>NC_041393.1:367671588-367748021 GCF_002162155.2 Triticum dicoccoides | reverse complement strand
AAATAAATATTAATAATAATAAAAAATATAATTAAATTAATTAATTAATTAATTAATTAAATTAATTAACTTAATTAATTATGTTTAATAAACCTAATTAAATAACTAACCTAACTAATCTGTTAATTAATCTAATTAACATGGTTAATTAGTTAACACCCAATGACAATGGGACCCACCCGTCAGGTTGACCAAGTCAACCCTGTTGACTGCTGACGTCAGCATGACATCATGCTGACGTCATAAATTCATTTTTCGAATTAATTAATTAATTAAATTCCAGAAATTAATAAAATCTTTAGAAAAGCATATCTTTTAATACGTAACTCGGATTAAAATATTTTCAACATGAAAGTTGCTCAGAACGACGAGACGAATCCGGATACGCAGCCCGTTCGTCCGCCACGCGTCCCTAGCATAGTGAACCTGCAACATTTCACCTCCGGCTCCTCTGCCCGAAAACACGAAACACCGGGAATACTTTCCCGGATGTTTTCCCCCCTTCACCGGTATCACCTACTACTGCGTTAGGGCACACCGAACACCGCGTATTGCCTTGTTATATTTTGTGATGCTTTGTTTGCTCTGTATTCATTATTTCTTCCCCCTCTTCTCTCCGGTAGACTACGAGACCGACGCTGCTGCTGACCAGTTCGACTACGGAGTTGACGACCCCTCTCTCTTGCCAGAGCAACCAGGCAAGCCCCCCCCTTGATCACCAGATATCGCCTATTCTCCTCTATACTGCTTGCATTAGAGTAGTGTAGCATGTTACTGCTTTCGTTAATCCTAGTCTGATGCATAGCCTGACATTGTCGCTACATCTGTTGATACCTTACCTGCAATCCTAAATGCTTAGTATAGGATGCTAGTTTATCATCATTGGCCCTACATTCTTGTCAGTCTGCCTTGCTATACTATCGGGCCGTGATCACTTGGGAGGTGATCACGGGTATATACTATACATACATACATACTATACAGATGGTGACTAAAGTCGGGTCAGCTCATTGAGTACCCGCAAGTGATTCTGACGAGGGGGCTGAAAGGACAGGTGGCCCCATCCCGGTAGATGTGGGCCTGGGTTCCCGACGGCCCTCGACTGTTACTTTGTGGCGGAGCGACAGGGCAGGTTGAGACCACCTAGGAGACAGGTGGGCCTGGCCCTGTTCGGCATTCGCGGATACTTAACACGCTTAACGAGATCTTGGTATTTGATCTGAGTCTGGCTACGAGCCTATACGCACTAACCATCTACGTGGGAGTAGTTATGGGTATCCCGACGTCGTGGTATCAGCCGAAGCACTTCAGACGTCAGCGACGGAGCGGCGCACGCCGAATTGGACTGGAACGCCACTAGGCTAGGTCTGCTTTCGGCCGCGTACGCAACGTGCAGGTGTGCTATGGGCGATGGGCCCAGACCCCTGTGCGCTTAGGTTTAGACCGGCGTGCTGGCCTCTCTGTTGAGCCTAGGTGGGGCTGCGACGTGTTGATCTTCCGAGGCCGGGCATGACCCAGGAAAGTGTGTCCGGCCAAATGGGATCGAGCGTGTTGGGCTATGTGGTGCACCCCTGCAGGGAAGTTAATCTATTCGAATAGCCGTGATCTTCGGTAACAGGACGACTTGGAGTTGTACCTTGACCTTATGATAACTAGAACTGGATACTTAATAAAACACACCCTTCCAAGTGCCAGATACAACCCGGTGATCGCTTTTCCGCAGGGCGACGAGGAGAGGATCGCCGGGTAGGATTATGCTACTCGAGATGCTACTTGGAGATGTTACTTGGAGATGCTACTTGGAGGACTTCCATCTACTCTCTTCTACATGCTGCAAGACGGAGGCTGCCAGAAGCGTAGTCTTCGATAGGACTAGCTATCCCCCTCTTATTCTGGCTTTCTGCAGTTCAGTCCACTGATATGGCCTCCTTACACATATACCCATACATATGTAGTTTAGTTCCTTGCTTGCGAGTACTTTGGATGAGTACTCACGGTTGCTTTCTTCCCCCCTTTTCCCCTTTCCTTTCTTTCTGGTTGTCGCAACCAGAGGCTGGAGTCCAGGAGCCAGACGCCACCGTCGACGACGACCCCTACTACACTGGAGGTGCCTACTACTACGTGCTGCCCGCTGATGACGACCAGGAGTAGTTAGGAGGATCCCAAGCAGGAGGCCTGCGCCTCTTTCGATCTGTATCCCAGTTTGTGCTAGCCATCTTATGGCAACTTGTTTAACTTATGTCTGTACTCAGATATTGTTGCTTCCGCTGACTCGTCTATGATCGAGCACTTGTATTCGAGCCCTCGAGGCCCCTGGCTTGTATTATGATGCTTGTATGACTTATTTTATTTGTAGAGTTGTGTTGTGATATCTTCCCGTGAGTCCCTGATCTTGATCGTACACATTTGCGTGCATGATTAGTGTACGATTGAATCGGGGGCTTCACAAAGGGAGAATAGTTACTGCCTCAAGTAGCCTAATTACCTATCTCTTAACACTTCTTTCATTCCAGGACTCAGATGATGCTAATGCTTTATCATGAGCTTCACTCCGTTTATAAAAAAAATACATGAGCACACAATGAGGGGTCTATACCTTATTAGGTCAACCATGGAGTATTCAAATGCATGTCGATCCTCAATATATTCATAAGTTGACCCTACTCATGTGCTAAAAGTTAAGTGATACGTCTCCAACATATCTATAATTTATGAAGTATTCATGCTTTCATATTACCATTCTTGGATGTTTTACAATCATTTTATAGAAACTTTATATCATTTTTTGGGACTAACCTATTGACCCAGTGCCCAGTGCCAGTTGCTGTTTTTTGCTTGTTTTTTACATCGCAGGAAATCAATATAAAATGGAGTCCAAACACCACAAAACTTTTTGTGGAGTTTTTATGGACCAGAAGACTACCAATGGGGCCAGAGCAGCACCTGGGGGGGGGGGGGTGCCCCGAGAGGGGCATAACCCACCAGGGCGCGCCTGGGCCCCCAGGCGCGTCTCGGTGGGTTGTGCCCACCTCGGCAGCCTCCCACACCCCCTCTTTGCCCTATAAATTCACAGATATTCCAAAAAAACCTCGGGGAGAACCTAGACCGGAAGTTCCGCCGCTGCAAGCCTCTATAGCCACCAAAAACCAATCGAGAGCCCGTTCCGGCACCCTGCCGAAGGGGGAAATCATCACCGATGGCCATCTTCATCATCCCAGCGGCCACCATGATGAGGAGGGAGTAGTCCGCCCTCGGGGCTGAGGGTTTGTACCAGTAGTTATGTGTTTAATCTCTCTCTCTCTCTCGTGATCTTGAGATGTCATGATCTTGATATATCATGGGCTTTGTTAACATAGATGGATCATATGATGTTTCTCCCCTCTCTACTCTTGTTGTGATGAATTGAATCTTTACCCTTTGAAGTTTTATCTTGTCGGATTGAATGTTCAGATCTGAGAACACATGATGTATGTCTTATGGTATGAATACTTGAGGTGACAATGGGGTATCATATTGATTCACATGATGTATGTTATGGCACTCAACTTGCGGATTCCCGAGGTGACATTGGGGTAATCTATGCATAGGGGTTGATGCACGTTTTTATTATCTTTTCTCCGGTAACAACTTTGGGTATCCTTGTAGTTCTTTGTGTGGATTGAATATTATGATCATGAAGTTGTTTGATGCATATCATAGAATTAACTAACGGATACTTGTGGATACATTGGAGTATCTAGGTGACATTAGAGTTGGTTGATGTGTGTCATATGGTGTTATTTTAGTACGAACTCTTGGTTAGATCGATTGGAAAGAATAGCTTTGTGTTATTTTAGTACGAACTCTAGGATAGATTGATCGGAAAGAATAGCTTTGAGGTGGTTTCGTACCCTAAAAACATTTTCTATCTTTTGTACTCCGCTAATAGGAACTCGGGAATGATTCTTTATTGCACTTTGAGGGATAATCATATGATCCAACTATGTTAGCATTGTTGAGAGATTGCACTAGTGAAAGTATGCACCCTAGGCCTCATTTTCCATCATTGCAATACCGTTTGTGCTCCCGGAAGCTTAACCTTGACATTGTTCCTCAAGGATTCCTATCTACCTTGGTGGCGAAACCTACCCTTACGGATCAGATCATAACCACCAACGGTATGACAGGGGAATATCTCAGATCAAGGAGAACATTGCTAGCGGAGCTGATAAATGTTTCTCTGTGAACGATCAAGGTGTTGTCTTCTTGAGAACCACTTTTTACTATTTACTACCTTGCTGTTTTTATTGTTCGCACTACAAAAACTCATATCTACTATCCATATTACACTTGTATCACCATCTCTTCGTCAAACTAGTGCACCTATACAAATTACCATTGTATTTGGTGTGTTGGGGACACATGAGACTTTTTATTATTTGGTTGCAGGGTTGTTTGAGAGAGACCATCTTCATCCTACACCTCCCACGGATTGATAAACCTTAGATCATCCACTTGAGGGAAAATTGCTACTGTCCTACAAAACTCTGCGCTTGGAGGCCCAACACGTGTCTACAAGAATAAAGTTGCGTAGTAGACATCAAGCTCTTTTCTGGAGCCATTGCCGGGAAGGTGAGTGCTTGAAGGTATATCTTTAGATCTTGCAATCGAATCTTTTAGTTTCTTGTTTTATCACTAGTTTGGTTTATAAAAAGAAAATTACAAAAAATGGAGATTGGGTTACCTCAGGTTGTTCTTTATCTTTATAATGTCTATCTTGAGAATAAGGATTCCGATAATTGTGCTCAATTGCTTGAAAAAGAATTCAACAAGATTTATGGCACAAAATGTTGGATGATGGGCATGATTGCAATATTGCTAGTATAAATTCTTTGAATATCCATGATGTTAATGATGATTGCATTGGTCATGATAATGATGTCTCCTATAAGAATGCCAATTTTTGTGGAGTGAATTGGGAGTGCAAAAGCACACCCAAAAGGGAAGATAGATTTTGTCAGAAGCATAAATACTTCGAAACGAAAATGTTGCAAGAGAGGCTAGATGGTTGTGCTGAAAGATATAATTTTATTCGCCATCCTTGTGAACTTTGCAATGATCATGGTCATTTAAATCTCCAATGCTATTTGTTTCATGCTTGAATCGTGACCAAAAATCGGGTCAAGTGGTCGGACCCTTCCCTGGACCCTGCGCAAGCGGGGGCTACATGCACCAGGTTGCCCTTTTTTGAATCGTGTCCAAAAATGTGATAACTTGATTACCCTTGAGCATCATAAAGAGATTAGTCTTCTTTTGGGGTATGAAGAAATGAAACATATAACTAAGGGTATTCCAAAATTTAATCTCAATAGATTTCTTGATTTTGATCTAGAGGAAATTTATATGTTTTGTGCGGTAAATTGCATTGAGAATTCTTATATTGCCAACTATCTAAACACAAGAAAACAAATAGAGTATGAAGACAGTACTAATGAAAGGGAAAATATTTCCCAATAGCCTCCTAGTGTTTATTATGATGAATCAGGTAACGAGGAGGAGCTTCCTATCCAATCAATCTCTTCAACAAGAAGCTCGAAAAAATTGATTAAACCCACAGGTGAGGTGGCGAAGAAGAAAAACAAAAGAAGAAAAAGAAAAGAAGAAAAAGTAGAGGTAAAAAGGTAACTCTCCCAAGTAATATTGCTACTATCACCATTGTTCCACAAGAAAGTGAATCGAATATGTTGATGGAAGATGATGATATTGAGTATGATTTTGTGATGCCTAATAATTGTTGTAATGATTATGCTTGGGAAGACAATGATGTCTTTTATGATCTTGAAAATCTTTTTGGCACTTGATTGGAAGAATATGATAATAATGTTTGCTATACTATTGGTGCCATTCATGCTATTGATAAGAATGATTATCATGATATGCAAAACCACAAGCTTGGGGATGCTATGTTTGATGAGTATGAAATGTTTGAAGATTTATTTGCTAAAAATAATGCTTGTCCCAAGCTTGGGGATGCTTTGCATAATGAATATGATCCTTTGATTCTTTCTACTTTCGATAAGAAAATTTATTATGATGATAGCATGCCTCCTATTTATGATGATCACAATGATCAAAGTGGGTTTGGAAGAGTGTCAACTTAGTGATCCCACTATTTTGGAGGGTGTTGCATCTTATCACAATATTGATGAAAGTGTATGGAGAGGTCATGACTTTATTTAGTGATACATCCACTATTTTGGAAGAGGTTTCAATTGACTATGATGAGAACAAAGTTGCTACTTATGATGATTATTATGATGACATGTATGGCATAAAGAGTGATAAATCATCTATGCTTTTGGATCATGAAAATAATGCTTTATGTGATGGTTATATGGATGAATCTATTCGTGATGCTAATGAAAATTATTATGAGAGAGGAACTTATGATTCATGATGCTCTTGTTATGTTTTAACTATTATCTTATATGAGAGCATCATTGAAATCATCATGCCTAGCTAAAAGGCAATAAAGAAAAGCGCTTGTTGGGAGACAACCCAACACTTCCACCTACTGTTTTTGTGTGTTCACATGATTATGCTACTATAGTAATCATGTTTTATTGCTTTTGTTTCAATAAAGTGCCAAGTAAAGCCTTTGGGATAGTTTGGGTGATAGTTGATTTGATCTTGCTGAAAAACAGAAACTTTTGTGCTCACGAAAATAATTCCCATTTTTAACAGAAGAGTGCTTCTGAGTTGATTCTTCTTGCATAAGATTAATAAACAAATTTCTCACGTTGTCCTAATTTTTCAGAATTTTTGGAGTAGCAGAAATATGGTTGGAGTACAAATTACTACAGACTGTTCTGTTTTTGACAGATTCTATTTTCAATGCATTGTTTGCTTGCTTGATAGTTTATATGGCTTATATTGCACAATATAAATTGTAGAAATGATATGCTACAGTAGGCGTTGTGTGGGAACAATTATGAATCTTGTCTTTGATAGTACCAAAGTGAAATGGTTTGCTCTTTATCATACTAACCTATCTCACAAAGTTCTGTTAAGTTTTGTGTGATTGAAGTTTTCAAGTTTTGGGTGAGATGTCGATATGAGGAGAATAAGGAGTGACAAGACCCTATTCTTGGGGATTCCCAAGGCACCTTGATTCGTATCCAACGTATCTATGATTTTTGATTGTTCCATGCTTTTATATTATCATTCTTGGATGTTTTACAATCATTTTATAGTCATTTTATATCTTTTTTTGGTACTAACCTATTGACATAGTGCCCAGTGCCAGTTGTTGTTTTTTGCATGTTTTTTACATCGCAGGAAATCCATACCAAACGGAGTCCAAACGCAGAGAAACGTTTTGAGGATTTTTTTGAAGCCAGAAGACATCCAGTGGGCCAAGAACACACCCGAGGGGAGCTCCGAGGGGAGCACAACCCACTAGGGCGCGCCTCGGGGCCCCGGTGGGTTATGCCCTCCTTGTTGGCCTCCCGCACCGCCTCTTTGCCCTATAAATACCCCAATATTCCAGAAACCCTAGGGGAGTCGACGAAAAAACAATTCAAGCTGCCGCAGAGTCCAGAAACACAAGATCCAATCTAGACACCATCTTGGAGGGGTTCATCATGTCCATTGGTGCATCTTCGATGATGCATGAGTAGTTCTTTGTAGACCTACGGGTCCGTAGTTAGTAGCTAGATGGCTTCCTCTCTCTCTCTCTCTCTCTCTCTCTCTCTCTCTGTCTCTCTCGCTCTTGATTATCAATACAATGGTCTCTTGGAGATCCATATGATGTAAGTCTTTTTGCGGTGCGTTTGTTGGGATCCGATGAACTTTGAGTTTATGATTAGATCTATGTTTTTATAGATGAAAGTTATTTGAGTCTTCTTTGATCTCTTATATGCATGATTGATTATAGCCTCATATTTCTTCTCCGATATTTGGGTTTTGTTTGGCCAACTTGATCTATTTATCTTGCAATGGGAAGAGGTGCTTTGTGATGGGTTCGATCTTACGGTGCTTGATCCCAGTGATAGAAAGGGAAACAACACGTATGTATCATTGCTATTTAGGATAACAAGGTGGGGTCTATTTCTACATAAATAGATCTTGTCTACATCATGTCATCTTTCTTATTGCATTACTCCATTTTCCATGAACTTAATACACTAGATGCATGCTGGATAGCGGTTGATGTGTGGAGTAATAGTAGTAGATGCAGGCAGGAGTCGGTCTACTAATCTTGGATGGGATGTCTATATAATGATCATTGCCTGGATATCGTCATGATTGTTTGAAGTTCTATCAATTGCCCAACTGTAATTGTTTTCCCGCCGTTTGCTATTTTTCTTGAGAGAAGCCACTAGTGAAACCTACGGCCCCCAGGTCTCTTTTCATCATATTTGCCTGTGCGATCTATTTTCCTTTGCATTTATTTTCAGATCTATTAAACCAAAAATACAAAAATACCTTGCTGCAATTTATTTGTTCCATGATCTATTTATCCTATCTACCACTTTTACCTCACGTTATTTGCCTACCTAGAGCCGCTGTACCCGAAAGGGATTGACAACCCCTTTAACACGTCGAGTTGCGAGTATTTGTTATTTGTGTGCAGGTGCTGTTTACATGGTGTGAGGAGGTTCTCCTACTGGTTCGATAACCTTGGTCTGATCCCTGAGGGAAATACCTACCGTCGCTATACTACATCATCCCTTCCTCTTTGGGGAAATACCGACGTAATTCTAGCAGACATCACACCCCAAGGTAATATTCAAGGAATATCCAAGCAACTAAGCTTGGGGATGCCCCGGAAGGCATCCCCTCTTTCGTCTTCAACATTATCGGTAACCTCACTTGGAGCTATGTTTTCATTCGTCACATGATATGTGTTTTGCTTGGAGCGTCATTTTATTTTGTTCGGATTTGCTTTCCATTATTTAGAATAATGTTTTGCATCTTTATTTTCAATAAAAATGTCAAGGATAGCCTTTACCATGCTTATTTTGCAAGTCTACATGTTGCTGTTTCAAAATAGAAAGTTTATCGCTGTTGCAAACATTCCCGAGAAAAGTCAGGATGTGATAAAATGTTGAAACTTTTTGTATATTAAGCTATAATAAATTTTCTACAGTGTGGTAATTTTTCAAAATTGTTGGAGTTAGGGAAGTATGATGAATCTTGCATTCTTTATAGACTGTACTGTGTTGGCAGATTGTTGTTATGGTTGCATTATTTGCATATGTTTGCTTGTTTAATGATTCTATTTGAGGATAGGAGTATGCAATATGCAGAGGCATTTAGTATGCAATGTCAAACAATAACTTTAGTGATTTACTAAAGTAGAGAATGATAAGGTTTTGCATTGATTTATACTAACTTATCTCACGATTTCTTCTTGAGTTTTGTGTGGGTGAAGTTTTTGAGATTTAGGGAAACCGTGATATAAGAGAAATTAAGGAGACACAAAAGCTCAAGCTTGGGGATGCCCAAGGCATCCTGAGCTAATATTCCAAGAAGTCTCAGGCATCTAAGCTTGGGGATGCCCCAGTAGGCATCCCGCCTTTCTTCTTCAACAATTATCTATTAGTATCGGTTGCGCCTAAGTTTTTGCTTCTTGAAATGCACATGAGTTGTGCCATGCTTGGAATCTCATTTTGTTTTGTTTTGTTTGCTGTTTTAGTAAAATACTTAGAGTTGAAAGTTTTAAATAAAAGAGAGTCATCAAATAGCTACCCATTTACATAACCACTCACTTGATCTTCACTTATATCTTTTTGGAATAGTTTGTCATTTACTCTTGTGCTTCACTTATATCCTATGAGTAAATTGTTGAATGAATTGAATATCATGAAATTGAAATTGTATGCTCATATCATGCCTAGTGGTAGCTTCACATTGGGTTTAGAAAGCGAGAACTTGTGAAGCTTAACAATCGCAATATTGGTCATACAAGCAAATCATGAATGATTAGTAGAGGGAAGAGAACTTTCACATGCAAATACACTATCTTGGAAATCTTTTGTGATTGTGAGACCCCATCAAAATATTATATGCCAAAATTGTTGACGTTGGACAAGGAAGACAACGTAATGATTTATGTTTATTCATATTCACATAGAAGTTATATTGTCATAGATCCTTACATGTGGTGCTTGCCCCCCATCTTTGCTAGCCAAAAATTCCGCACCAAGTAGAGATACTACTTGTGCATCCAAAAACCCTTAAACCCAAACCTTGTTTTGAGAGTCCATCATACCTACCTATGGATTGAGTAAGATCCTTAAAGTAAGTTGTCATCGGTGCAATAAGGCAATAAAAATTGCTTCTAAAAGTGTTAGATCATTTAGTGTAAGAGAAAATTGAGCGTTGTACGAACTTGTGATGGCGAAGAATAAAAGCAACAAACTGCATAATAAAGGTTGCTATCACAAGGGGAAATATAACGTGATGTTCTTTTGCACTAAGGGGTTGAGCATACAAACGAATAAGCGCATGGCAACCTCTGCTTCCCTCTGCGAAGGGCCTATCTTTTACTTTTCAGTATTTACTTTTATGCAAAGAGTCAAAGTTCTTCTCTCTATTCCTTTTTATTTTTCTCTTTTGGCAAGCATCATGTGGTGAGGAAAGATCTAGGCACATATATTCAGTTGGATATGGGTAGCATGAGTTATTATTGTTGACATCACCCTTGAGGTGAATACGTAGGGAGGCGAAATTATAAGCCCCTATCTTTCTATGTGTCCGGTTGAAACGTTTTGCTCATGTGTATGCGGTGAGTGTTAGCAATCATAGAAGACTATATGATGGTTGAGTATGTGGAGCTCTTACTTAGACTCTGTTGAATAAGTTAAATTGCAATTGCTTGGTGACCGAGATCATAGGTTGTTGAGTTTCAAGAGAATTCATTGTTTGAACCTTAACATGTGAATTGGTTGCTACTTTATCATAATAAGTAAGAAAGAGTTGCTGTTATGATGCTAGGGAAAGTGATTGAAATTATGATTGATCAAACTTATGCACTTTGCTAGCATTCACACTTCATAAATTATCTCTTTTATCATTTACCTACTCGAGGACGAGTAGGAATTAAGGTTGGGATGCTGATATGTCTCCAACGTATCTATAATTTATGAAGTATTCATGCAGTTATATTATCATTCTTGGATGTTTTACAATAATTTTATAGCAACTTTATATCATATTTTGGGACTAACCTATTGACCCAGTGCCCAGTGCCAGTTGATGTTTTTGCTTGTTTTTTACATCGCACGAAATCAATATCAAACAGAGTCCAAACAACGCGAAACTTTTTATGGACCAGAAGACTACCAATGTGCCAGAGCAACCCCTGGGGGGTGCCCCGAGGGGGCACAACCCACCAGGGCGCGCCTGGGCCCCCAGGCATGCCCTAGTGGGTTTTGCCCACCTCGGTAGCCTCCCGCACCCCTCTTCGCCCTATAAATTCTCAATTATTAAAAAACCCTCAGGGAGAACATAGATCAGAAGTTCCGCCACCGCAAGCCTCCGTAGCCACCGAAAACCAATCGGGAGCCCGTTCCGGCACCCTGCCGGAGGGTGAAATCATCACCGGTGGCCATCTTCATCATCCCGACGGCCACCATGATGAGGAGGGAGTAGTCGTCCCTCGGGGCTGAGGGTTTGTACCAGTAGCTATGTGTTTAATCTCTCTCTCTCTCTCATGATCTTGAGATGTCATGATCTTGATATATCATGGGCTTTGTTAACATAGATGGATCATATGATGTTTCTCCCCTCTCTACTCTTGTTGTGATGAATTGAATCTTTACCCTTTGAAGTTTTATCTTGTCGGATTGAATGTTCAGAGATCTGAGTACACATGATGTACATCTTACGGTATGAATACTTGAGGTGACAATTGGGTATCATATTGATTCACTTGATGTATGTTATGGCACTCAACTTGCGGATTCCCGAGGTGACATTGGGATAATTTATGCATAGGGGTTTATGCACATTTTTATTATCTTTTCTTCGATAGAAACTTTCGGGTCTCCTTGTAGTTCCATTTGTGGATTGGATATTATGATCATGAAGTTGTTTGATGCATATCGTAGAATTAACTTACGGATACTTGTGGTGAAATTGGAGTATCTAGGTGACATTAGAGTTGGTTGATGTGTGTCATATGGTGTTATTTTAGTACGAACTCTTGGTTAGATCGATCGGAAAGAATAGCTTTGTGTTATTTTAGTATGAACTCTAGGATAGATTGATCGGAAAGAATAGCTTTGAGGTGGTTTCGTACCCTGCAAACAATTTCTATCTTTTGTACTCCGCTAATTGGAACTCAGGAGTGATTCTTTATTACACCTTGAGGGATAATCATATGATCCAACTATGTTAGCATTGTTGAGAGATGCACTAGTGAAAGTATGCACCCTAGGCCTCATTTTCCGTCATTGCAATACCGTTTGTTCTCTGTTTTACTATTTACTACCTTGCTGTTTTTATTGTTCGCACTACAAAAACTCATATCTACTATCCATATTACACTTGTATCACCATCTCTTCGCCGAACTAGTGCACCTATACAAATTACCATTGTATTTGGTGTGTTGGGGGACGCAAGAGACTTTTTATTATTTGGTTGCAGGGTTGTTTGAGAGAGACCATCTTCATCCTACACCTCCCATGGATTGATAAACCTTAGGTCATCCACTTGAGGGAAAATTGCTACTGTCCTACAAAACTCTGCGCTTGGAGGCCCAACACGTGTCTACAAGAATAAAGTTGTGTTGTAGACATCAAGCTCTTTTCTGGCGCCGTTGCAAGGCAGGTGAGTGCTTGAAGGTATATCTTTAGATCTTGCAATCGAATCTTTTAGTTTCTGCTTTTATCACTAGTTTGGTTTATAAAAAGAAAATTACAAAAGATGGAGATTGGGTTATCTTGAGAATAAGGATTCCGATAGTTGTGCTCAATTGCTTGAAAAAGAATTTAACAAGATTTATGGCACAGAAATGTTGGATGATGGGCACGATTGCAACATTGCTAGTATAAATTCTTTGAATATCCATAATGTTAATGATGATTGCATTGGTCATGATAATGATGTCTCCTATAAGAATGCCAATTTTTGCGGAGTGAATTGGGAGTGCAAAAGCACACCAAAAAGGGAAGATAGATTTTGTAAGAAGCATAAATATTTAGAAATGAAAATGTTGCAAGAGATGCTAGATGATTGCTCTGAAAGATACAATTTTATTCGCCATCCTTGTGAACTTTGCAATGATCGTGGTCATTTAAATCTCCAATGCTATTTGTTTCATGCTCGAATCGTGTCCAAAAATTGTGATAACTTGATTACCCTTGAGCATCATAAAGAGCTTAGTCTTATTTTGGGGTATGAAGAAATGAAACATATAACTAAGGGTATTCCAAAATTTAATCTCAATAGATTTCTTGATTTTGAGTGCGGTAAATTGCATTGAGAATCCTTATATTGCCAACTATATAAAGATAAGAAAACAAATAGAGTATGAAGAGAGTACTAAAGGGAAAATATTTCCTAATACCCTCCTTGTGTTTATTATGATGAATCAGGTAACGAGGAGGAGCTTCCTATCCAATCAATCTCTTCAACAAGAAGCTCGAAAAAATTGATTAAACCCACAGGTGAGGTGGTGAAGAAGAAAAAGAAAGAAGAAAAAGAAAGAAGAAAAAGTAGAGTTAAAAGGTAACTCTACCAAGTAATATTGCTACTATCACCATTGTGCCACATGAAAGTGAATCAAATATGTTGATGGAAGATGATGATATTGATTATGATTTTGTGATGCCTAATACTTGTTGTAATGATTATGCTTGGGAAGACAATGATGTCTTTTATGATCTTGCAAATCTTTTTGGCACTTGCTTGGAAGAATATGATAATAATGTTTGCTATATTATTGGTGCCATTCATGCTATTGATAAGAATGATTATGATGATATGCAAAACCACAAGCTTGGGGATGCTATGTTTGATGAGTATGAAATATTTGAAGATTTATTTGCTGAAAATAATGCTTGTCCCAAGCTTGGGGATGCTTTGCATAATGAATATGATCCTTTGATTCCTTCTACTTTCGATAAGAAAATTTATTACGATGATAGCATGCCTCCTATTTATGATGATCACAATGATGAAAGTGGGTTTGGAAGAGTGTCAACTCTAGGTAGTAGTGATCCCACTATTTTGGAGGGTGTTTAATCTTATGACAATATTGATGAAAGTGGATTTGGAGAGGTCATGACTTTATTTAGTAATACATCCACTATTTTGGAAGAGGTTTCAATTGACTATGATGAGAACAAAGTTGCTACTTATGATGATTATTATGAAGACATGTATGCCATAAAGAGTAATACATCTTCTATGCTTTTGGATCATGAAAAGAATTCTTTATGTGATAGTTATATGGATGAATCTATTCATGATGCTACTGAAAATTACTATGAGTGAGGAACTTATGATTCATGATGCTCTTGTTATGTTTCAACTATTATATTTTATGCGAGCATCATTGAAATCATGATGCCTAGCTAAAAGGCGTTAAAGAAAAGCGCTTGTTGGGAGACAACCCAACAATTCCACCTACTGTTTTTGTGTGTTCACATGATTATGCTACTGTAGTAATCATGTTTTATTGCTTTTGTTTCAATAAAGTTCCAAGTAAAGCCTTTGGGATAGTTTGGGTGATAGTTGATTTGATCTTGCTGAAAAACAGAAACTTTTGCGCTCACGAAAATAATTCCCATTTTTAACAGAAGAGTGATTTTGAGTTGATTATTTCTGTTGAAGATTAATAAACAAATTTCTCACGTTGTCCTAATTTTTCAATTTTTTTGGATTAGCCGAAGTATGGTTGGAGTACAGATTACTCCATACTATTCTGTTTTTGACAGATTCTGTTTTCAATGCATAGTTTGCTTGCTTTCTAGTTTCTATGGCTTATATTGCACAATATAAAATGTGGAAATGATATTATATAGTAGCCGTTGTGTGGAAACAATTATGAATCTCATCTTTGATAGTACCAAAGTGAAATGGTTTGCTCTTTATCATACTAACTATCTCACGAAGTTCCGTTAAGTTTTGTGTGATTGAAGTTTTCAAGTTTTGGGTAAGATGTTGATATGAGGAGAATAAGGAGTGACAAGATCCTAAGCTTGGGAATGCCCAAGGCACCCCATGGTAATATTCAAGGAATATCCACTACGGGAATCAGGCACTTTGCCGTCAGCCATGGCTGACGGCAAAGGCATGCCAGGCTGATGGCAAAGACCTTTGTCGTCAGCAAGCAGACAGCAACAGGTCCAGCTGAATAGGCTGCGGCAAAGGCCTCTTTGCCATCTGCTGGCGGATGGCAAAGATGCAAAGGCCTTTGCCATCTGCTGGCATACGGCAAAAAGCCTGGACGGAACACGTGGCAGTTCAGGTCCATTAAGTGGTTAACGGAGTGCTTTGCCGTCAGCTGGAAGACGGCAAAGGCCTTTGCATCATGGCCGTCAGCCAACGGACGGTAAAGATGCAAAGGCCTTTGCCGTCTGCTAGCTGACAGCAAATCTGCCAAATAGGCAGCCCAGTACACCCCAGGTTGTACAGGTAGCTGCCACGTGGCAGCTTTGCCGTCTGCTAGCGGATGACAAAGACCTTTGTCGTCTGCCAGCAGACGGCAAAGTGGCTATATAGCCCTGATACGTCAATTTTGCATCATGCTTTTATATCAATATTTATTGCAGTATGGGCTGTTATTACAAATTATGTCACGATACTTATGCCTTTTCTCTCTTGTTTTATCAGGTTTACACGAAGAGGGAGAATGCCGGCAGCTGGAATACTGGGCTGGAAAAGGAGCAAATATTAGAGACCTACTCTGCATAACTCCGAAAGTTCTAAAACTCAACGAAAGTCAGTTTTGGAATATATTAAAAAAATTGGGCGAAGAAAGCACCAGAGGAGGGCCACCCAGCATCCATGAGGGTGGAAGGCGTGCCTACCCCCCTGGGCGCGCCCCCTGCCTCGTGGGCCACCAGGCAGGCCCCTGACATCCATCTTCTGCTATATGGTGTCTTTTGCCCTGAAAAAAATCATAAGGAAGCTTTTGGGACGAAGCGCCGCTGTCTCGAGGCGGAACCTGGGCAGGACCAATCTAGGGCTCCGGCGGAGCTGTTCTGCCGGGGAAACATCCTTCCGGGAGGGGAAAATCGTCGCCATCGTCATCACCATCGATCCTCTCATCGAGAGGGGGTCAATCTCCATCAACATCTTCACCAGCACCATCTCCTCTCAAACCCTAGTTCATCTCTTGTATCCGATCTTTGTCTCAAAACCTCAGATTGGTACCTGTGGGTTGCTAGTAGTGTTGATTACTCCTTGTAGTTGATGCTGTTGGGAAACGTAGTAATTTCAAAAAATTTCCTACGCACACGCAAGATCATGGTGATGGCATAGCAACGAGAGGGGAGAGTGTTGTCCACGTACCCTCGTAGACCGTAAGCGGAAGCGTTATGACAACGCGGTTGATGTAGTCGTATGTCTTCACGATCCGACCGATCCAAGTACCGAACGTACGGCACCTCCGAGTTTAGCACACGTTCAGCTCGATGACGATCCCCGGGCTCCGATCCAGCAAAGCTTCGGGGATGAGTTCCGTCAGCACGACGACGTGGTGACGATGATGATGTTCTACCGGCGCAGGGCTTCGCCTAAACTCCGCGACGATATGACCGAGGTGGAATATGGTGGAGGGGGGCACCGCACACGGCTAAGGAACGATCCGTAGATCAACTTGTGTGTCATGGGGTGCCCCCCTGCCCCTGTATATAAAGGAGAAAGGGGGGAGGAGGCCAGCCCTAGGAGGGGGCGCGCCAAGTGTGGAGTCCTACTAGGACTCCCTAGTCCTAGTAGGATTCCACCTCCCTTGTTGGAGTAGGAGAAGGGGAAAGAGGGGGAGAGGAAGAAGGAAAGGGGGCTGCACCCCTTGTCCAATTCGGACCAGAGGGGGGGCACAGGCCTCCTTCCTTTTGGCCTCTCTCCTCTATTCCCGTATGGCCCAATAAGGCCCATATACTCCCCGGCGAATTCCCGTAACTCTCCGGTACTCCGAAAAATACCAGAATCACTCGGAACCTTTCCGAACTCCGAATATAGTCGTCCAATATATCGATCTTTACGTATCGACCATTTCGAGACTCCTCGTCATGTCCCCGATCTCATCCGGGACTCCGAACTCCTTTGGTACATCAAAACTCATAAACTCATGATATAACTGTCATCGAAACCTTAAGCGTGCGGACCCTACGGGTTCGAGAACTATGTAGACATGGCCTAGAACTATTCTTGGTCAATAACCAATAGCGGAACCTGGATGCCCATATTGGCTCCTACATATTCTACGAAGATCTTTATCGGTCAAACCGCATAACAACATACTTTGTTCTCTTTGTCATCGGTATGTTACTTGCCCGAGATTCGATCGTCGGTATCCAATACCCAGTTCAATCTCGTTACCGGCAAGTCTCTTTACTCGTTACGTAATGCATCATTCCGTAACTAACTCATTAGCTACATTGCTTGCAAGGCTTATAGTGATGTGCATTACTGAGAGGGCCCAGAGATACCTCTCCGACAATCGAAGTGACAAAACCTAATCTCGAAATACGCCAACCCAACATGTACCTTCGGAGACACCTGTAGTAATCCTTTATAATCACCCAGTTACATTGTGACATTTGGTAGCACCCAAAGTGTTCCTCCGGTAAACGGGAGTTGCATAATCTCATAGTTACAGGAACATGTATAAGTCATGAAGAACGCAATAGCAATATACTAAACGATCAAGTGCTAAGCTAACGGAATGGGTCAAGTCAATCACATCATTCTCCTAATGATGTGATCCCGTTAATCAAATAACAACTCATGTCTATGGTTAGGAAACATAACCATCTTTGATAAACGAGCTAGTCAAGTAGAGGCATACTAGTGACACTATGTTTGTCTATGTATTAACACATGTATTATGTTTCCGGTTAATACAATTCTAGCATGAATAATAAACATTTATCATGATATAAGAAAATAAATAATAACTTTATTATTGCCTCTAGGACATATTTCCTTCAGTCTCCCACTTGCACTAGAGTCAATAATCTAGTTCACGTCGCCATGTGATTTAACACCAATATTCATATCTGTATATGATTAACACTCATAGTTCACATCGTCATGTGACTAACACCCAAAGGGTTTACTAGAGTCAATAATCTAGTTCACATAGCTATGTGATAACACCCAAAGAGTACTAAGGTGTGATCATGTTTTGCTCGTGAGAGAAGCTTAGTCAATGGATCTGTCACATTCAGAGCTGTATGTATTTTGCAAATATTCTATGTCTACAATGCTCTGCACGGAGCTACTCTAGCTGATTGCTCCCACTTTCAATATGTATCCAGATCGAGACTTAGAGTCATCTGGATCAGTGCCAAAACTTGTATTGACGTAATCCTTTACGACGAACCTTTTGTCACCTCCATAATCGAGAAACATATCCTTATTCCACTAAGGATAATTTTGACCAATGTCCAGTGATCTACTCCTAGATCACTATTGTACTCCCTTGCCAAACCAGGGCAGAGTACACAATAGGTCTGGACCATAACATGGCATACTTTTATAGAACCTATGACTGATGCATAGGGAATGACTTTCATTCTCTTTCTATTTTCTGCTGTGGTCGGGATTTGAGTCTTACTCAATTGCATACCTTTGCAACACAGGCAAGAACTCTTTCTTTGACTGTTCCATTTGAACTACTTCAAAATCTTGTCAAGGTATGTACTCATTGAAAATCTTATCAAGCGTCTTGATCTATCTCAATAGATCTTGATGCTCAATACGTAAGCAGCTTCACCGAGGTCTTTCTTTGAAAAATTCCTGTCAAACACTCCTTTATGCTTCGCAGAATAATTCTACATTATTTCTGATCAACAATATGTCATTCACATATATTATCACAAATGCTGTAGTGCTCCCACTCACTTTCTTGTAAATACAGGCCTTGCCAAAAGTCTGTATAAAACCATATGCTTTGATCAACTCATCAAAGCGTATATTCCAACTCCGAGATGCTTGCACCAGTCCATTGATGGATTGCTGGAGCTTGCACACTTTGTTAGCATCTTTAGGATTGACAAAACCTTCTGGTTGCATCATATACAACTCTTCTTTAATAAATCCATTAAGGAATGTAGTTTTGACATCCATTTGCCAGATTTCATAAAATGTGGCAATTGCTAACATGATTCTGACAGACTTAAGCATCGCTACAGTTGAGAAAATTTCATTGTAGTCAACATCTTGAACTTGTCAAAAAAAACTTTTTTGTGACAAGTCGAGCTATGTAGATAGTAACACTACTATTAACGTCCGTCTTCCTCTTGAAGATCCATTTATTTAACATGGCTTGCTGATCATCGAGCAAGTCAATCAAAGTCCACACTTTGTTCTCATACATGGATCATATCTCAGATTTTATGGCCTCAAGCCATTTCGCGGAATCTGGGCTCATCATCGCTTCCTCATAGTTCGTAGGTTCATCATGGTCTAGTAACATGATTTCCAGAATAGGATTACCGTACCACTCTGGTGCTGATCTTAATCTGGAAGATCTACAAAATTCGGTAGTAACTTGATTTGAAGCTTCATGATCATTATCATTAGCCTCCTCACTAATTGGTGTAGGAATCACTAGAACTGATTTCTGTGATGAACTACTTTCCAATTCGGGAGAAGGTACAAATTACCTTATCAAGTTCTACTCTCCTCCCACTCACTTCTTTCGAGAGAAACTCCTTCTCTAGAAAGGATCCATTCTTAGCAACAAATGTTTTGCCTTCGGATCTGTGATAGAAGGTGTACCCAACAATTTCCTTTGGGTATTCTATGAAGACGCACTTCTCCGATTTGGGTTTGAGCTTATCAGGATGAAACTTTTTCACATAAGCATCATAGCCCCAAACTTTAAGAAATGACAACTTTCGTTTCTTGCCAAACCACAGTTCATAAGGCAGCGTCTCAATGGATTTTGATGGTGCCCTATTCAATGTGAATGCGTCCATCTCTAAAGCATAACCCCAGAATGATAGCGGTAAATCAATAAGAGACATCATAGATTGCACCATATCCAATAAAGTGCGGTTACGATGTTCGGAGACACCATAACGTTGTGGTGTTCTAGGTGGCGTGAGCTGTGAAACTATTCCACATTGTTTTAATTGAAGACCAAACTCGTAACTCAAATATTCGTCTCCGCGATCAGATCGCAGAAACTTTTATTTTCTTGTTACGATGATTTTTCCACTTCACTCTGAAATTCTTTGAACCTTTCAACTATTTCAGACTTATGTTTCATCAAGTAGATATACTCAGATCTGCTCAAATCATTTTGTGAAGGTCAGAAAATAACGATACTTGCCACGAGCATCAACACTCATTGGATCGCATACATCGGTATGTATTATTTCCAATAAGTCAGTAGCTTGTTCCATTGTTCCGGAGAACGGAGTTTTAGTCATCTTGCCCAAAAGGCACGGTTCGCAAGCATCAAATGATTCATAACCAAGTGATTCCGAAAATCCATCTTTATGGAGTTTCTTCATGCACTTTACACCGATATGACCCAAACGGCAGTGCCACAAATAAGTTGCACTATCATTATTAACTTTGCATCTTTTGGCATCAATATTATGAATATGTGTATCACTACAATCGAGATCCAACAAACTATTTTCATTGGGTGTATAACCATCGAAGGTCTTATTCATGTATACAGAATAACAATTATTCTTTAACTTCAAATGAATAATCGTATCGCAATAAACATGATCAAATCATATTCATGCTCAACGCAAACACTAAATAACATTTATTTAGTTTTAACACTAATCTCGAAAATATAGGGAGTGTGTGATGATGATCATATCAATCTTGGAACTATTTCCAACACTCATCGTCACTTCCCCTCAACTAGTCTCTGTTTATTATGTAACTCCTGTTTCGAGTTACTAATCTTAGCAACCGAACAAGTATCAAATACTCAGGGGCTACTATAAACACTAGTAAGGCACACATCAAACACTTGTATATCAAATATACCCTTGTTCACTTTGCCATCCTTCTTATCCACCAAATATTCAGGGTATTTCTGTTTCCAGTGACCATTTCCTTTGCAGTGTAAGCACTCAGTTTCAGGCTTTGGTTCAGCTTTGGTCTTCTTCACGAGAGTGAAAACTTGTTTGCCATTCTACTTGAAGTTTCCCTTTCTTTCCCTTTGCCCTTTTCTTGAAACTAGTGATCTTGTCGATCATCAACACTTGATGCTTTTTCTTGATTTCTACCTTCGTCGATTTCAACATTACGAAGAGCTCGGGAATCGTTTTCGTCATCCCTTGCATACTATAGTTCATCATGAAGTTCTAGTAACTTAGTGATGGTGACTAGAGAATTCTGTCAATCACTATCTTATCTGGAAGATTAACTCCCACTTGATTCAAGCGATTGAAGTACCCAGACAATCTGAGCACATGCTCACTAGTTGAGCGATTCTCCTCCATCTTTTAGCTATAGAACTTGTTGGAGACTTCATATCTCTCAACTCGGGTATTTGCTTGAAATATTAACTTCAATTCCTGGAACATCTCATATGGTCCATGACGTTCAAAACGTCTTTGAAGTCCCGATTCTAAGCCGTTAAGCATGGTGCACTAAACTATCAAGTAGTCATTATATTGAGCTAGCCAAACGTTCATAATGTCTGCATCTGCTCCTGCAATAGGTTTGTCACCTAGCGGTGCATTAAGGACATAATTCTTCTGTGCAGCAATGAGGATAAACCTCTGATCACGGATCCAATCCGCATCATTGCTACTAACATTTTTCAACACAATTTTCTCTAGGAACATATCAAAATAAACATATGAAAGCAACAACGTGAGCTATTGATCTACAACATAATTTGGAAAATACTACCAGGACTAAGTTCATGATAAATTTAAGTTCAATTAATCATATTACTTAAGAACTCCCACTTAGACAGACATCTCTCTAGTCATCTAAGTGATCACGTGATCCAAATCAACTAAACCATAACCGATCATCACGTGAGATGGAGTAGTTTTCAATGGTGAACATCACTATGTTGATCATATCTTCTATATGATTCACGTTCGACCTTTCGGTCTTCGTGTTCCGAGCCCATATCTGCATATGCTAGGCTCGTCAAGTTTAACCTGAGTATTCTGTGTGTGCAAAACTGGCTTGCACCCGTTGTAGATGGACGTAGAGCTTATCACACCCGATCATCACGTGGTGTCTGGGCACGACGAACTTTGGCAATGGTGCATACTCAAGGAGAACACTTCTTGATAATTTTTAGTGAGAGATCATCTTAAAATGCTACCGTCAATCAAAGCAAGATAAGATGCATAAAGGATAAACATCACATGCAATCAATATAAGTGATATGATATGGCCATCATCATCTTGTGCTTGTGATCTCCATCTCCGAAGCACCATCCCGGCGCGACACCTTGATCTCCATCGTAGCATCGTTGTCGTTTACGCCATCTATTTCTTCTACGACTATCGCTACCGCTTAGTGATAAAGTAGAGCAATTACAGGGCGTTTGCATTTCATACAATAAAGCGACAACCATATGGCTCCTGCCAGTTGCCGATAACTTTGGTTACAAAACATGATCATCTCATACAATAAAATATAGCATCACGTCTTGACCATATCACATCACAACATGCCCTGCAAAAACAAGTTAGACGTCCTCTACTTTGTTGTTGCAAGTTTTACGTGGCTGCTACGGGCTTAGCAAGAACCGTTCTTACCTACGCATCAAAACCACAACGATAGTTCGTCAAGTTAGTGCTGTTTTAACCTTCGCAAGGACCGGGCGTAGCCATACTCGATTCAGCTAAAGTGAGAGAGACAGACACCCGCCAACCACCTTTAAGAATGAGTGCTTGTAACGGTGAAACCAGTCTCGCGTAAGCAGACGCGTAATGTCGGTCCAGGCCGCTTCATCTCACAATACCGCCAAACCAAAGTATGACATGCTGGTAAGCAGTATGACCTGTATCGCCCACAACTCACTTGTGTTCTACTCGTGCATATAACATCAAAGCATAAAACCTGGCTCAGATGCCACTGTTGGGAAACGTAGTAATTTCAAAAAAATTCCTACGCACACGCAAGATCATGGTGATGGCATAGCAACGAGAGGGGAGAGTGTTGTCCACGTACCCTCGTAGACCGTAAGCGGAAGCGTTATGACAACGCGGTTGATGTAGTCGTACGTCTTCACGATCCGACCGATCCAAGTACCGAACGTATGTCACCTCTGAGTTCAGCACACGTTCAGCTCGATGACGATCCCCGGGCTCCGATCCAGCAAAGCTTCGGGGATGAGTTCCGTCAGCACGACGGCGTGGTGACGATGATGATGTTCTACCGGCGCAGGGCTTCGCCTAAACTCCGCGACGATATGACCGAGGTGGAATATGGTGGAGGGGGGCACCGCACACGGCTAAGGAACGATTCGTAGATCAACTTGTGTGTCATGGGGTGCCCCCTGCCCCCGTATATAAAGGAGCAAGGGGGGAGGAGGCCGGCCCTAGGAGGGGGCGCGCCAAGTGTGGAGTCCTACTAGGACTCCCTAGTCCTAGTAGGATTCCACCTCCCTTGTTGGAGTAGGAGAAGGGGAAAGAGGGGGAGAGGAAGAAGGAAAGGGGGCTGCACCCCTTGTCCAATTCGGACCAGAGGGGTGGCGCAGGCCTCCTTCCTTTTGGCCTCTCTCCTCTATTCCCGTATGGCCCAATAGGGCCCATATACTCCCCGGCGAATTCCTGTAACTCTCCGGTACTCCGAAAAATACCCGAATCACTCGGAACCTTTCCGAACTCCGAATATAGTCGTCCAATATATCGATATTTACGTCTCGACCATTTCGAGACTCCTCGTCATCTCCCCGATCTCATCTGGGACTCCGAACTTCTTCGGTACATCAAAACTCATAAACTCATAATATAACTGTCATTGAAACCTTAAGCGTGCAGACCCTATGGGTTCGAGAACTATGTAGGCATGGCCTAGAACTATTCTTGGTCAATAACCAATAGCGGAACCTGGATGCCCATATTGGCTCCTACATATTCTACGAAAATCTTTATCGGTCAAACCGCATAACAACATACTTTGTTCCCTTTGTCATCAGTATGTTACTTGCCCGAGATTCGATCGTCGGTATCCAATACCTAGTTCAATCTCGTTACCGGCAAGTCTCTTTACTCGTTACGTAATGCATCATTCCATAACTAACTCATTAGCTACATTGCTTGCAAGGCTTATAGTGATGTGCATTACCGAGAGGGCCCAGGGATACCTCTCCGACAATCGGAGTGACAAAACCTAATCTCGAAATACGCCAACCCAACATGTACCTTCGGAGACACATGTAGTACTCCTTTATAATCACCCAGTTACGTTGTGACATTTGGTAGCACCCAAAGTGTTCCTCCGGTAAACGGGAGTTGCATAATCTCATAGTTACAGGAACATGTATAAGTCATGAAGAACGCAATAGCAATATACTAAACGATCAAGTGCTAAGCTAACAGAATGGGTCAAGTCAATCACATCATTCTCCTAATGATGTGATCCCATTAATCAAATAACAACTCATGTCTATGGTTAGGAAACATAACCATCTTTGATAAACGAGCTAGTCAAGTAGAGGCATACTAGTGACACTATGTTTGTCTATGTATTCACACATGTATTATGTTTCCAGTTAATACAATTCTAGCATGAATAATAAACATTATCATGTTATAAGAAAATAAATAATAACTTTATTATTGCCTCTAGGGCATATTTCCTTCAGATGCTACTTGGTTTATTCGGTGGAAGATCATATGTTCAGATCCTTAATGCTATTCAATACCCCTCTGATTATGAACATGAATATGATTTGTGAGTAGTTATGTTTGTTCCTGAGGACATGGGAGAAGTCTTGTTATAAGTAATCATGTGAATTTGGTATTCGTTCGATATTTTGATGAGATGTATGTTGTCTCTCCTCTAGTGGTGTTATGTGAACATTGACTACATGACACTTCACCATGATTTGGGCATAGGGGAAGGCATCGGGAAGTAATAAGTAGATGATGGGTTGCTAGAGTGTAGTTTATGCGTTGCTCCATAAGGGGCTGATTTGGATCCATATGTTTCATGCTATGGTTAGGTTTACCTTAATTCTTCTTTCATAGTTGCGGATGCTTGCGAGGGGGGTTAATCATAAGTGGGATGCGTGTCCAAGGAAGGGAAGTACCCAAGCACCGGTCCACCCACATATCAATTTATCAAAGTAATGAACGTGAATCATACGAGCATGATGAAAACTAGCTTGACAGTAATTCCATGTGTCCTCGGGAGCGCTTTGCTTTATATAAGAGTTTGTCCAGGCTTGTCCTTTGCTACAAAATGGATTGGTCCACCTTTCTGAACCTTGTTTACTCTTGTTACTTGTTACCCATTACAAATTACCTTATCACAAAACTATCTATTACCGATAATTTCAGTGCTTGCAGAGAATACCTTACTGAAAACCGCTTGTCATTTCCTTCTGCTCCTCGTTGGGTTCGACACTCTTACTTATCTAAAGGACTACAATAGATCCCCTATACTTGTGGGTCATCAAGACTCTTTTCTGGCGCCGTTGCCGGGGAGTGAAGCGCCTTTGGTAGGTGGAATTTGGTAAGGAAACATTTATATAGTTTGCTGAAATTTACTTTCACTTGTTACTATGGAAAATAATCCTTTGAGGGGCTTATTCGGGGTATCTTCACCCCGCCCAGAAGTGCAAAGAGTTGCTCCTCAACCTACTGAACCTACTGAAAATATTTACTTTGAAATTCCTTCAGGTATGATAGAGAAACTGCTAGCTAATACCTATACAGGAGATGGAACATTACATCCCGATATGCACCTAATCTATGTGGATGAAGTTTGTAGATTATTTAAGCTTGCAGGTATGCCCGGGGATGTTGTCAAGAAGAAGGTCTTCCCTTTATATTTGATGGTAAAGGCATTGACATGGTTTAGGCTATGTGATGATATTGGATCATGGAACTACAACCGATTGAAATTGGAATTTCATCAGAAGTTTTATCCTATGCATCTGGTTCATCATGATCGTAATTATATATATAATTTTTGGCCTCGTGAAGGAGAAAGTATCGCTCAAGCTTGGGGGAGGCTTAAGTCAATGTTATATTCATGCCCCAATCATGATCTCTCAAGAGAAATTGTTATTCAAATTTTTTATGCTCAAACTTTCTCATAATGATCGCGCCATGCTCGATACTTCTTGTACTTGTTCTTTTATGATAAAGACTATTGAATTCAAATGGGATTTGTTGGAAAGAATTAAACGCAACTCTGAAGATTGGGAACTCGATGAAGGTAAGGAGTGAGTTATAACCCCTAAGTTTGATTGTGTTAAATCTTTAATGGACACCGATGCTTTTCGTGAATTTAGCACTAAATACGGACTTGACTCTGAGATAGTAGCTTCCTTCTGTGAATAATTTGCTACTCATGTTGATCTCCCTAAGGAGAAGTGGTTTAAATATCATCCTCCCATTGAAGTGAAAGTAGTAGAACCTATTAAAGTTGAAGAAAAAACTATTACTTATAATGTTGATCCTATTGTTCCTACCGCTTATATTGAGAAACCACCTTTTCCTGTTAGAATAAAGGATCATGCTAAAGCTTCAACTGTGGTTCGTAAGAGTAATACTAGAACACTACACCCCCTAAGCAAATTAAAGTTGAACCTAGTATTTCTATGGTTAAAGATCTCTTGGTCGATAATATTGATGGGCATGTTATTTATTTCTATGATGAAGCTACTAGAATTGCTAGACCCGATACTAAAAATAAACATAGACCTAACAGGCATGCCAACAGCAGGTCTATGTTTATTTTTAGTATCGGGTCTAGCAATTCTAGTAGCTTCATCATAGAAATAAATAACATGCCCATTTTGGCTTATGTGATATGGGTGCTAGTGTGACTGCAATACATCATTCCTTATACAAAGAAATTATGCATGATATTGCACCTGTTGAAATAGAAGGTATTGATGTTACTATTAAGCTTGCCAATAGAGACACTATTTCACCAATTGGGATTGTTAGAGATGTTGAAGTCTTGTGTGGGAAAATTAAATATCCTACTGATTTTCTTGTTCTTGGTTCCCCACAAGATGACTTTTGTCCTATTATATTTGGTAGACCCTTCTTGAATACTGTTAATGCCAAGATAGACTGCAGAAAGGATGTTGTTACTGTTGGTTTAGGGGATATGTCTCATGATTTTAATTTTGCTAAATTTCGTAGACAACCCCATGATGAAGAATTGCCTAATAAATATGAAATTATTGGTCTTGCTTCTATTGCCATGCCTCCTAATGATCCTTTAGAACAATATTTGCTTGACCATGAAAATGATATGTTTATGAATGAAAGAAGGGAAATAGATGAAGTATTCTTTAAGCAAGGACCTATTTTGAAACACAACTTGCCTGTTGAAATCCTAGGGGATCCTCCTCCACATAAGGGTGATCCCGTGTTTGAGCTTAAATAGATACCTGATACTCTTAAATATGTTGATCTTGATGAAAAGAAGATATATCCTGTTATTATTAGTGCTAACCTTTCAGAGCATGAAAAAGAAAAAATATTGAAAACTCTGAAGAAGCACCGTGCTGCTATTGGATATACTCTTGATGATCTTAAGGGCATTAGTCCCACTCTATGCCAGTGATGACCCACAAGTATAGGGGATCTATCGTAGTCCTTTTGATAAGTAAGAGTGTCGAACTCAACGAGGAGAAGAAGGAAATGACAAGCGGTTTCCAGTATGGTATTCTCTACAAGCACTGAAATTATTGGTAACATATAGTTTTGTGATAAGGTAATTCGTAACAAAAGTAACTAAGGTGCAGCAAGATGTCCAATCCATTTTATACCAAAGGACAAGCTTGGACAAACTCTTATATAAAGCAAAGCGCTACCGAGGACACATGGGAATTTCTGTCAAGCTAGTTTTCATCATGCTCATATGATTCACGTTCGTTATTTGATAATTTGATATGTGGGTGGACCGGTGCTTGGGTACTACCCTTCCTTGGACATGCATCCCACTTATGATTAACCCATCTCGCAAGCATTTGCAACTATGAAAGAAGATTTAAGGTAAACCTAACCATAGCATGAAACATATGGATCCAAATCAGCCCCTTACGGAGCAACGCATCAACTAGGGTTTAAGCTTTTGTCACTCTAGCAACCCATCATCTACTTATTACTTCCCAGTGCCTTCCCCTAGACCCAAACAATGGTGAAGTGTCATGTAGTCGACGTTCACATAACACCACTAGAGGAGTGAGAACATACATCTCATCAAAATATCAAACGAATACCAAATTCACATGACTACTTATAACAACACTTCTCCCATGTCCTCAGGAACAAATGTAACTACTCACAAATCATATTCATGTTCATAATCATAGGGGTATTAATATGCATTAACGATATGAACATATGATCTTCCACCGAATAAACCAACTAGCATCAACTACAAGGAGTAATCAACACTACTGGCAACTCACAGGTACCAATCTGAGGTTTTGAGACAAAGATCGGATACAGGAGATGAACTAGGGTTTGAGAGTAGATAGTGCTGGTGAAGATGTTGATGGAGACTGACCACCTCTCGATGAGAGGATCGATGGCGATGAAGATGGCGACGATTTCCCCCTCCCGGAGGGATGTTTCTCCGGTAGAACAGCTCCACTGGAGCCCTAGATTGGTTCCGCCTAGGTTGCGCCTCGAGACGGCGGTGCTTCGTCCTGAAAGCTTCCTTATGATTTTTTCAAGGGCAAAAGACACCATATAGCAGAATATGGGCACCGGGGGGTTGCCAGGTGGCCCACGAGGCAGGGGGCACGCCCAGGGGGGGGGGTAGGGCGTTCCCTCCACCCTCGTGGACGGTGGGTGGCCTCCCTCTGGTGATTTCTTTGCCCAATATGTTTAATATATTCCAAAACTGACTTTCGTGGAGTTTCAAGACTTTTGGAGTTGTGCAGAATAGGTCTCTAATATTTACTCCTTTTCTAGCCCAGAATTCCAGGTGCCAGCATTCTCCCTCTTCGTGTAAACCTTGTAAAATAAGAGAGAAAAGGCATAAGTATTGTGACATAATGTGTAGTAACAGCCCATAATGCAATAAATATCAATATAAAAGCATGATGCAAAATGGACATATCAACTCCCCAAGCTTAGACCTCGCTTATCCTCAAGCGAAAGTCGATATCAAAAAATATGTCCACATATTTAGAGATAGAAGTGTTGATAAAATAAAATATGGACAGGAGGGCATCATGATCATTCTTAGAAAATCAACATATATATTGTCATATGATTTCTTATGCTTAAGTAACAATCTATTCACAATGTAAAGTATGAATCAGACACTTCATGGAAAACTAACAAACGATGATCTCAGTCATTGAAGCAATTGCAATTTATCATAACATCGGAAAGTGTCAATGTAAGAGCTTTTCAGCAAGTCCACATACTCAACTATCATTTAGTCTTTCACAATTGCTAACACTCACGCGATACTTATGGGTATGAAGTTTCAATCAGACACGGAGAAAGATAGGGGCTTATAGTTTTGCCTCCCTACCTTTTACCTCAAGGGTAATGTCAACAATAATAATTTTTGAAAACCTACATCAATAGGATATATATATATATATATATATATATATATATATCAGGATCTTTCCAACACATAGTGCTTTGCAAAGGATAAAGTGTAAAAAGGAAAGGTGAAGATCACCATGACTCTTGTATGAATGTAGAAGATAAAAAATAAAAGATAGGCCCTTCGCAGAGGGAAGCAGAGGTTGTCATGCGCTTTTATGATTGGATGCACAAAATCTTAATGCAAAAGAACGTCACTTTATATTGCCACTTGTGACAAGGACCTTTGTTATGCAGTCCGTCGCTTTTATTTCTTCCATATCAGAAGCTCATATAAAGTTTATTTTCTCCACACTAATAGATCATACATATTTAGAGGGCAATTTTTATTGCTTGCACCGATGACAACTTACTTGAAGGATCTTACTCAATCCATAGGTAGGTATGGTGGACTCTCATGAAAAAATGGGTTTAGGGATGTTTGGAAGCACAAGTGAGGGAGTCCTGGACTAAGGGGTCCTCGGACAGCCGGACTGTATACTTGGTCCGGACTGTTGGACTATGAAGATACAAGATAGAATACTTCGTCCCGTGTCCGGATGGGACTCTCCTTGGCGTGGAAGGCAAGCTTGGTGATTCGGATATGTAGATTCCTTTCTGTGTAACTGACTTTGCACAACCCTAGTCCCCCCCGGTGTCTATATAAACCGGAGGGTTTAGACTTCTAAGGTTTAGCCACAACAATCATAACCTCATAGGCTAGACTTCTAGGGTTTAGCCATTACAATCTCGTGGTAGATCAACTCTTGTAATACTCATATTCATCAAGATCAATCAAGCAGGAAGTAGGGTATTACCTCCATAGAGAGGGCCCGAACCTGGGTAAACATTGTGTCCCCCACCTCCTATTACCATTAGCCTTAGACGCACAGTTTGGGACCCCCTACCCGAGATCCGCCGGTTTTGACACCGATATTGGTGCTTTCATTGAGAGTTCCACTGCGTCGTCATCAGAAGGCTTGATGGCTCCATCAATAATCTACAACAATGCAGTCCAGGGGGAGATCTTCCTCCCCAGACAGATCTTCATATTCGGCGGCTTCGCTCTGCGGGCCAGCTCACTTGGCCATCTAGAGCAGATCGATAGCTACGCCCCTGGCCGTCAGTTCAAATTTGGAAGCCTAAATTTCGTGGCCGATATCCGCAAAGACTTGATCTTCGACGGGTTCGAGCCCATGACGGCTGTCCCCGGCCACCACGATGAACATGAACAAGATCTGTCATCTGGCCACATGCAGGAGATAGCCCCTGTGACCGCCCTGGCCCTAAAGTCGGAGTGGACTGTGTCGTCCGAAGACGGGAAGCTCAACCCCGCCACGAAGGCCGCAGACTTAGCAGCGCTCGAGCCGCACACAGACCCAACATCGGGCTAGGTTTGTGTCATCGGAACCTCGGACTTGTCTCTGACCATAGGTTTCGGATGGCGTGCATCCGCTTCCGTCGAAGCTGATTGGGCGCCGATCTTGGAGTTCAGCTCCACAGACATCTTCCAGCACTCGCCCTTAGGGGATGTGTTAAACTCATTCAAATCCCTCTCCTTGTTGGGGGACTCTCGGCCGAACTATGTCCGACTCTATGGGAAGCGGACGACAAAGAATTTTGTTTCCCACCCACCACCCAGTTCATTGCCACCGTCGAGGACTTAACCGACACGCTCGATTATGGCTCTGAGGACATCAACAGTATGGACAACGATGCTGAAGAGGAGCAGGCACAAAAACCACCACCTTTAGGGTAGTGGACGGCTACATCGTCATACGATATATACATGGTGGACACACCAAAGGAGAATGAGGCCGACGGCGATAACAGCATGCCTGTCGATGAACCTCCTAAGCGCCGGCGTCCCAAGCGCTGACCTCGATCCGGCAAAAGGAAAAACAACAACATTGTCACGGACGATGATGACAATCTGAACCAAGCCGAGGACCCCGCAGACCCAACGTTGGAGCGGGGCGTGCGAGAGGACGGCGAACACACTCCGGAGATATTGTCTGACCACAGCGACGCCGAAGATAGCAATTACCAACCAGTCTCTTAAGAGGAGATCAGCCTGGGCGACGAAAAGTTCGTCATCCCAGAAGAACCATTAGAACAAGAACGCCTCTAGCAAAGGCTTATCGCCACTGCAAGGAGCCTGAAGAAGCAGAAGTAGCGGCCTAAAGCCGCACAGGATACGCTCAACGACAGATGGAACGAAGTGCTAGACGCTGAGGAAAAATACGGCGGTAATCACCAAACAAAGAGCTATCCTAAACGTAAGCTTCTGCCCGAATTCGACGACGAGGCTATTGCGCCTATACCGCCGAAAAACAATACGACCGACAGGCCGGACCGACCATCTCGTGGTCAAGACAGAGCGGCTGTCAATGCCGTACACAAGCCCGCGCCCCTCCCCTTAAAGGAAGGAAGGTTGCGGTCCAGGATCAAAAACACGATCTACGTGAGAACCTAGACAAAAAGGCTGGCAAAACCAGGTCCATCTATGGATCCAGGGAACATGCTCCTACACAGGATCATAATTATCAAACTAAATATACCGGTCATTTACCGGCTCGGAACCAATACCGAACACTACAATCGTCGGACCCAATCCACGACACAGCCAGATACAGGGGTGCCGTACACCCCCTGTGCTTCACCGATGAGGTGATGGAACACGATTTTCTAGAAGGGTCCAAACCCGTAAACATCGAGGCATATGATGAAACGACGGACCCTGCGGTTTGGATTGAAGACTTTATTCTTCACATCCACATGGCTCGCGGAGATGATCTCCACGCCATCAAATATTTACCCCTCAAGCTAAAAAGACCAGCTCAACACTTGCTAAAAAGCCTCCCTGAAAATTCCATCGAAAGCTGGGAAGAACTTGAGGACGCTTTCCGGGCCAATTTCCAAGGGACCTATGTCCGGCTCACGGATGTAGACGATCTAAGTCACATATTCCAACAACCCGGGGAATCAGTCCGTAAGCTTTGGAACCGGTTTCTCACTAAGAAGAACCAAATCGTCCACTGTCCGGACGCTGAAGCCCTAGCGGCCTTCAGACATAGTGTCCAAGATGAATGGCTAGCCAGGAACCTTGGCCAAGAAAAGCCAAGAACAATGGCAACCTTAACTACATTAATGACCCGCTTTTGCACGGGCGAGGACAACTGGTTAGCTCGTAGCAGCACCAGCGGCCCTGGCATATCCGAAGTCTGGGATGGCAATGAAAAACCACGACGCAACAAAAACAAACGTCGGAACAGTGAAGAAAGCCCAGGCAATACAGCGGTAAATGCCGGATTCCGGGGCTCCAGACCCGGTCAACGGAAGAAGCCATTTAAAGGCAACAAAGACAGTCCATCCAACCTGGATAAAATTCTAGACATGCCCTGCCAGATCCACGGCACTCCTGATAAACAAGCCAACCATACCAACAGAGAATGTTGGGTCTTCAAGCAGGCCGGCAAACTCAACGTCGAACACAAAGGGAAGGAACCTCAGAGCAAAGACGAGGATGAACCTCGCCAGCCGAACACGGGGGGACAGAAGAAATTTCCACCGGAGATCAAAACAGTGAACATGATCTATGTCACTCACATCCCAAAGAGGGAGCGCAAACACGCACTCTGAGATGTCTATGCCGTTGAGCCCGTCGCCCCCAAATTCAACCCATGGTCGGCTTGCCCAATTAGCTTTGATCACAGGGATCATCCGACTAGTATCCGTCACGGGGGTTTGGCTGCCCTAGTGCTCGACCCAATAATCGACGGATAACACCCCACTCGAGTCCTCATGGACGGCGGCAATAGTCTCAATTTGATATGTCAGGACCCTGTCTGCAAGACGGGGATAGACCCGTCAAGAATCAAGCCAAGCAGCACTACCTTTAAAGGAGTTATACCGGGCGTGGAAGCCCGTGATACGTCCCCAGCGTATCTATAATTTTTGATTGTTCCATGCTATTATATTACCCCTTTTGGATGTTTATGGGCTTTATTTTACACATTTATATCATTTTTGGGACTAACCTACTAACCGGAGGCCTAGCCCATATTGCTGTTTTTTTTGCCTATTTCAGTATTTCGAAGATAAGGAATATCAAACGGAGTCCAAACGGAATGAAACCTTCGGGAGCGTGATTTTCGGAATGAACGTGATCCACAGGACTTGGAGTGCAAGTCGAGAAGCAGCCGAGGCAGCCACGAGAGGGGAGGGCGCTCCCAATATCAAGGGACACAATGTTTTAGCCAGGTTCGGGCCCTCTCGATGGAGGTAAAACCCTACTTCCTGCTTAATTGATCTTGATGATATGAGTATTACAAGAGTTGATCTACCATGAGATCGTATAGGCTAAACCCTAGAAGCTAGCCTATGATGATTATGATTGTGTCCCCACGGACTAAACGCTCCGGTTTATATAGACACCGGGGGGGGGGGGTCTAGGGTTTACATAGAGTTGGTTACAAAGAAGGAGATCTAATATCCGGATCGCCAAGCTTGTCTTCCACGCAATGGAGAGTCCCATCCGGACACGGGACAAAGTCTTGAGTCTCGTATCTTCATGGTTTAATAGTCCGACCAAAGTATATAGTCTGGCTGTCCGGATACCCCCTAATCCTGGACTCCCTCAGTAGCCCCTGAACCAGGCTTCAATGACGATGAGTCCGGCGCGTAGATTGTCTTCGGAATTGCAAGGCGGGTTCCGTCTTCGAATACTCCAAAGCAGATTTAAGGATTGCGTCTGGCTCTGTGAGATATTTTCTGCACACCATCGTAGAGGGCATAACACTTCACAAATATGATCTGCTAATAATTTTCCTTGTGGGGTGCTCTTACGCCGTGGCTAATCTCAATACGAAACGGGTTTTTTGGCCTGCCTCGACACGCGTTGCGAGGCGGTTTTATTGGCATGCCTTGCCAAAGCAGAGATCGTGTTCCCCATATTGCGGGATCCTCCATCAATACGAGCGCGTGCATCCCCACAACGCCCGTTGGTACGACTCCATGTTTTTAGGAAAGTACCAAGCGGTTATGCTGAGGACGCTTGATATTCACCGCCTTTATAGAGGGGTCGAGGCCTATCCTTCGTTTCTACCACGCTTGCGCCTTTCCGCATCTCGAGTTCCAACACCCGAAGCCCAAGCTTAAGCATTTCGAACCTTCAATCATGTCCGGATTCAACCTACAAGGCCGGTGGATGGCCTCCTCCATCACAGAGGAGGACATCGCGAAGCTTAGGGAGGTCAGATACCTGACCGCCGACATCAAGCACAGGCTTCTTGCTCCAGGGCAGGTCATCCCTACTCCCGAGCCCAACGAGAGCGTCGTATTCGTTTCCCACTTCCTCCGCGGCTTAGGCTTCACCCTTGATCCCTTTGTGAGAGGGCTCATGTTCTATTACGGACTAGATTTCCATGATCTAGCTCCGGACGCCATCCTTCACATCTCGTCGTTCATCGTTGTGTGCGAAGCCTTCCTCCATATCACCCCGCACTTTGGCTTATGGCTCAAGACCTTCAATGTGAAGCCAAAGATGATCGAGGGGCGACACGCGGAGTGCGGAGGTGCTGTAATAAGCAGGAACGCCGACGCCCCATGGCCAGAGGGCTTCTTCCCGGAGGTGTCCGATCTATGGAAGCGGAGGTGGTTTTACGTCACGGCTCCCAGAGGCACAAAGTGGGTTGCTGTCCCTGACTTCCGTTTGGGCCCTCCACCTCAACTGGCATCATGGGCCAATGTAGGACTGGATTGGGGGCCTGCTAATGACGTACCAATATTGCACAGCCATATCGGGGAGCTTCTTGAGAGGGACATTTGCCTTGTCAGCGTAATTCAGGTAATGCTAGTCCGACGGATGTTGCCGTGCAAACGCCGGCCACTCCGGATGTGGGAGTTCAATCCGGAAGGTCCGCAGACTATTCTGCACTTCTTCGGCAAGACGCTCGAAGGGATGTGTAAGTTATTCTTCGGACCACAAGTAAAGTGTTCGGACACCACCGAGGATGCGGGCCTGAGCTGCAACCGCCCAGATACCCGAGTAAGTAACCCAGAAATCGAACACTTCGTTTATATTTATCATAACATTATTCTGAAAAACCATCCACGGCCAGGAATGGCTCAACAAGGCGGAGAGAATCAGGTGTCCGGCTCCACTTCCCGAAGGCTCGCCTAGCCCTGCCATAGCCAAGATGCTTAGTCGCGTGCTAAGTCAAGTGCCATCGGGGAAAGATGAAGGGAAGAACAGAGAAGCAGAGCTTCACAAATTGCACATCCAAACCGGGGGAATTGCTACCTCCGCGAAGGAGGATAGTCGGGGAGGGGAATCCCGGGTCTCCTCCCCCCGCGGGAAGAAGAGGGCCGCCTCCGAAGACTTGGAGACAGAGGTGCCCAGACAAGGGAAGAAAACTTCGCCAAGGGCCCTGCCCCGAAGGGTGTCCTCACCACTCCATGCCCGCAAACGGGCCAGCCATCAGCCGAGCTGTAAGTTAATGGCAAAAACTTCTGCTTCCTCCTCTGAAAACAATAACCAAGATCCATTCTTTGCAGTCCGGCTAGCAGCTCTTCTCGATATAGTTCGTCTTCAGGGGATCTCCTTCCGGAGATTATGGAGAGTGAAACCACGCCAGCCTCTCCGCCTTAGGGGGCGGGCGACCCCGAGGTGTCATCACGGAGGAGATCAGATTTGTCGAGGCCAAAAGCTAGTATTTGGCCGCCTTGAGCCCGGAGCGCTCGGCTCCCACGGGGGGCGATAAGAAGGGTCCGGCACAGTTCGGTGACCGGCCGGACACGCTGACGGGCCTTCTAGAGCAAGCCGCCCTCTCGGAGGATCACCGTTCATTAATGAGCATGGTGCTTGAGAAGATTTCATCCGCCACAAGCGGATTGAATGAAGCTTTTACAAGCCTGCTCAAAGGCTTTGAGGTATGTAAGAAAATACGTAATTTTTTGTTGTGGTGCACGTGCTAGGTGTGCTGTGTATAGATAGTAGCCCCTGAGACTCTGGTTGCCAGCCCTAGGCGGCAATTAGAGGATCACTTTGTTAAGTAATGATCACACTGAATTCATGCGCAGGTGGCTAATGGTCCGGCTGCCGACTGGACCATTGAAGTTGCCGAACTGCGGCAACAGATTGATGTTGTGGATGCCGACATCACGCTCATGAAGGAGCGGCTTGACGAGTCACAAAGTATGTGCTCTGTTATCCTTGTTTTTATATGACACATTAAGAAGAGCATAATGTTAATATGATATGCTTTGACTGCAGGCGGAGCTGCTGCCGTGGAGGCCCTGAGGGCGAAGCTTGCCCTAGCCAAGGAACAAGTCCGGGCTGGCAATGTGGCTGCCCTGAAGGCGGCCGAAGAATTGAGAGCCGAACAGGCTGCTCATCGCCGAAGCGAAGATAAGATAGCTGAGATGGCTGTGGAGCTGAAGAGCACCACCAGCCGGTATGAGCTCCTTGAAAAAGAGAATCAGGCGAAGTCGGCTCACCTGAAGAATGCCCTTGATGCGGCCAAGGAGACGCGTTCTGAAATTAGGGATGCGCGGGAGGAGCTTCGATAGGCCGGAGAAATCGCGGCTGGAAACCCCTATTTGTTGCGGATGAAGTTCTTAGATCCAAAGTACGCTCCTATGGATCGATGCTGGAGCCCTGCAGACGCGTATGCGGATCTGGCAAAGAGTATAGCTGATGCGGCCAAGTTTTTTGAGGATCATAAAGGTAATGAAGTGGAAAAGCTGTTCTGGGCGCAATTCAGTGCTCCAACGCGCCCGTTGCCATTGAGTGAGAGGATGGCTGCTGTGGCCGAGCTTCATAGGTTGTCCGGCCTTGCAATGAGGTCTATAATAGACCATCTATGGCCGAAGGGGCCGAAGTCGGACAGTTATTTTGGGTTGGTGCAACAATTCCTTGGTGCCGTATTGCGAATTGATGCCATGAAAAGGTCAGCGTGCATAGAGGGTGCACGGATGGCTCTTGCCCGTGTTAAAGCATATTGCACAGATATGGAGGCCACCATCATTGCAACCCAGTGTCCGGCTGGAAGCCAGGATCCAGCAGAGCACTACTTGGAGCAGGTAATAGAAGGTGCTCATTTAATAGAGGCTCAGTGCTCGAATAATGTCATGTTCGAGTGACAAATCGTTTCATTGTAAAAACAATATTATTTTAAGTATGGAGGCTATGTTTATACTTTTCGCCCGAAAGTGTTATTGTGCCTCCTGTGCGGTCGTTTGATGTATGTATGTAATCTGAAAGTTAGCAGTCATTGGCTTCAGCCCCCACGCATACAATGCGGGGGTGTTCGCAAGAATATGCATAATCACACTTGATCCAACGTCTTGGTCCATTAAGGAGGTGATCGCATGTCGAACTAGGCAACCGGACTATATAGCTTTAACACTTTCACTTAGCCATAGGAGTTTGACGGTGGGACTACTATGTAGCCCCTGGTACCTTTGCGTGCATCCGAATACGGGTGCATGTGTACATGACCGGGAAACGGTCCTTCGTTAATGCGAAGGAATCCTAAAGATTCCGATGAGTCCTCGAGTGGTTGACCAGTCTCTCGCTATATCATGACAGTCAGTTTTCGGCTTTCTCTACTAAGGTGCTCATCCGGAATAACCAGGGCACAATCGCAGTAGTTCTCCTTTGGCCGCCTTAGCCGATAAGAACGGAACGTAAGGCAGCAAACCCAGGAGCCGGGCAAACCCAACATTTGACCAAAGACATGATTCGGAGCTAATGCATATAAGGCCAAACTCACGACGCCGAACACTCCTGAAGGTATTCGGACTTCAGAACATATACTGGGCTAAATAACGCCCTTTATTATGAACCCTCTGTTTCCAAGTACGTGCATTAGTCTGTCGTGGCGAAATGCCAATGATGGCAGATCCCCTGTGGGTGTAGTACCCATGGGATGTATAAGCAACAAGAGACAATAAAGAAGGTTTACACAGGGGCTTAATCTAAAGAGAAACATTTGAGCGGGCCCTGCTGCACGTCTGCGCCTTTGTCTCCGTTGTGCCGTGTCCTGGGAGGGTATCGCATGAATGGTGTCTGTAAAAAGGAAAACTCATGTAGACGTAAGCGTGCGAAGAGTTGGCTATTATCAATGGATAGTAGAAGTGTAAGACATTGACATGTTAATAAGGTCAAGCCAAAAGGTGGGCTTTATTGAATATCTGTAGCCCCTGGTGTCCTCTATGGGATTACATGTATAGCGCCTAGCTCAGGTTTATCTGGGCTGCCGGATTCGTCTAACCGTGTCCGTGGTCTTAACGACCGATCATGTGTTCTGATATTAGAGGCCGCTTAGTGTCCGGCTGCTAGAGCCGTCGCATACTCTTCTGCGCGTGAGGAACACTCTATATATCTGTTAACGGTGATGATGCCATGTGGACCGGGCATCTTGAGTTTAAGGTAGGCGTAGTGCGGTACTGCGTTGAAGCGGGCAAAGGCCGTTCTCCCGAGGAATGCATGATAACCACTTTGGAGAGGAGCGATGGTGAAAAGTAGTTCTTCACTTCTGAAGTTGCCTGGGGAACCGAATGTCACCCTTAGTACCAGGGAGCCCCTGCAGCGGGCTTCAACGCCTAGTATCACCCCTTCAAAGGTGGTGTTACCTTGGCTGATTCTGGATGGGTCTATCCCCATCCTGCGGACAGTGTCCTGGTAAATTAGATTGATACTACTGTCGCCGTCCATGAGGATGCGAGTGAGATGTTATCAGTCGATTATTGGGTCAAGCACCAAGGGAGCTGATCCTTCGTGCCGCATACTAGTCGGGTAGTCCCTGTGATCGAAGGTGATCGAGCAGGCCGACCAGTGGCTAAGTTTGCGGGCGACGGGCTCTATAGTGTATGAGTCTCTGAGCGCGCGTTGGCACCTACTCTTGGGTATGTGAGCCGCGTGGATCATGTTTACTGTTTTTACCTCTGGTGGGAATTTTTTTTGTCCCCTAGTGTTCGGCTGGCGAGGCTCATCCTCGTCTTCACTTGGTGTTTCCCTTCCCTTGTGTTCAGCGTTTAACTTGCCGGCCTGCTTAAAGACCCAGCATTCTCTGTGAGTGTGGTTCACAGGTTTTTCGGGGGTGCCATCAATTTGGCACAGTCTGTCCAGGACTTTGTTCAGGCCGGACGGTCCCTCTTTGCTACCTTTAAATGGCTTCTTTTGTTGATAGGGTCGAGAGCCCCTGAATCCGGCGTTGACCGTTGTGTTGTCCGGACTTTCTTCCTTGTTTCGACGTTTGTTTTTATTGCACCGTGCTTCCCGTTGCCATCCCTGATTTCGGATGTGCCTGGGTCGCTGGTGCCTCTACGGGCCAACCAACTGTCTTCGCCCGCGCAAAAACGGGTCATAAGGCTTGTTAGGGCTGCCATTGTCCTCGGCTTTTCTTGGCCGAGGTGTCTGGCGAGCCACTCATCCTGGATACTATGCTTGAAGGCCGCTAGGGCTTCGACATCTGGACAATCTACAATTTGATTCTTCTTAGTGAGGAATCTGTTCCAAAGCTTGCGGGCGGACTCTCCGGGCTATTGAATTATGTGACTTAAATCGTCAGCGTCCGGAGGTCGGATATAGGTCCCTTGAAAATTGGCCCTGAAAGCATCCTCGAGTTCCTCCCAACTTCAGATTGAATTTTCGGGGAGGCTTTTTAACCAGTGCCGAGCTGGTCCCTTCAACTTGAGGGGAAGGTATTTGATGGCGTGGAGGTTGTCCCCACGAGCCATGTGGATATGCAGGATGAAATCCTCAATCCAGACCCCTGGGTCTGTCGTTCCGTCATATGCCTCTATGTTCACGGGTTTATAACCCTGTGGAAATTCGTGGTCCAGCACCTCTTTGGTGAAGCACAGAGGGTGAGCAGCCCCTCTATATCTGGACGTGTTGTGGCATGCTATCGGCTGTTGTTGTGTCCGGTGCTGATTCCGAACTGGTACTCGATTAGTCTGATCGTTTTGGTGACCATAATCCTGCACCGGAGCGTGTCCTCTAGATGCATAGATGGACCTGGTCGCGCCGGCCTTTTTATCCAGGAGCTCACGTAAATCGTGTGCAGTGTCAGTAGCTGCTCTATTGCTGTCGTGAATTGGCTGGCCCGGCCTACTGGCCATATTGTTCTTCGGCGGAATGGCCTTGTCGTCGAATTCCGGCAGCAGCTTGCGCTTTGGGTAGCTCTTTGTGTGGCGGTCGTCGCCGTATTTTTCTACAGTGTCTAGCACTTTATTCCATCTGCGGTTGAGCATTTCCTGCGCAGCCTTGAGCCTTTGCTTATGCTTCTTTAAACTTCTTGCAGTGGTCACAAGCCTTCTATGGAGGTTATCTCGTTCCAAACGTTTTTCCGGGATGATGAATGCATCGTCGTCCGGACTGTGTTCCTCTCCAAGGGCGGTTTGATGAATTCGTCCCTCGGGATCGCTGTGATCGGGCGTCTGCTCTAGGCTGTGTTCGGTGTGACCTGACTCATCCTGCTTTGTCGCTGGGTCCATATGGTCGTCGTTGCCTTTGGAGTTGACTGGGGTGTCGATCTTTTTAGCGCTGTTATCGCTGTTTTTACTGTGGCTGGACTTAGAGCGGCGTCTGCGCCGTCGTTTTGGCTTTTATCCGAGGGTTTTATCCTCCGTTTTGTCGCCATCGTCCTCCTTAGGCGTGTCCACCATGTATATATCATATGATGATGTGGCAGTCCAGCACCCCGTGGGTGGTGGTTCTAAGTCGTCTCCTGCGTCGACGTCCATGCTGTCGGCGTCATCGGAGTCGATGTCAAGCATGTCTATTACGTCGTCGACAGTGGCTATGAAGTGGGTGGTGGGTGGGCAACGAATTTCTTCGTCTGCTTCTTCCCCCTTGAGTCGGACATAGTTCGGCCAAGAGTCTCCTAACAAAGAGAGAGACTTTAATGAGTTCAGCATGTCGCCAAAGGGCGAGTGCTGGAAGATATCCGCAGCGGCGAATTCCAATACCGGAGCCCAATCAGAATCGGCGGGATCGGGGGCGCGCGGTCTGGGACCTACAACCGGACACAAGTCCAGGGGTCCGGAGACACAGGCTTCCTTGGGGGCGGAGTCTTTGTTCGGCTCTACCGCCTATGAGTGTGCGGCCTCTGGAGCGGGGTCCATCCACCCGTCCTCGGGCGGCGCAATCTGCCCCGGATTTAGGTCCGGAGCTCCTGCAGGTGCAATATCACGAGTATTGTCCGATAGCAAGTCTAAGCCGTGCTCGTCGTGACTGCTCGGCGCTCCTGGCGTAGGCCCGAATCCGTCGAAGATCAAGTCTCCGCGGGTATCGGCCGTGTATATCAAGTTTCCGAACCTGACCTGATGGTCAGGGGCGTAGCTGTCGATCTTCTCCAGATGGCCAAGCGAATTAGCCCGCAGTACGAAGCCGGCAAACACGAAGATCTATCCGGGGAGAAAAGTTTCGCCCTGGACCACATTGTAGTTGATGATTGAAGGAGCCATCAAGCTTTGCAGCAATGACACAGAGGAACTCTCAATGAAAGCACCAATGTCGGTGTCAAAACCGGCGGATCTCGGGTAGGGGGTCCCGATCTGTGCGTCTAAGGCTAATGGTAACAGGAGGCAAGGGACACGATGTTTTACCCAGGTTCGGGCCCTCTCAATGGAGGTAAAACCCTACTTCCTACTTAATTGATCTTGATGATATGAGTATTACAAGAGTTGATCTACCATGAGATCGTATAGGCTAAACCCTAGAAGCTAGCCTATGATGATTATGACTGTGTCGCCACTGACTAAACCCTCCGGTTTATATAGACACCGGAGGGGGCTAGGGTTTACACAAAGTCGGTTACAAAGAAGGAGATCTAATATCCGGATCGCCAAGTTTGTCTTCCACGCAAAGGAGAGTCCCATCCGGACACGGGACGAAGTCTTGAGTCTTGTATCTTCACGGTCCAACAATCCAGCTGTCCGGATACCCCCTAATCCTGGACTCCCTCACCCACCCCTACAGGGAGCGCCCCCCTGTCTCGTGGGCCCCTCGGGCGGCCACCGACGTACTTCTTCCTCCTATATAAGCCTACGTACGCCGAAAACATCCAGGGAGCCAACGAAACACAATTTCCACTGCCGTAACCTTCTCTATCCGTGAGATCCCATCTTGGAGCCTTCGTCGGCGCTCCGCCGGAGGGGGAATCGACCACGGAGGGCTTCTACATCCACACCATAGCCCCTCCGATGAGTTGTGAGTAGTTTACCACAGACCCTCGGGTCCATAGCTATTAGCTAGATGGCTTCTTCTCTATTTTTGGATCTCAATACAATGTTCTCCCCCTCTCTTGTGGAGATCTATTCGATGTAAACTCTTTTTGTGGTGTGTTTGTCGAGATCTGATGAATTGTGGGTTTATGATCAAGTTTATCTATGAGAAATATTTGAATCTCCTCTGAATTCTTTTATGTATGATTGAGTTATCTTTGCAAGTCTCTTCGAATTATCAGTTTGGTTTGGCCTACTAGATTGATCATTCTTGCCATGGGAGAAGTGCTTAACTTTGGGTTCAATCTTGCGGTGTCCTTAACCAGTGACAGAAAGGGTTGCAAGGCACGTATTGTATTGTTGCCATCGAGGATAAAAAGATGGGGTTTATATCATATTGCATGAGTTTATCCCTCTACATCATGTCATCTTGCTTAATGTGTTAATCTGTTCTTTATGAACTTAATACTATAGATGCAGGCAGGAGTCGGTCGATGTGTGGAGTAATAGTAGTAGATGCAGGCAGGAGTCGGTCTACTTGTTGCGGACGTGATGCCTATATACATGATCATGCCTAGATAATCTCATAATTATTCGCTTTTCTATCAACTGCTCGATAGTAATTTGTTCACCCACCGTAATACTTATGCTATCTTGAGAGAAGCCTCTAGTGAAACCTATGGCCCCTGGGTCTATCTTTTATCATATAAGCTTTCAATCTACTTTTATTTGCATCTTTACATTTTGCATCTATATTATAAAATACCAAAAATATATTTATCTTATCATATTATCTCTATCAGATCTCACTTTCGCAAGTTGCCGTGAAGGGATTGACAACCCCTTTATTGCGTTGGTTGCGAGTTCTTTCTTTGTTTGTGTAGGTGCGTGGGACTTTTGAGGAGCCTCCTACTGGATTGATACCTTGGTTCTCAAAAACTAAGGGAAATACTTAGGCTACTTTGCTGCATCACCCTTTTCTCTTCAAGGAAAACCAACGCAAGCTCAAAACATAGCAGCCCGCTGCACGGGCTCTCTAACATTGGATGTTGTATTCGGCTCCCCCGACAACTTTTGAAGCGAAGAACTATTCTTTGAAATTGCTCCGTTCCGAAGCGGCTATCATGCACTACTCGGAAGAACGACCTTCTCCCGTTTTAATGCAGTCTGCATTATGCTTATCTGAAACTCAAAATGCCTGGACCACATGGCGTCAACACGGTCAGCGGAAATACGGAGCACTCCGTTTGTACAGAAGAATACATGGCAGCCCTAGCAATCGAAGCACAAAACGGCCTATTCAAGACAAGCAGCTCATCGGTCTTTAAGACCGCGGACCCAGCCAAATGTATCCGACGCACACCTCAGTGCGGTAACTCAGATAAACCTGAACTCGATTAGCAGCTACGCCCCCATCGACCGCCCCATAAGGAGACAACACACGTGCGACGTATACATAAATATACATTCAAAACTCCTTGGGTGGCGACGGGGGCACACTGCACACAAAAAGTCCATAGTTCGGCTCGACCCTATTCGGACTCCAAAAGCTATATTTCACAGTTCATTAAAACGAACCAGCTTTACTTACGGCCACACCAGATTCTTTTACCTGGGTTTTTCCTTTCTACAGATGGCCATCATACTATACCTTTCAAGGACACTTCACAACGGAGACAAAGGCGCAGACGTGCAACAAGGCCCCGTATTAAGGTTTCTTTTTTAGATTAAGACCTTATGTAAACCTTTTTTTATCTATTTTTGTTTTATACTTTCCTGGCATGTAAAATGTCCAAGAAAGATATCGGCATTATCTGTAAATGTACGGCTTGCCGTACTAAAGTGGATGTTATAGAAGCAGCTTGGTTCGTATTGTGTTTTGATATTCATGCTCTCACCTCCTGCGCTCTTCCCCCACTCAGGTCGCCATACGTGCCTTGATACCAGGGTCTATCATCAGGGGTTGTATTCAGCCCGGTGTATATTGAAAAGTCCGGACACCTGTAGGGAGTGTTCGGCGTCGCGAGTATGACCTTATATGCATCAACTCCGAATCATGTCTTTGTTCAATAGTTGGGTTGCTCTGCTCCTGTGCTTACTACCTTACATTCCGCTATATTGGCTAGGGTAGTAAAGGGAGAACTACTGCGATTGTGTCTTGGATCGTCCGAATGAGCACCTCAGTAGAGAAAGCCGAAAACTGACTGTGATGATTTGGCGAGAGCTGGTCAACCACTTGACGACTCATCGGTATCTTCGCGATTCCCTCTGTGTTAAACGAAGGCCCGTCCTTCTGGTCATGTATGTACATGTGACGCCCGGATAATCATGCCACAGTAATCTCACGTTAATGGTGCCACATCACCTTTGTCACCGTAATTAATCTCAGGTTAATTCAAAACCGTTTCAAATTTAAATCCTAAATAAGTCAAACGACAAAAGTTTTCAAATATTAAAACAAAAATGTTCGGGCTATGTCAATTATTGCATCAGTAATTATGGTGAAGTAAACACATTTTTAGAAAATGCCTAAGTGCTTTAAACTAAATAAAAAAGAAAAGAAAAAGAAATAAAAGAAAACAAAAAGCAAAGCAAAAATAAAATAAAAACAGAAACCCCCACTGGGCCTTGACCCAGCTGGCCGCAGCCAGCCAGGCCGGCCCAGCCGCCTCCCCTTAACCCTCCCGATCCACACCAAACCCTAGCCCTATCCCCTCTCCTCCCACTCCCCCCCGATCTGGATCGGGATCCACCCGACGCTCGCCCTGCGAGACCCCAGCGCGCCCCGGCCCTGCCGTCCGTTGCTGACCTTGCCGGAACACCTCGCCCTCCTCCTGAAGCCCGCCCTTGCTGGACCGCCTCCCCGCGGGACCGATTCGTCCTCGACTCCTCGTCGTGCTCTGCACCACCTCGCCGTCGGAGTCCGCCCCTGTTGTCGTCGACCACGCCGGCGCCGCCCCATCACCAACTCCTCCCCAAGCTCGCTGCCTAGACCCCTACAGCTCCCCCCGTGAGCTCCCCCTCTCCTTCCCTCTCTCTTGCGTCACCTCATCGTGCACTCGTTCACGCCCCGACATCGTGCACGCTCGTGCCATCTCCGGCCGCGCCCGATGCGCGCTCGCCGTGCCCCTGTCTGCGCGCGCTGGCACCCGCGCCTGCTAACCTCCCTGTGAGCGCTTGCCCCCGCGACCGTCCCCGGTCGCACCCTCTGCTGCTTCCGACCGAGCACCCCCGGCGCCGCTCCACTGCAGGCGCGCGCCCGCCGCCCCACGTCTTCGTCCTGCCGGCCTCGACCATGGCCTCGCCGGAGCCCGGTTCGGCCACTGCGCCCCTGCCCCTTCCCTGTGTGCATTCGTGCACAGGAGGGAGGTGGCCTGAGCCACTTACAGGTGGGGCCCTCCCCCTGTAAATCAGATAAATAGAAAAGAGTAGAGGAAAACGAAAATGGAAAATAAAAGGAAATAGTAAAGTGAACTAATTAATTAGTAATATAATTAGTTTAATTAATTAACCTTGCTTAATTTGACCTAATTAACTAGCTTAGGTGTTTAAGCCTATTTTAATTAAATTGTGACAATTACATGTGGGTCTCACACGCCCTATTCACACCTTTGACCAGTCAACCGTTGACTTGGTCAACAGGGTCCCCTGGCCCCACATGTCATAGGCTGTGGCTGGCTTCTGCTGTGTACACATAGCTTTTACTACTTAAATAGAATTAAAATAATTTAGATAATGAATTAAAACTATAGAAATTGATATAAAATAATCCGTAACTCGGATGGAAAAACTTTGTACATGAAAGTTGCTCAGAACGACGAGACGAATCCGGATATGCAGCCCGTTCATCCGCCACGCGTCCCTAGCATAGTGAACCTGCAACATTTCACCTCCGGTTCATCTGTCCGAAAACACGGAAGTCCAGGGATACTTTCCCGGATGTTTCCCCCCTTCACCGGTATCACCTCATACCGCAATAGAACACGTCTAGCTCTGCTTGTTGTCCTTTTATGCACTTGCTTGCTATGTATTTACTGTTTCTCCCCCCTCTTCTCTCCGGTAGACCCCGTGACGATGCTGATGCCCCTGTGGTCGACTACGTCACCGACGACCCCTCCTTGTCTAAGCAACCAGGCAAGCCCCCCCCTTGATCACCAGATATCGCCTATTCTTCTCTATACTGCTTGCATTAGAGTAGTGTAGCATGTTACTGTTCGGTTACTCCTATTCTGTTGCATAGCCTGTCATTGTTGCTACAGTCATTGATACCTTACCCGCAATCCTAAATGCTTAGTATAGGATGCTAGTTTATCACCATTGGCCCTACATTCTTGTCAGTCTGCCTTGCTATACTATCGGGCCGTGATCACTTGGGAGGTGATCACGGGTATATACTATACATACATACATATTATACAGATGGTGACTAAAGTCGGGTCAGCTCGTTGAGTACCCGCAAGTGATTCTGATGAGGAGGCTGAAAGGACAAGTGGCTCCATCCCGGTAGAGGTGGGCCTGGGTTCCCGACGGCCCCTGACTGTTACTTTGTGGCGGAGCGATAGGGCAGGTTGAGACCACCTAGGAGACAGGTGGGCCTGGCCCTGTTCGGCGTTCGCGGATACTTAACACGCTTAACGAGATCTTGGTATTTGATCTGAGTCTGGCCATTTGGTCTATACGCACTAACCATCTACGCAGGAGTAGTTATGGGTATCCCGGCGTCGTGGTATCAGCCGAAGCCTTCTTGACGTCAGCGATGGAGCGGCGCGCGCCGGATTGGACTGCGTTAACACAACTTCCTTTGTAATGGAGGTTGCCAGGTCTGCTTCTGGCCGCCCGCGCAACATGCAGGTGTGCAATGGGCGATGGGCCCGGACCCCTGCGCGCATAGGATTTAGACCGGCGGGCTGACCTCTCTGTTGTGCCTAGGTGGGGCTGTGACGTGTTGATCTTCCGAGGCCGGGCATGACCCAGGAAAGTGTGTCCGGCCAAATGGGATCGAGCGTGTTGGGTTATGTGGTGCACCCCTGCAGGGAAGTTTATCTATTCGAATAGCCGTGTTCCTCGGTAAAAGGACGACCCGGAGTTGTACCTTGACCTTATGACAAGTAGAACCGGATACTTAATAAAACACACCCTTCCAAGTTCCACAGACAACCCGGTGATCGCTTTTCCACAGGGCGACGAGGGGAGGATCGCCGGGTAGGATTATGCTATGTGATGCTACTAGAGATGCTACTTGGAGATGCTACTTGGAGGACTTCAATCTACTCTCTTGTACATGCTGCAAGACAGAGGCTGCCAGAAGCGTAGTCTTCGACACGATTAGATATCCCCCTCTTATTCTGGCATTCTGCAGTTCAGTCCACTAATATGGCCCTTTACACATATACCCATGCATATGTAGTGTAGCTCCTTGCTTGCGAGTACTTTGGATGAGTACTCACGGTTGCTTTCTCCCCCCTTTCCCCCCTTTCCTTTCTTTCTGGTTGTCGCAACCAGATGCTGGAGCCCAGGAGCTAGACGCCACCGTCGACGACGACCCCTACTACACTGGAGGTGCCTACTACTACGTGCAGCCCGCTGACGACGACCAGGAGTAGTTAGGAGGATCCCAGGCAGGAGGCCTGCGCCTCTTTCGATCTGTATCCCAGTTTGTGCTAGCCTTCTTAAGGCAAACTTGTTTAACTTATGTCTGTACTCAGATATTGTTGCTTCCGCTGACTCGTCTATGATCGAGCATTTGTATTCAAGCCCTCGAGGCCCCTGGCTTATATTATGATGCTTGTATGACTTATTTATGTTTTAGAGTTGTGTTGTGATATCTTCCCGTGAGTCCCTGATCTTGATCGTACACCTTTGCATGCATGATTAGTGTACGATTAAATCGGGGCGACAAGTTGGTATCAGAGCCAACTGCCTGTAGGAATCCCCCTTCCACACTCCTTGGCCGAAGTCGAGTCTAGACTTTACAAAACTTTTACAAACATGGCTGTGTGGCCCATGGGCCCACGTCGCCATTGGGTGGTATTAGGATCTTTTACTCCTTATCTATACTCTGGGACTCTGATCTTTCTTCTATTCGGGTTAAATGAATTTTGCTAAATCTAACATTAGGATCTCGTTATCACTTTCACCCAGAGAGCCCCTTATTACTGATGATCATCTGCTGCACGTGAAGACCCTGAAGATACTCTCCGCTGTTAACCCGAGAACTTGTGTTCATCGCGTTTGCAATTCCTCTTCCACCGTAAACCCTTATGGATAACTACTTGCAGTTGTTATTCTTACCTTCATCCCCAGTTGGTCTTGTTATTACAAGATACCCTAGAAAACTCGTCGTTGGTCCGATAATCCTTTGAGCTTACTGCCTTGCCGTTCTTTGTCACCTGAATACCCCTACGGTTAATTGTCGCACTTATCGAGTATCTGCTCATCCCCCAGTTGTTCATGTGTTACACAAAAGTCTTTGAAATACTATTCGATCTTCCGTAAATCTTGAGCATCCTATTGCTCTTGAAATTCTTGATTGCTTGCATTATGGTTAATCCCATAAGTCTAGTAATCTTGTTGACATCCATTGTCATTGTCATTTTGAGTCCGTTGATTCGATTTGTTGCGAATGCTTGGAATCCTCAAACAGATCCTAGAATTCATCCTTCCGGCTCAGACGTTGTTTTAATCATGAGCTGGTTCTCGCCAATTAAATTGTCGTCGATTGTGCCCCTAAGTCTATTGAACTTATCCATCCTTGATCAGAGCGTCTGCTTCTGATCCTTCACTTTGTAAATCATAATTCCTTAGCAATTGAGCTCTAAGTTATTCAGTTGTTTCTATAATCCAATGTAATTGCCTTGCTTCTTCCTCTGGTTGTGTGCCGATACTCACCCCAGATCCTTTGTTGGATTTTATCCGACAATGTCCTTCATATTCAATAACCTTGAGCCTTTCCTAGGATGTATACCGCCTTTGGTAAATTGTATCCCCTGCCTTGTCAACCATGCTCTGCTATCGAGCTTGTGTTATTTACTCCTGAAGTTTGTGGTATATGTTCCTAAGAGGCCCGATGGGTTGGACATATGCCTTCTCTAAACTGTGTGAACCCGAAAACTACTACGGGTCATACTCTACTAGTGTTATGTCAGATAAAATTTCAACACACAATTTCGTTGAAGGCGAGAAGAGAATGGAAGGTTATACATTGAAGAAGTGGGATTCGACCTTGAACTTGTGTTCATGCCCATGGACACGATGTAGATCCTATCATGGAAGCTTCTTGTAATAATAACTGTTGCCTTGATATAATATCATCTGGTATCTGTGAATTGATCCTTTGCAATCATGGTTCCGACCATATTTTCTACTTGATCCCATTTCTCAAGGAAGTGAAAACACTTGTCTTCTGCGGATTAATACCTCTCCGCAACCCCTATGTCAATCTTCCTTCGAACAATACCCTCCAGTATCTCGAGAATATCAACGAACTGTGTTGCTTCCTATGAGTCTTCATCTATTATTGCTTCTCACCGATTTCAGATTTCCCCCGGGTTCTGAGTTATTTCACTCGAGAACACCGGTAAGTGAATCGATTCCGCACTTCGATTCAATAACTCTAAGTAATTTTCATTGCTTACGAGTTTAATAATCCTTTAAGTCATTCCTAGCCTGATTGGCTATATCATTGTGCTAATTTTTAACTGTGCTACCGGGTCCTTCTCGGAGCACAAATTTCGACGGTGAGCTAATCTTACAATCGATCTTCCTCGTCATATCGTTTGTCCTTGAACAACAAGCTTGATTTCGAGTTTGTGTCGTACCCATGGTCCCAATGACTTTTGGCTTCATCATTTCCGTTGACTTGATGTCATCACCGATCAGTTACATCTTCTCGAAACCTCTCGACAAATGTGTCGTGATCATCATCAACATTCTGAGGTCTTCCAAGATATCTATCGAATTCTTGATGAGAAATAGCATCCTTTGCCCTCGATGGTTTGGGTTATCATCCACAACATTATTGCATTCCCTCCAACACAAAAATTGTTCCTGTTTTGTGTTGTACCTTGAGTTCCTTGTTATCCAACTTATGTATTGATTCTACCGCGGAGTATTACCATCTTTGATGTCAAGAATGTTGTGAGGATTGCTCCACCTCTTAAGAATTCTTGCTATAGTGATACTTCTCATAATCACCATTCTTTCTTGGTCCTCGCGTTGATCCCAACCGGGGTACCAACAAGTGAACGGTGCTGTTTGGATTCTGCCTATTTAGCAACCCTATTGCTTTGAAGTTAATGGTCGGCCATTCATTCTTAGAATGTTGATTATTGAATCACCATTCTGACATTGGTCGTGCAGCCCAATCCATATTTCGGGCGCACCTTTCAACCAATGTTTAACTGTGTGTGTTTTCCTCAAACATGCTTCATTATATCATTTGATCTGACAAATGCTATCTCCTTATCCACATAATTGAGGATATGCATCTTTTTGGATGCCTCGTTGAATTATCGCTGAGTCCATCAGCCACCTCATCATCCTCTTCTTGCTTTAATGATGAACTCTTGTTTCGGAACTCGCTTCCATAGTTCATTTCCCGAGAATCTTGTAATGTCATTTCGTCTATTTGTGTTGCACCTTTTCTTCTTGGACATCCTGAGTCTGAGGTATCATGACACCAATCGGATCTGAATCTCGGTCAGATATGATGGTTGGGAAAACTTTCCAGGAGTTATGATGTTGGTCCTTTGATGACCCGGTAACATGTTGTCATGCCTAGCACCCCCGCCCCTGCTGGAGGACCTATAATTATAATTTCTTTTGCAAGGATAACCATTCTTCCCGGAGGAAATTGTAAGACCTATTTTATAAGTTGCCCCTGATGGATCATTTGTGTTTACAAAGTCTGGCCCTTGATTGAAACACCATGCATTGCTATCTCGAAGCATGTTCGTGGTACTCCGCTTTTCAACAAGGACATTTGAAGCCCAATGCTAAATGTTCGGGCTATGTCAATTATTGCATCGGTAATTATGGTGAAGTAAACACATTTTTAGAAAATGCCTAAGTGCTTTAAACTAAATAAAACAGAAAAGAAAAAGAAATAAAAGAAAACAAAAAGCAAAGCAAAAATAAAATAAAAACAGAAACCCCCACTAGGCCTTGACCCAGCTGGCCGCAACGAGCCTGGCCGGCCCAGCCGCCTTCCCTTAACACTCCCAATCCACACCAAACCCTAGCCCTATCTGCTCGTCCTCCAACTCCCCCCCCCGATCTGGATCGGGATCCACCCGACGCTCGCCCTGCGAGACCCCAGCGTGCCCCGGCCCTGCCGCCCGTCGCTGACCTTGCCGGAACACCTAGCCCTCCTCCTGAAGCCCGCCCTCGCTGGACCGCCTCCCCGCGGGACCAATTCGTCCTCGACTCCTCGTCGTGCTTTGCACCACCTCGCCGTCGGAGTCCGCCCCTGTCGTCGTCGACCACGTCGGCGCCGCCCCATCACCAACTCCTCCCCAAGCTCGCTGCCCAGACCCCTACAGCTCCCCCCCGTGAGCTCCCCCTCTCCTTCCCTCTCTCTTGCGTCACCTCATCGTGCACTCGTTCACGCCCCGACATCATGCACGCTCGTGCCATCTCCGGCCGCGCCCGATGCGCGCTTGCCGTGCCCCTATCTGCGCACGCTGGCACCCGTGCCTGCTAACCTCCCTGTGAGCGCTTGCCCCCGCGACCGTCCCCGGTCGCACCCTCTGCTGCTTCCGACCGAGCACCCCCGACGCCGCTCCACTGCAGGCGCGCGCCCGCCGCCCCACGTCTTCGTCCTGCCGGCCTCGACCATGGCCTCGCCGGAGCCCGGTTCGGCCACTGCGCCCCTGCCCCTTCCCTGTGTGCGTTCGTGCACAGGAGGGAGGTGGCCTGAGCCACTTACAGGTGGGCCCTCCCCCTGTAAATCAGATAAATAGAAAAGAGTAGAGGAAAACGAAAATGGAAAATAAAAGGAAATAGTAAAGTGAATTAATTAATTAGTAATATAATTAGTTTAATTAATTAACCTTGCTTAATTTGACCTAATTAACTAGCTTAGGTGTTTAAGCCTATTTTAATTAAATTGTGACAATTACATGTGGGTCTCACACGCCCTATTCACACCTTTGACCAGTCAACCGTTGACTTGGTCAACAGGGTCCCCTGGCCCCACATGTCATAGGCTGTGGCTGGCTTCTGCTGTGTACACATAGCTTTTACTACTTAAATTGAATTAAAATAATTTAGATAATGAATTAAACCTTTAGAAATTGATATAAAATAATCCGTAACTCGGATGGAAAAACTTTGTACATGAAAGTTGCTCAGAACGACGAGACGAATCCGGATACGCAACCCGTTCATCCGCCATGCGTCCCTAGCATAGTGAACCTGCAACATTTCACCTCCGGTTCATCTGTCCGAAAACACGGAACTCCAGGGATACTTTCCCGGATGTTTCCCCCCTTCACCGGTATCACCTCATACCGCGATAGAACACGTCTAGCTCTGCTTGTTGTCCTGTTATGCACTTGCTTGCTATGTATTTACTGTTTCTCCCCCCTCTTCTCTCCGGTAGACCCCGTGATGATGTTGATGCCCCTGTGGTCGACTACGTCACCGACGACCCCTCCTTGTCTGAGCAACCAGGCAAGCCCCCCCCCTTGATCACCAGATATCGCCTATTCTTCTCTATACTGCTTGCATTAGAGTAGTGTAGCATGTTACTGTTCGGTTACTCCTATTCTGTTGCATAGCCTGTCATTGTTGCTACAGTCATTGATACCTTACCCGCAATCCTAAATGCTTAGTATAGGATGCTAGTTTATCACCATTGGCCCTACATTCTTGTCAGTCTTCCTTGCTATACTATCGGGCCGTGATCACTTGGGAGGTGATCACGGGTATATACTATACATACATACATATTATACAGATGGTGACTAAAGTCGGGTCAGCTCATTGAGTACCCGCAAGTGATTCTGATGAGGGGGCTGAAAGGACAGGTGGCTCCATCCCGGTAGAGGTGGGCCTGGGTTCCCGATGGCCCCTGACTGTTACTTTGTGGTGGAGCGACAGGGCAGGTTGAGACCACCTAGGAGATAGGTGGGCCTGGCCCTGTTCGGTGTTCGCGGATACTTAACACGCTTAACGAGATCTTGGTATTTGATCTGAGTGTGGCCATTTGGTCTATACGCACTAACCATCTACGCAGGAGTAGTTATGGGTATCCCGGCGTCGTGGTATCAGCCGAAGCCTTCTTGACGTCAGTGACGGAGCGGCGCGCGCCGGATTGGACTGCGTTAACACAACTTCCTTTGTAATGGAGGTTGCCAGGTCTGCTTCCGGCCGCCCTCGCAACATGCAGGTGTGCAATGGGCGATGGGCCCGGTCCCCTGCGCGCATAGGATTTAGACCGGCGGGCTGACCTCTCTGTTGTGCCTAGGTGGGGCTGTGACGTGTTGATCTTCCGAGGCCGGGCATGACCCAGGAAAGTGTGTCCGGCCAAATGGGATCGAGCGTGTTGGGTTATGTGGTGCACCCCTGCAGGGAAGTTTATCTATTCGAATAGCCGTGTCCCTCGGTAAAAGGACGACCCGGAGTTGTACCTTGACCTTATGACAACTAGAACCGGATACTTAATAAAACACACCCTTCCAAGTTCCACAGACAACCCGGTGATCGCTTTTCCATAGGGCGACGAGGGGAGGATCGCCGGGTAGGATTATGCTATGCGATGCTACTGGAGATGCTACTTGGAGATGCTACTTGGAGATGCTACTTGGAGGACTTCAATCTACTCTCTTCTACATGCTGCAAGACGGAGGCTGCCAGAAGCGTAGTCTTCGACAGGATTAGATATCCCCCTCTTATTCTGGCACTCTGCAGTTCAGTCCACTAATATGGCCCTTTACACATATACCCATGCATATGTAGTGTAGCTCCTTGCTTGCGAGTACTTTGGATGAGTACTCACGGTTGCTTTCTCCCCCCTTTTCCCCCCTTTCCTTTCTTTCTGGTTGTCGCAACCAGATGATGGAGCCCAGGAGCCAGACGCCACCGTCGACGACGACCCCTACTACACTGGAGGTGCCTACTACTACGTGCAGCCCGCTGACGATGACCAGGAGTAGTTAGGAGGATCCCAGGCAGGAGGCCTGCGCCTCTTTCGATCTGTATCCCAGTTTGTGCTAGCCTTCTTAAGGCAAACTTGTTTAACTTATGTCTGTACTCAGATATTGTTGCTTTCGCTGACTCGTCTATGATCGAGCACTTGTATTCAAGCCCTCGAGGCCCCTGGCTTGTATTATGATGCTTGTATGACTTATTTATGTTTTAGAGTTGTGTTGTGATATCTTCCCGTGAGTCCCTGATCTTGATCGTACACCTTGCGTGCATGATTAGTGTACGATTGAATCAGGGGCGGACAGTACACGCACCGTATTCGGATAACCGTGGACATACCAGGGGCTATATAGTAGCCCCACCGTTAAACTCCTATTGCTAAGTGAAAGTGTTAAAGCTCTATAGTCCGATTGCCTGGTTCAACGCACTAACACCTCCTTAACGGACCAAGACGTTGGGTCAAATGTGATCAAGTGTTTTTCTGAACACCCCCGCGTTATACGCGAGGGGGTTGAAGCCGACGACTACAAACTTTCAGATTGTATATATAAAAAAGACGGCCACACAGGAGGCACCAAAACTTTTTGGGCAAAAAGTATAAAAACATAGCCTTAAATATATCATAATATTGCAATTACAATTTTGATACACTTTACTCAAACATAATATTTTTCGAGCACTGACCCTCTATTAAGCGGGCACCCTCTAGGACATCTTCAAAGTAATGTTCTGGCATGTTAAGGTCCTTGCCTTCGGGTGGACTCTGCGCTGCAATATCGGTGGCCTTCATCTTTGCCCAGTACACCTTGACACGACAAGGGCCATCCTTGCACCTTCTATGCACGTTGACCGCTTCACAGCGTCGATACGTGGCACCGCATTAACAAGTTGCCACACCAAACCGAAATAACTATTCAAAATGGGTTTAGTTGGCCACATCCGGGCTATGACGTCCTTCATGGCAGTGCCGGACATCTTGTGGAGCTCAGACCAATGGGCCATCTGTTCGTTCAACAGTGGACGCTTCGACGTGTCAAACTGTGACCAAAATAGCTTTTCCCTCGCATGTCCTTCTTGCACGTGGAAAAACTGATTTGCATTGACAACACTCTTCGGCGGGTCCATAAAGGTGTCTGGAGAACTCCACAGTTGATTAAGCGGCACATACTTCGGATCGCCAAACTTAGTTTGCAATAAAAAGGGCTTACCAGCTGCGATCTCCCCAGCTTGTCTGATCTCCTCCCGAGCTGCTCTAGACTCAGACCGGGCTTCCTTCACCTCTTGTAAGGCCTTGTCAAGATTGGCCGCTTTGGCTTTGTTATCTTTCTCAAGAACTTGGTATTGGCTAGTGGCATTCTTCAGCTCAAGTGCCATGGTAGATATCCTTTCGTCGCACTGACGCCGAGCAGTCTACTCGGCTTTTAATTTGGCAGCCGCATTACTCATCCTGGCTTGCTCCTTGGCCCGGGCAAGTTCCGCCCGAAGGGTTTCAACTCCGGCGGCACTATCTGCAGTTATGCATATACAAATAATCAGTATCACGCTCATTTTATAATACTAGCGAGTACTGAATGCCCCAATGACATACCATGCGCCTCGTCGAGCCGCCTATTAATAAGCGTGATGTCATCATCCGCCACATCAACTTTCTGCTTCAGATGTGCTACCTCGGTAGCTTGGGCAGTCACCACGGATGTAACAACCTGTGTTTCAATTAGTCGGATCATTTCCTGGGCATATATTTTTGATCCTCTGATCGCATCCCTTTGGATGTCAACCAGAGTCTCAGGGGCTACTATCTATACACAGGTGCAATTTGCACTTACAATATAATTGAAATTACACTACGTACCTAGAAGCCTCTTAGTAGGCTAGAAAAGGCTTCATTCAATCCGCTTTGCGCGGACCGAACTCTTTCAAACACCATACCCATCAATGTATGATGTTCCTCTGAGATGGAGGCATGTTGAAATATGTCCATCAATGTATCCGGCGCCTCCGGATCCGGAACAGGTAGCGTCATCCCTTGGACATTGGATAGTCCGGGACTTTTGTTGTTCCCTATAGGGGCCACACACCCCGGACCCTGGGCGGCCAAAGTATTACCTTCGGCCCTGGTCTTCACTGCCCCTTGCGCCACTTGCAGGTCGGGAAAGATCCTCCGGGATGACACCTCGGTGTCGACTGCCTTATCAGGCAGGGAGATCTGTGGAGGCGTCTCGCTCTCCATCATCTCCGGAAGAAGATCCCCTGAAGAGGAGGACTGTTGGGGAGGGCTGCGTGCCGGACTGCAAACATGTGTTTAAAATATTACCCTTACAGCCAGGAAAGAACGGGACGTGTTTAAAAAACACTCTGATTCACTTACGATTCGGCTAAGGGCCCATCATTGTGGGGTCACTTGATGTCAACATCACCCCCTGACTGGTATACCTTCCCTCGCTTAGAAGCTTCTCTTTTCGAGTCTTCGGGGGAGGCCGTTTTCTACCCACGAGGAGAAGGGATGTCAGTTCGCCCTTTCCTTCCACCTTTGGAAGTGGAAGTTCCAATCTCCCGGGACAAATTGCCTGGTGTGCCTCCAGAATGGAGGCTGCCTTGGGCCTCTTCGTCCTCCTCCTTATCTTCCCCTGTCGGAACTTGATATGGCGCCAGAGCCATCATCCTTGTTAATACCGGATCGGCACAGTCTTCAGGAAGTGGAGCCGAACACCTAATTCTCTCCGCCTTCTTTAGCCAGCCTTGGCCGAGTAGAGTTTTATCAGTACATTGTCATGAATAATTTGACAAAACCATGTTCGGGGGTCAAGTACTTACCGGAGTATCTGGATGGTTGCAGTCAAGGCCGAGGTCTTCTGTAGTATCCGACCACTATTTTCATGTGCCGAAGAATAAATTCCACATCCCTCTGAGCATTGTGCCAGAGAAGTGTTGAAGGGTCCGTGGACCTTCTGGATTGAACTCCCACATACGTAAAGGACGTCGTTGGCACGGAAGGATCCGACGGATTAGCATTACTTGGATTACATTGGTGAGACAGGTGTACTTTTTAATGAGGCTCCGAATGTGACTTTGCAACGTCAGCACTTCATCAATAGATCCCCAGTCCAGCCCCTTGTTAATCCACGATGCAAGATGTAAAGGAGGGCCAGATCGAAACGCGGGTGTAGATGCCCACTTTTTACCACGGGGTTCGGTAATGTAAAACCACTCCCGTTGCCATAAGTCGGAAGATTCTGCCATAGAGCCCTTTGGCCAAGGAGAAGTGGTAAGCTTGCTTATTAAAGCGCCTGTGCACTCCGCTTGCTTCCCGTCGATTATCTTCGGATTCACGATGAAGGTTTTAAGCCATAAGCCAAAGTGTGGGGAAATCCGGAGGAAGGCCTGGCACATGATGATGAACGCCGAGATATGAAGGAAGGAGTCTGGAGCTAGATCATGGAAATCCAGCCCGCAATAAAACACAAGCCCTTGAACAAAGGGGTGGAGAGCAAACCCAAGCCCTCAGAGGAAGTGAGAGATGAACACAACCCTCTCATTGGATCTGGGAGTGGGAATAACCTGCCCTCGAGCAGGGAGCCTGTGGAGGATTTCCGCAGTCAGGTACCTTGCCTCCCTGAGCTTTGAGACATCCTCCTCTGTGACAGAAGAGGCCATCCACCGGCCTTGAAGGCTGGATCCGGACAAGGCTGGAGGCTCGAAGCGACTGGATGGACCCTTGAGTGTTGGAACTTGAGGTGGGAGGTAGAGGGAAGAACTAGCGTGGAAGAAAAAGGACATGCCTTAGCCCCTTTATAAAGGCACGGAATATCAAGCATCCCCTCCGTGGCCTTAAAACATACCTATTCCCGAGGAATCATGCCAACAGAATGGTTGGGTTACCCACGCCCGTGTTGATGAAAATCCCGCAATAAGGGGACACGATCTCTGCTTTTACAAGACGTGCCAATAAAAACCGCCTCCCGAAACATGGAGTGGCAGGCTAGAAAGAGATTCAAAATAATGGCCAGGTAATGACGTAATGTCGTGCTACTAAAATTGTTAGCAGATTGGACTCGTAAATATTATACTCTCTACGGTTGTTTTTGGAACTTGTATTGCAGAGCCGGACACGATTCTTGTGTTCGAGATCTACTTTGAAGTATTCGGAGAAGGAACCCGTCTTGCAATGCCGAAGACAATCTGCGCGCCGGTTTCATCATCATTGAAGCCTGGTTCAGGGGCTACTGATGGAGTCCTGGACTAAGGGGTCCTCGGACAGCCGGACTGTATACTTGGTCCGGACTGTTGGGCTATGAAGATACAAGATAGAAGACTTCGTCCCGTGTCCGGATGGGACTCCACTTGGCGTGGAATGCAAGCTTGGCGATTCAGATATGTAGATTCCTTTCTCTGTAGCCGACTTTGTACAACCCTAGTCCCCCCGGTGTCTATATAAACCGGAGGGTTTAGCCACAACAATCATAACCTCATAGGCTAGACTTCTAGGGTTTAGCCATTACGATCTCGTGGTAGATCAACTCTTGTAATACTCTTATTCATCAAGATCAATCAAGCAGGAAGTCGGGTATTACCTCCATAGAGAGGGGCCGAACCTGGGTAAACATTGTGTCCCCCGCCTCCTGTTACCATTAGCCTTAGACGCATAGTTCGGGACCCCCTACCCGAGATCCGCCGGTTTTGACACCGACAACGAGTAGTATCTCTGCTTGGTGCACAGAATTTGGCTAGCATGAGGGGGAAAGGCAAGCTCAACATGTTGGATGATCCATGACAATATAATTTATTTCGGATATAAGAAAACATAACTCATTATGTTGTCTTCCTTGTGCAACATCAACTTTTTAGCATGTCATATTTTAATGAGTGATCACAATTATAAAATATGTCCAAGATAGTATATTTATATGTGAAAACCTCTGTTTCTTTATTACTTCCTATTAATTGCAACGATGACCAAAACTATGTTTGTCAACTCTTAACAACTTTTATTCACCATACTCTTTATATGTGAAGTCATTACTCTCCATATTCAAGGTCATAGCAAGATAGCAAAATCCCTCAACTCAAAACTAATCTTTATTATATATAGCTCACAGACTCAATTACAAAGATAGATATCAAAACAAAACTCAAAGCTAGATCAAACTAAAACTTTATTCTACTAGATCAAGATATAACCAAAAGGATCAAACTAAGAAAAGCGGTAAAGATAGAAGTGTGATGGTGATACGATACTGGGGCACCTCCCGCAAGCTTGGCAGTTGCCAAGGGGAGTGCCCATACCCATGTATTTATGTCTCTTTCTTCGGAGGTGGTGATGATGGAGTTGTTGATGACGGGGTATCGCACATTAAGTGTAGGAGGTTCTCCAACTTGCGGATAATGCCCTTGAGTGCGGTGATATGCTCTGGTGATACATCTCCAATGTATCTATAATTTTTGATTGTTCCATGCTATTATATTATCTGTTATGGATATTTAATGGGCTTTAATATGCTCTTTTATATTATTTTTGGGACTAACCTATTAACCGGAGGCCGAGTGCCAGTTTCTGTTTTTTTTCTATTTTAGAGTTTTGCAGAAAAGGAATACCAAACGGAGTCCAAACGGAATGAAACCTTCGTGATGATCTTTCTTGGACCGAAAGCAAACCAGAAGACTTGGAGTAGAAGTCTGAAACGCCACGAGGTGTCCACGAGGCAGGAGGGCCCACCCAGGGGGGTAGGTGCGCCCCCGCCCTCGTGGGCCCCTCGTAGCTCCATCAATGTACTTATTTCACCTATATATATACTCTTATACCCTAGAAACATTAGGGGGATCCATGATACCACTTTTCCACCGCCGCAACCTTCTGTACCCATGAGCTCCCATCTTGGGGCCTTTTCCGACGATCTGCCGGAGGGGGAATCGATCACGGAGGGCTTCTACATCAACACCATTGCCTCTCTGATGAAGCGTGAGTAGTTTACCACAGACCTTTGGGTCCATAGTTATTAGCTAGATGGCTTCTTCTCTCTCTTTGATTCTCAATACAAAGTTCTCCTCGATGTTCTTGGAGATCTATTCGATGTAATATTCTTTTGCGGTATGTTTGCCGAGATCCGATGAATTGTGGATTTATGAACAAGATTATCTATGAATATTATTTGGTTCTTCTCTGAATTCTTATATGCATGATTTGATATCTTTGCAAGTCTCTTCGAATTATCGGTTTAGTTTGGCCTACTAGATTGAGCTTTCTTGCAATGGGAGAAGTGCTTAGCTCTGGGTTCAATCTTGCAGTGTCCTTTTCCAGTGACAGTAGGGGCAGCAAGGCATGTATTGTATTGTTGCCATCAAGGATAAAAAGATGGGGTTTGTATCATATTGCTTGAGTTTATCCCTCTACATCATGTCATCTTGCTTAATGCGTTACTCCGTTCTTATGAACTTAATACTCTAGATGCATGCTGGATATCGGTCGATGTGTGGCGTAATAGTAGTAGATGCAGAATCGTTTCGGTCTACTTGACACGGACGCGATGCCTATGTTCATGATCATTGCCTTAGATGTCTTCATAATTATGCGCTTTTCTATCAATTGCTTGGCAGTAATTTGTTCACCCACCGTAATACATGCTATCTCGAGAGAAACAACTAGTGAAACCTATGGCCCTCGGGTCTCTTTTCTATATATTACGTCTCTTTTCCATTATATCGCATCTCGTTTACTATTTTGCAATCTTTACTTTCCAATCTATACCACAAAAATACCAAATATTTACCTTACCATTTTTATTAGATCTCACTTTTGCGAGTGATCATGATGGGATTGACAACCCCTTTATTGCGTTGGTTGCAAGGTTCTTGATTGTTTGTGCAGGTACTAGGTGACTTGTGTGTCATCTCCTACCTGAGGGAAATACTTACGCTACTTTGCTGCATCACCCTTTCCTCTTCAAGGGAAAACCAACTCATGCTCAAGAGGTAGCATCTTGTAACAAAATATTTTCACGTGTGAGATACTTGTTTTTATGCGAACTAGCTCAATCATCTTGAAAGCTTCAATTTCAGTAGAGGTGAGATGATTGTAGTAAGGTTGAAAGAAGCCTTCTTCTTCTACTGCCGGGACTTGCTCCTCTGCGGCTTCCTTGATGTTGTCACCTTCCTTGATTTCCCTGATTTCTTCTTGCTTCGTCTCTATCTGTATTAGCCAAGCATCATCACCCACATTGTTGGAGGAGGGGGACGACATGATGCGTGACCTTGAGAAACTCTGGCAGAAAACAGCTCAAAACAAAAATAGAGGATCTCGTCCTGGTACAGTGGTCAAAACCTTCGGGCGATTATATAATGAATTTTAACCGACCAAAAGAAGTATCATGCAAGAAAACGGAGTTCGGAGGGCACAAGAGGTGTCCACGAGGCAGGGGCGCCCCCAGGGGGGTAGGGCGCGCCCTCCACCCTCGTGGATGCCTCGTGTCTCCTTCGGACTACTTCTTATTTTCCTAATTTTTTAAATATTCGAAAATGGAGAAAAATTGCTATTTGAGCAGTTTTGGAGTCGGTTTACTTACGGTACCACATACCTATTCCTTTTCGGAGTCTGAAACATAATGGAAAGTGTCACTTATATACTCCTCCGGGGTTACGGTGTCAATAAAATTGGTTTCAACATTTATGGGATTACTTGAGATATAATGTTTGATTCTTTGACCGCCCACCACCTTCGGATTTGTGCCTTTGGCGTTGTTGATTTTTATGGCACCGGAATGATAGACCTCCTCGATAACGTAAGTACCTTCCCATTTAGAGAGAGGTTTTCCTGCAAAAAGTCTTAAACGAGAGTTGTATAGCAGAACATAATCACCTACATTAAACTCACATTTTGTATCCTTTTGTCATGCCATCTTTTAACTTTTTCTTTAAACAATTTGGCATTCTCATAGGCCTGGGTTCTCCATTCATCAAGTGAGCTAATGTCAAATAGCCTCTTCTCACTGGCAAGTTTGAAATCGTAATTGAGCTCTTTAATAGCCCAATATGCCTTATGTTCTAGTTTGAGAGGTAAGTGACATTCTTTTCCATAAACCATATTATACGGAGACATACCCGTAGGATTTTGATATGCCGTTCTATAGGCGCATAATGCATCATCAAGTTTCTTGGACCAATTCTTTCTAGATCTATTAAAAGTCTTTTGTAAAATCAATTTAATATCTCTATTACTCAATTCTACTTGACCACTAGATTGTGGGTGGTATGGAGATGCGATTCTATGATTAACATCATACTTAGCAAGCATTTTATGAAATTCACCATGAATAAAATGTGAACCACCATCAGTCATTAAATATCTAGGGACTCCAAACCTTGGAAAAATAACTTCTTTAAGCATCTTAATAGAAGTGTTATGATCAGCACTACCAGTTGGAATAGCTTCTACCCACTTACTAATGTAATCAACCCCAACTAAAATATATGTATACCCATTAGAGGAAGGAAAAGGTCCCATATAATCAAAGCCCCAAACATCAAACGGTTCAATAACAAGTGAATAGTTCATAGGCATTTCTAGACGTCTACTAATATTACCAATTCTTTGACATTCATCATAAGAGAAGACAAACTTATGGGCATCTTTGAAGAGAGTAGGCCAATAAAAACCGGATTGCAATACCTTATGTACAGTTCTATCTCTAGCGTGGTGTCCTCCATATGCCTCAGCGTGACACTTGCGTAGGATCTGTTCCTGTTCATGCTCAGGTACACAACTTCTAATAACACCATCCACTCCTTTATAAAGGTGTGGGTCATCCCAAAAGTAATGTCTTAAATCATAGAAAAACTTTTTCTTTTTCTCATATGTGAAACTAGGGGGTATAAATTTAGCAATAATGTAATTAGCATAGTCAGCATACCATGGAGCATTACGAGAAGCATTTATGATAGCTAATTGTTCATCAGGAAAGTTATCATCAATAGGTAGTGGGTCATCAAGAACATTCTCTAACCTAGATAAGTTGTCTGCAACGGGGTTCTCAGCTCCTTTTCTATTAATAATATGCAAATCAAATTCTTGTAGCAAGAGAACCCATCTAATAAGTCTAGGTTTAGCGTCTTTCTTTTCCATAAGATATTTAATAGCAGCATGATCAGTGTGAACAGTTACTTTGGAATCAACAATATAAGGTCTGAACTTATCACAAGCGAACACAACTGCTAAAAATTCTTTTTCAGTAGTAGCATAATTTCTCTGGGCACTGTCTAGAGTTTTACTAGCATATTGGATAACATTTAATTTCTTATCAACTCTTTTATCCTAGAACCGCACCTACAACGTAATTACTAGCATCACACATAATTTCAAAGGGTAAATTCCAATCAGTTGGCTGAACAATAGGTGTAGAAATCAAGGCTTTCTTAAGTATTTCAAATGCTTCTACACAATCATCATCAAAGACAAAAGGAACATCTTTTTGTAAGAGATTAGTCAGAGGCCTAGAAATTTTAGAGAAGTCTTTAATAAACCTCCTATAAAAACTGGCATGACCAAGGAAACTTCTTATACCTTTGATGTCCTTAGGACACAACATCTTTTCAATAGCATCAACTTTAGCTTTATCAACTTCAATACCTCTTTCAGAAATTTTATGCCCCAAAACAATACCTTCATTAACCATAAAGTGACACTTATCCCAATTCAAGACAAGATTAGTTTCTTCACATCTCTGCAAAACTCGATCAAGGTTGCTTAAGCAATCATCAAAAGAAGTTCCATACACGGAGAAATCATCCATGAAAACCTCAACAATCTTTTCACAAAAGTCAGAGAATATAGCAGTCATACATCTTTGAAAGGTAGCAGGTGCATTACATAAACCAAAAGGGATACATCTATAAGCAAAGGTACCGAAAGGGCAAGTAAAAGTGGTCTTATCTTGATCCTCTTTTGACACAGGTATTTGAGAGAAACCAGAATAACCATATAGAAAGAAAAAATGTGTATGTTTGGATAGTCTTTCTAGCATTTTATCAATAAAAGGTAAAGGATAATGATCTTTTCTAGTAGCTTTATTTAATTTGTGAAATCAATTACCATTCTATAAGCTGTAACAATTCTTTGTAGGATCAATTCATCATTATCATTAGGAACAACAGTAATACCTCCCTTCTTAGGGACACAATGGACATGACTTACCCACTGACTATCAGCAAGAGGATAAATTATACCTGCCTCCAGAAGCTTTAGTATTTCGTTTCTTACCACTTCTTTCATTTTAGGATTTAACCGTCGTTGGTGATCAACAACTGGTTTAGCGTCCTTCTCCAATTTTATTTTGTGCTGGCATAGAGTGGGACTAATGCCCTTAAGATCATCAAGAGTATATCCAATAGCAGCACGGTGCTTCTTCAGAGTTTTCAATAATTTCTCTTCTTCATGCTCTGAAAGGTTAGAACTAATAATAACAAGATACATTTTCTTTTCATTAGGATAAGCATATTTCAAAGTATCTGGTAATTATTTAAGCTCAAACACGGGATCTCCTTTGGGTGGAGGAGGATCCCCTAGGATTTCAACAGTCAAGTTGTGTTTCAAAATAGGTTCCTGTTTAAAGAATACTTCATCTATTTCCCTTCTTTCATTCATAAACATATCATTTTCATGGTCGAGAAAATATTGTTCTAAAGGATCATTAGGAGGCACAACAATAGAAGCCAGACCAATAATTTCATCTTTACTAGGCAATTCTTTATCATGGGGTTGTCCATGAAATTTAGCAAAATGAAAATCAAGAGACATATCCCCTAAACCAACAGTAACAATATCCTTTTCGCAGTCTATCTTAGCATTAACAGTATTCAAGAAGGGTCTACCAAATATAATGGGACAAAAGTCATCTTGTGGGGAACCAAGAAAAAGAAAATTAGTAGGGTATTTAATTTTCCCACACAAGACATCAACATCTCTAACAATCCCAATTGGTGAAATAGTATCTCTATTGGCAAGCTTAATAGTAACATCAATATCTTCTATCTCAGCAGGTGCAATATCATGCAGAATTTCTTTGTATAAGGAATGAGGTATTGCGCTCGCACTAGCACCCATATCACATAAGCCATGATAACAATGATCTCCTATTTTAACAGAAACAACAGGCATGCCCAGAACAGGTCTATGTTTATTTGTAGTATCAGGTCTAGCAATTCTAGCAGCTTCATCACAGAAGTAAATAACATGCCCATCAATTTTATCGACCAAGAGATCTTTAAACATAGCAGTACTAGGTTCAAATTTAATTTGTTCAAGGGGTGTAAGTGTTCTAGCATTACTCTTACGAACCACAGTTGAAGATTTAGCATGATCCTTTATTCTAATAGGGAAAGGTGGTTAATCAATATAAGCGGTAGGAACAATAGGATCAACATTATAAGTGATAGTCTTTTCTTCAACTTTAATAGGTTCTACTACTTTTACTTCGATGGGAGGATGATATTTAAACCACTTATCCTTAGGGAGATCAACATGAGTAGCAAATGATTCACGGAAAGAAGCTACTATCTCAGAGTCAAGTCCATATTTAGTGCTAAATCCACGAAAAGCATCGGTATCCATAAAAGATTTAACACAATCAAACTTAGGTGTTATACCTGACTCCTTACCTTCGTCGAGTTCCTAATCTTCAGAGTTGTGTTTAATTATTTCCAATAAATCCCATCTGAATTCAATAGTATTCATCTTAAAAGAACCAGTACAAGAAGTATCGAGCATGGAGCGATTATTGAGAGAAAGCCGAGCATAAATTTTTTGAATAATAATTTATATTGAGACCTCATGATTGGGGCATGAATATAACATTGACTTAAGCCTCCCCCAAGCTTGAGAGATACTTTCTCCTTCGCGAGGCCAAAAACTATATATTTAATTACGATCACGATGAACCATATGCATAGGATAAAACTTCTATTGAAATTCCAATTTCAATAGGTTGTAGTTCCATGATCCAATATCATCACATAGCCTAAACCATGTCAATGCCTTTCCCTTCAAAGATAAAGGGAATACCTTCTTTTTGATAACATCCTCGGTCATACCTGCAAGCTTAAACAATCCACAAACTTCATCCACATAGATTAGGTGCATATCAGGATGTAATGTTCCATCTCCTGTATAGGGATTAGCTAGCAGCTTCTCCATCATACTTGAAGGAATTTCAAAGTGAATATTTACAGTAGGTTTAGTAGGTTGAGGAGCAAATCCTTGCTCTTATGGTCGGGGTCAAGATACTCCAAACAAGCCCCTCAAAGGATTATTTTCCATAGTAACAAGTGAAAGTAAATTTCAGCAAACTATATAAATGTTTCCTTACCAAATTCCACCTACCAAAGGCGCTTCACTCCCCGGCAATGGCGCCAGAAAAGAGTCTTGATGACCCACAAGTATAGGGGATCTATCATAGTCCTTTCGATAAGTAAGAGTGTCGAACCCAACGAGGAGCACAAGGAAATGACAAGCGGTTTTCAGTAAGGTATTCTCCGCAAGCACTAAAATTATTGGTAACAAAAAGTTTTGTGATAAGGTAATTCATAACGAAAGTAACTAAGGTGTAGCAAGATGGCCCAATCCTTTTTATAGGAAAGGACAGGCCTGGACAAACTCTTACATAAAGCAAAGCGCGCCCGAGGACACATGGGAAGTTTTGTCAAACTAGTTTTCATCATGCTCATATGATTCGTGTTCGTTACTTTGATAATTTGATATGTGGGTGGACCGGTGCTTGCATACTGCCCTTCCTTGGACAAGCATCCCACTTATGATTAACCCCTCTCACAAGCATCCGCAACTACGAAAGAAGAATTAAGGTAAACCTAACCATAACATGAAACATATGGATTCAAATCAGCCCCTTACGAAGCAACGCATAAACTAGGGTTTAAGCTTCTGTCACTCTAGCAACCCATCATCTACTTATTACTTCCCAATGCCTTCCCCTAGGTCCAAACAATGGTGAAGTGGCATGTAGTCGACGTTCACATAACACCACTAGAGGAGAGACAACATACATCTCATCAAAATATCGAACGAATACCAAATTCACATGACTACTTGGAACAAGACTTCTCCCATGTCCTCAGGAACAGACGTAACTACTCAAAAATCATATTCATGTTCATAATCAGAGGGGTATTAATATTCATTAAGGATATGAACATATGATCTTCCACCGAGTAAACCAACTAGCATCAACTACAAGGAGTAATCGACACTACTAGCAACCCACAGGTACCAATATGAGGTTTTGAGACAAAGATCGGATACAAGAGATGAACTAGGGTTTGAGAGGAGATGGTGCTGGTGAAGATGTTGATGGAGATTGACCCCTCTCGATGAGAGTATCGATGGTGATGACGATGGCAATGATTTCCCCTCCTGGAGCGATGTTTCCTCGGCAGAACAGCTCCGGCAGAGCCCTAGATTGGTTTCGCCTAGGTTCCGCCTCGAGACGGCGGTGCTTCGTCCCGAAAGCTTCCTTATGATTTTTTCGAGGGCAAAAGACACCATATAGCAGAAAATGGGCATCGGGGGGTTGCCAGGTGGCCCACGAGGCAGGGGTGCAACCAGGGGGTAGGGCATGCCCTCCACCCTCATGGACGGTGGGTGGCCCCCCTCTGGTGCTTTCTTCGCCCAATATTTTTAACATATTCCAAAACTGAATTTCATGGAGTTTCAGGACTTTTGGAGTTGTGTATAATAGGTCTCTGAGATTTAGCCCTTTTCCAGCCCAGAATTCTAGCTGTCGGCATTCTCCCTCTTCTTGTAAACCTTGTAAAATAAGAGAGAAAAGGCATAAGTATTGTGACATAATGTGTAGTAACAACCCATAATGCAAAAAATATCGATATAAAAGCATGATGCAAAATGGATGTATCAGCCACCACAAAATAAAATTGGAAAAAGATGCTAAACCAGTTGTTGATCATCAACGGCGGTTGAATCCTAAGATGAAAGAAGTGGTAAGAAATGAAATACTAAAGCTTCTAGAGTCAGGTATAATTTATCCTGTCGCTGATAGTCAGTGGGTGAGTCTTGTCCATTGTATCCCTAACAAGGGAGGTATTACAGTTGTTCCTAATGATAAGGATGAATTGATCCCACAAAGAATTGTTACAGGTTATAGAATGGTAATTGATTTCCATAAATTAAATAAAGCTACTAGAAAAGATCATTACCCTCTAAGTTCTATTGACCAAATGCCAGAAAGATTATCCAAACATACACATTTTTCTTTCTAGATGGTTATTCTGGTTTCTCTCAAAAACCTGTGTCACAAGAGGATCAGGAAAAGACCACTTTTACTTGCCATTTTGGTACTTTTGCTTATAGACATATGCCTTTTGGTTTATGCAATGCACCTGCTACCTTTCAAACATGTATGACTACTATATTCTCTGACTTTTGTGAAAAGATTGTTGAGGTTTTCATGGATGACTTCTCCGTTTACGAAACTTCTTTTGATGATTGTTTAAGCAACCTTGATCGAGTTTTGCAGAGATGCGAAGAAACTAATCTTGTCTTGAATTGGGAGAAGTGCCACTTTATGGTTAATGAAGGTATTGTCTTGGGGCGTAAAATTTCTGAAAGAGGTATTCAAGTTGATAAAGCTGAAGTAGATGCTATTGAAAAGATGCCTTGTCCTAAAGATATCAAAGGTATAAAAAGTTTCCTTGGTCATGCTGGTTTCTATAGGAGGTTTATTAAAGACTTCTCCAAAACTTCTAGGCCTCTGACTAACCTCTTGCAAAAAGATATTCCTTTTGTTTTTGATGATGATTGTGTAGAAGCATTTGAAATACTTAAGAAAGCCTTGATTTCTGCACCTATTGTTCAGCCACCTGATTGGAATTTATCCTTTGAAATTATGTGTGATGCTAGTGATTATGCTGTAGGTGCTGCTCTAGGACAAAGAGTTGATAAGACATTAAATGTTATCCAATATGCTAGTAAAACTCTAGACAATGCCCAGAGAAACTATGCTACTATTGAAAAAAGAATTTTTAGCAGTTGTGTTCGCTTGTGATAAGTTCAGACCTTATATAGTTGATTCCAAAGTAACTGTTCACATTGATCATGCTGCTATTAAATACCTTATGGAAAAGAAAGATGCTAAACCTAGACTTATTAGATGGGTTCTCTTGCTACAAGAATTTGATTTGCATATTATTGGTAGAAAGGGAGCTGAGAATCCTGTTGTAGACAACTTGTCTAGGTTAGAGAATGTTCTTGATGACCCACTACCTATTGATGATAGCTTTCCTGATGAACAATTAGCTGTCATAAATGCTTCTCGTACTGCTCCATGGTATGCTGATTATGCTAATTACATTGTTGCTAAATATATACCACCTAGTTTCACATACCAGCAAAAGAAAAAAATTCTATGATTTAAGACATTACTTTTGGGATGACCCACACCTTTATAAAGAAGGAGTAGATGGTGTTATTAGACATTGTGTACCTGAGCATGAACAGGAACAGATCCTAGACAAGTGTCACTCCGAGGCTTACAGAGGACACCACACTGGAGATAGAACTGCACATAAGGTATTCCAATCTGGTTTTTATTGGCCTATTCTTTTCAAAGATGCCCGTAAGTTTGTCTTGTCTTGCGATGAATGTCAAAGAATTGCTAATATTAGTAGACGTCAAGAAATTCCTATGAACTATTCACTTGTTATTGAACCAGTTGATGTTTGGGGCTTTGATTATATGGGACTGTTTCCTTCCTCTAATGGGTATACACATATTTTGGTTGATGTTGATTACGTTACTAAGTGGGTAGAAGCTATTCCAACTAGTAGTGTTGATCATAACACTTCTATTAAGATGCTTAAAGAAGTTACTTTTCCGAGGTTTCGAGTCCCTAGATATTTAATGACTGATGGTGGTTCACATTATATTCATGGTGCTTTTTTAAAAATGCTTGCTAAGTATGATGTTAATCATAGAATTGCATCTCCATACCATCCTCAGTCTAGTGGTCAAGTAGAATTGAGTAATAGCGAGATTAAACTGATTTTGCAAAAGAATGTTAATAGATCTAGAAAGAATTGGTCCAAGAAACTTGATGATGCATTATGGGCCTATAGAACTGCATATAAAAATCCTATGGGTATGTCTTCGTATAAAATGGTTTATGGAAAAGCATGTCACTTACCTCTCAAACTAGAACATAAGGCATATTGGGCTATTAAAGAGCTCAATTATGATTTCAAACTTGCCAGTGAGAAGAGGCTATTTGACATAAGCTCACTCGATGAATGGAGAACCCAAGCCTATGAGAACGCCAAATTGTTTAAAGAAAAAGTTAAAATATGGCATGAAAAAGGATACAAAAGCGCGAGTTTAATGTAGGTGATCATGTTTTGCTATACAACTCTCGTTTGAGATTTTTTTGCAGGAAATCTTCTCTCTAAATGAGAAGGTCCTTACATTATTGAGGAGATCTATCGCTCTGGTGCCATCAAAATCAACAACGCCGAAGGCACAAATCCAAAGGTGGTAAACGGTCAAAGAATCAAACATTATATCTGAGCTAATCCCATAAATGTTGAAACCAATGTTATTGACACCGTAGCCCTGGAGGAGTACATAAGGGACACTTTCCAGAATGTTTTAGACTCCGAAAAGGAATAGGTATGTGGTATGGTAAGTAAACCGACTCCAAAAATGCTCAAATAGCAATTTTTCTCTGTTTTGGCATATTAAAAAATTAGGAAAATTAAAAGTAAAAGCAGTCCAAAAGAGACACGAGGCATCCACGAGGGTGGAGGGCGCGCCCTACCCACCTGGGCACGCCCCCTGCCTCGTGGCCACCTCGTGTACCCTCCGGACTCCATTTTCTTGCACGTTACTTCTTTTGGTCAGTAAAAATTCATTATATAATCTCTCGAAGGTTTTGACCATCGTACCACAACAAAATCCTCTGCTTTTGTTTCGAGCTGTTTTTCTGACAGATCTAGATCATCACGACGTCTCCAAGCGCCCCCAAGGACAAGTTTTTTGAGAAGGTCATCAACCCTTACCTCGCGGAGGTGCTGCAACACCCTCAAACCATTGAGATGCGTGAGGGGGTGCTGCACATCCATGATGTTGAGGGACCGAGGAGGACCGACAGCATGGAGACAAGACTCGAAGCAATGGATCAACAAGTTTTCAAGTGCCAAGGGATGGTGGAACGCGGACTCAACGCCAATCACATGATGATCGTGGAGTTCACCAACAACCACAAGCTGGATGCCAAGAACATTGGGGAGACCATCTTCAAGCTTCATGAGAAGATCGAGCACCTCCAAGCCCAGATCTATGACCTGCAAAACCAAAACTGCGAGTATGAATATAGATTCAAGAGGATGAGTTGAGCTGCAAATTTGATGATCCCGAAGACTTGATCATACTTCTATGATGGTGAGCCTATGCCTTGCAAGATGGACGACAAGCCTACAACATCAACAACTCCATCATCACCACCTCCGAAGAAAGAGACATAAATACATGGGTATGGGCACTCCCCTTGGCAACTGCCAAGCTTGGGGGAGGTGCCCCAGTATTGTATCACCATCACACTTCTATCTTTACCGTTTTTCTTAGTTCAGTCCTTTTGGTTATATCTTGATCTAGTAGAATAAAGTTTCAGTATGATCTAGCTTTGAGTTTTGTTTTGATCTCTATCTATGTAATCGAGTCCGTGAGCTATATATAATAAAGATTAGTTTTGAGTTGAGGGCTTTGTTATCTTGCTATGATCTTGAGGGAATAAAAGAAAGATTAAAAATAAATAAAAAGATCATATTGATCTTATGGAGAGTAATGACTTCACATATAAAGAGTTTGATGAATAAAAGTTGTTGAGAGTTGACAAACATAGTTTTGGTCATCGTTGCAATTAATAGGAAGTAATAAAGAAAGAGTGGTTTTCACATATAAATATACTATCTTGGACATCTTTTATGATTGTGAGCACTCATTAAAATATGACATGCTAAAAACTTGATGTTGGACAAGGAAGACAACGTAATGGGTTATGTTTCCTTATATCCGAATAAGTTATATTGTCATGGACCATCCAACATGTTGAGCTTACCTTTCCCCCTCATGCTAGCCAAATTCTTTGCACCAAGTAGAGATACTACTTGTGCTTCCAAACAACCCTAAACCCAGTTTTGCCATGAGAGTCCACCATACCTACCTAAGGATCGAGTAAGATCCTTCAAGTAAGTTGTCATCGGTGCAAGCAATAAAAATTGCTCTTTAAATATGTACGATCTATTAGTGTGAAGAAAATAAGCTTTATACGAGCTTGTGATATGGAAGAAATAAAAGCGACAGACTGCATAATAAAGTTCCCTATCACAAGTGGCAATATAAAGTGACGTTCTTTTGCATTAAGATTTTGTGCATCCAACCATAAAAGTGCATGACAACCTCTGCTTCCCTCTGCGAAGGGCCTATCTTTTATTTTTACCTTCTACCCTTATACAAGAGTCATGGTGATCTTCACTTGTCCCTTTTTCACTTTATCCTTTGGCAAGCACTATATGTGTTGGAAAGATCCTGATATATATACATCCACTTGGATGTAAGTTTTCATAAACTATTATTGTTGACATTACCCTTGAGGTAAAAGGTGAGGAGGCGAAACTATAAGCCCCTATCTTTCTCTATGTCCGATTGAAACTTCATACCCATAAGTATCGTGTGAGTGTTAGCAATTGTGAAAGAACAAATGATAGTTGAGTATGTGGACTTGCTGAAAAGCTCTTATATTGATTCTTTCCGATGTTATGATAAATTGCAATTGCTTCAATGACCGAGATTATAGTTTGCTAGTTTTCAATGAAGTTTCTGATTCATACTTTGCATTGTGAGTAGATTGTTACTTTAGCATAAGAAATCATATGACAATATATATGTTGCTGTTCTAAGAATGGTCATGATGCCCTCATGTGCGTATTTTAATTTATCGACACCGCTATCTCTAAACATTTGGACATATTTTTCGATATCGGCTTCGCTTGAGGACAAGCGAGGTCTAAGCTTGGGGAAGTTGATACGTCCATTTTGCATCATGCTTTTATATCGATATTTATTGCATTATGGGCTGTTACTACACATTATGTCACAATACTTATGCCTTTTCTCTCTTATTTTATAAGGTTTACATGAAGAGGCAGAATGCTGGCAGCTAGAATTCTGAGCTGGAAAAGGAGCAAATATTAGAGACCTATTCTGCACAACTCCAAAAGTCCTGAAACTCCATGAAAGTCAGTTTTGGAATATATTAAAAATATTGGGCGAAGAAAGCACCAGAGGGGGGCCACCCACCAGCCAAGAGGGTGGAGGGCGCGCCCTACCCCCTGGGCGCGCCCCCTACCTTGTGGGCCACCTGGCAGGCCCCCGACATCCATCTTCTGCTATATGGTGTCTTTTCCCTTGGAAAAAAAATCTTAAGGAAGCTTTTGGGACGAAGCGACGCCATCTCGAGGCGGAACCTGGGCAGGACCAATCTAAGGTTCCGGCAGAGCTGTTCTGCCAGGGAAACATCCCTCTGGGAGGGGGAAATCATCGCCATCATCATCACCATCGATCCTCTCATCAAGAGGGGGTCAGTCTCCATCAACATCTTCACCAGCACCATCTCCTCTCAAACCCTAGTTCATCTCATGTATCTGATCTTTGTCTCAAAACCTCAGATTGGTACCTGTGGGTTTCTAGTAGTGTTGATTACTCCTTGTAGTTGATTCTACTTGGTTTATTTGGTGGAAGATCATATACTCAGATCCTTAGTGCTATTCAATACCGCTTTGATTATGAACATGAATATGATTTGTGAGTAGTTACGTTTGTTCCTAAGGACATGGGAGAAGTCTTGTTATAAGTAATCTTGTGAATTTGGTATTCGTTCGATATTTTGATGAGATGTATGTTGTCTCTCCTCTAGTGCTGTTATGTGAACGTTGACTACAAGACACTTCACCATGATTTGGGCCTAGTGGAAGGCATTGGGAAGTAATAAGTAGATGATGGGTTGCTAGAGTGACAGAAGCTTAAACCCTATTTTATGTGTTGCTTCGTAAGGGGCTGATTTGGATTCATATGTTTCATGCGATGGTTAGGTTTACCTTAATTCTTCTTTCGTAGTTGCGGATGCTTGCGAGGGGGGTTAATCATAAGTGGGATGCTTGTCCAAGGAAGGGCAGTACTCAAGGACCGGTCCACCCACATATCAAATTATCAAAGTAACGAACGCAAATCATATGAGCATGCTGAAAACTAGCTTGACAGTAATTCCCATGTGTCCTCGGGAGCGCTTTGCTTTATATGAGAGTTTGTCCAGGCCACCTTGCTTCACCTTGTTTACTCTTGTTACCCGTTACGAATTTCCTTATCACAAAACTATCTGTTACCGATAATGTCAGTGCTTGCAGAGAATACCTTACTGAAAATCGCTTGTCCTTCTGCTCCTCGTTGGGTTCGACACTCTTACTTATCAAAAGGGCTACGATAGATCCCCTATATTTGTGGGTCATCAAGCCCTTTTTCCCGTTTTTTCCTAAATTCAATCAATTTGACAAGATTTCACATATATATACACATTTCAAAATAATTTCAACAATCATACCAACAATAAGTCTCCAACAACATATACAACATGAAAATATACAAGTTTCCAACAACATACAATGGTTTCCATACATACATATCCAAAAAGTTTGCAACAAGTTTCCATAAACAAAAGGGAAGCACAAGCACAAGTAAAAGTTTGCAACAAGTTTCCATCAATGCAAGCTTCCCCATCTCAAGCAAATCTGCAAACTAGGAAATATGAAAGTTAGAAGAAGAAGACTAGCCAGAAGGAAAATAAGAAGAATAATAAGATAGGTAAAAATGCCATTTCTTCTTCTTCTTCTTCTTCTTCTTCTCCTTCTTCTTCTTCTCCTTCTTATTCTTCTCCTCCTTCTTCTTCTCCTCCTTCTTCTTCTTCTCCTTCTCCTTCTTCTCCTCCTCCTTCTTCTCCTCCTCCTCCTCCTCCTTCTTCTTCTTCTTCTTCTTCTTCTTCTTCTTCTTCTTCTTCTTCTTCTTCTTCTTCTTCTTCTTCTTCTT
>NC_041393.1:367667313-367670588 GCF_002162155.2 Triticum dicoccoides | reverse complement strand
TGTAAGTTATGCCGACTATCTATGTGGTATCTGTCGTGCTCCTTTCATTATGCATGTTTCATCATGAATGACTCTTGTCTATGCAAATTTCTCAATACTGAACTACCCCTGTTATATATTAGCAGGATGGTTAGACCAGCTGGTCGTGGTCGTGGTGGCAACTTCCCACCACCGCCTGAGTACATGGCTGGTATGATCCAACAGCTTGAGATGAATCGCCAGTTCATGGAAAACGTGATGGCTCAGTTTCCTCGCCCCAATATGAACCAGCATCCAAACACAACAACTCTGCAGGATTTCATACGCCTCAACCCAAGTGTGTACCGCAGCTCAACCCAGCCGCTGGATGCTGATGACTGGCTTCGTGACATCACCTATGAAATGGAGTCTGCTGATGTAGCCCCTGCCAGCTATGTCACCTTTGCTTCCTTCTTCCTGAAGGGACCCGCAGCTCAATGGTGGGACAGCCACAGGCGTACTCTGCCAGTTGGGACAATCATCTCCTGGCCAGACTTTCAGGCTGCCTTTCGTGCCCGTTTCATTCCTCAGGGAATCATGGACAGGAAGAAGCGTGAGTTCCGCAACCTCACCCAAGGCAACAAGACTGTTGAAGCTTATCAGCGAGAGTTTCTGGACTTATCCCGCTATGCTGAAGAAGACATTGCAACTGATGCTCGCAGACAGGAAAAGTTCCGTGAAGGCCTTCAAGCTGACATCAAGCTCACACTTCTAGTGCATGACTTTGCCGATTTCGCCACCTTGGTGAACAAGGCCATCAATGTCGAGACTGGTCTGCAAGAACACCAGAGCTCTCAAAGGCGCAACCGTGACACGGGCTCATCTTCGGGCCCGCCCTCGCAGAAGCGTAAGATATGGATCCCGAACAGCATGTACCGTCCAACTGCACCTGCCCCAAGGCAGTCTTATGCTGCACCTCGTCTGCCGGCTGCTTCAACTAGGCAGCCGAGGCTTCCAGCTCCTCCACCCCAAGCTCCTGTTCCTACCCCCGAGAATGGGTTGTGTTTCAGGTGCGGACAACCAGGGCACCGTGCTAGGGAATGCAACCAGAAACAGAATCAACTGGCCCTTCCAGCAACTGGCCGTGGGAACAACCAGGCCCGCAACAACAATGCCAAGTCTTATGGCCGTGTTCATGCCAACCACATTGATCTGAATGAAGCTCAAGACCAGCCTGCTACTGTGATGGGTACACTCCTCGTAAATTCAGTACCAGCATCTGTTTTATTCGATACAGGTGCATCGCATTCATTCATGTCAGAAGATTTTGCATGCTTGCACGACATTAAATGTGAGGACATGAATGCTTCACTATTAGTGCACACCCCTGCGGGCCAATGTCGAACCTCCATGATTTGCAACGACGTCCCTGTAGAAATCGAAGGACTGGAATTCCTTGTCTCTCCCATCGTACTGAAGTCCTGTAGCATTGATCTCATTCTGGGAATGGATTGGTTAAAGGCGCATACCGCTTCTATCGTTTGCGCCACTAAGACCGTCCATCTGCTACACCCTTCTGATGAAATAATTAGCTATGATGCTCATCTGGTTCGGAATGCCGAGGCCAGGCTTTATGCCTTAAACGCATTGAACGTTGCACCACTCAAGGGCATTGAAAACATTCCCGTCGTGCGTGAATTCCTAGACGTCTTTCCTGAAGAACTCCCAGGGATTCCCCCTGCTAGAGCTGTCGAATTCGTCATCGACTTGAAACCGGGCACCACTCCTATAGCCAAGCGACCCTATAAGATGCCGCCGCATGAACTCCTTGAGCTTAAGGAGGAAATCGATAAATCTCTTCAAAGTGGTTTCATTCGCCCAAGTTGCTCTCCTTGGGGAGCACCTTCTCTCTTTGTCAAGAAGAAAGATGGGACAAACCGATTGGTCCAAGACTACCGTCCTATAAATCAAGCTACCATTCAGAATAAGTATCCTCTTCCTCGGATCAATGATCTGTATGATCAATTGGCTGGATCATCAGTGTTCTCTAAACTCGACTTGAGGTTGGGTTACCACCAGATCCGTGTTCGTGAGGAAGATATCCCCAAGACCGCCTTTGTGACTCGCTATGGTTCATACGAGTACACCGTCATGTCTTTCGGCTTAACCAATGCTCCAGCCACCTTCTCTCGCCTGATGAACTATATATTCATGGATTACCTCGACAAGTTCGTCGTGGTTTATCTGGATGATATTCTGGTATTTTCCAAGAACGAAGAGGAACATGCTGAACATCTTCGCCTCATGCTGGAAAAGCTACGAGAGCATCAACTTTATGCCAAGTTCTCCAAATGTGAATTCTGGCTTCCCGAAGTAACCTATCTCGGGCATGTCATCTCTAAGGATGGTATTGCCGTCAACCCTGAACGAGTTCAGGCTATTCTCGATTGGACTCCTCCGAAGAACGTTAAGCAAGTCAGAAGTTTTCTCGGTCTCGCCAGCTACTGCCGTCGATTCATCGAGAACTTCTCCAAGATTGCCAGGCCTCTGACTAACCTATTGCATAAGGGCGTCAAGTTCCAGTGGACAGACAAATGTCAGGAAAGCTTCCAGGCACTCAAAGACAAGTTGACTTCTGCCCCAGTACTAGCTCCACCTGATACTAAGAAGGACTTCGTCATTTACTGCGACGCTTCCCGTCAAGGATTAGGCTGTGTCCTAATGCAAGAGCGCAAAGTGGTTGCTTATGCCTCTCGGCAATTGCGCCCTCACGAAGAGAACTACCCAGTTCACGACCTCGAACTTGCTGCTGTCATTCATGCGCTAAAACAGTGGCGACATTACCTGCTCGGTAATCGCTGCGAGATCTTCACTGACCACCAAAGTCTGAAGTATCTGTTTACTCAGCCAGACCTGAACCTCCGTCAGCAGAGATGGATGGAGACTGTTGCAGACTTTGATTTGGGTATTTCCTATACACCAGGCAAGGCTAATGTAATGGCTGATGCCTTGAGCCGCAAGTCTTACTGCAACCACCTCCAGGTTCACAAAGTTCAGCCCTCACTCGTTGAAGAATTCAGAAAGCTGAACCTCCATATTGTTCCTCCGGGTGCACTCGCTCCCCCTCCCCCGGAGTTACGCAAGATGAACCTCCATGTTGTTTCCAGGGGTTCTCTCAATACCCTGGTTGCGAAACCAGATCTTGTGGACACCATCAAATGGATACAGAAATGTGACGATGAAGTCGAGAGGATTAAACGTTATCTCGCAGAAGGAAAGCCCTCATTCTTCACTGTGGATGACGCAGGCACCCTATT
>NC_041393.1:367641235-367665339 GCF_002162155.2 Triticum dicoccoides | reverse complement strand
TTTACGCCACTGCCGGCCCCGCCCCGTCGCCCCGAATCGCCTCGCCGGCGCCGCTGGCCGCCCGGCCGGTCGCGCCGTGGCTGCGGCCTCCGGCCGCCGTCTTGGGCCTCGGCCGCCCCGGCCCCCGTTGGCCTCGGGCGCGGGCGCGGGCGCCGTGTCCTCCTGGGGTGCGCCCGAACGGGCATCGCCCCGCGCGCCCGCTTGCCCGTTTGCCCCTCGGGGCCAATGACATGGGGGCCCCACCCCCCACACAACAGAACGTTTTTTTTTTAATTAATTAAAGCAGGGAATAAAAATAAAATGAAAATGAATTAAAACTAATTAACTAATTAATTAATTAATTAATTAATTAAGTAATTAATTAGTCTAATTAATTCTGATTAATTAACCCTAATCACTAATTAACCTAATTAACTAATGTTAATTAACTCTGATTAGGTTAATTAGATATTAGAGAATGACATGCGGGACCCACGTGTCAGGGTTGACTCGGTCAACCCTGTTGACTGATGATGTCAGCATGACATCATACTGATGTCATAAAAGCATTTTCGAAATTAAATAAATAATTAATTAAATTCCTGAAATTAATAAAATCTTTTAAAAATCATATCTTTTAATCCGTAATCCGGATTAAAATATTTTCAACATGAAAGTTGCTCAGAACGACGTGACGAATCCGGATACGCAGTCCGTTCGTCCACCACACGCCTCTAACCTATCGAACCTGCAAACTTTCCTCTCCGGTTCATCTGCCTGACAGACGTCCGGAACCGGGAAAACTTCCCCGGATGTTTTTTCCCCCCTAACCAGTACCCCCTTATACCACGTTAGGGCACGCCTAGCATCGCTTCTTGACATGTCATGCCTCGATATGCATCTGTTTACTTGGTATTCATTGTTTCTTCCCCCTCTTCTCTCCGGTAGACTACGAGACCGACGCTGCTGCTGCCCAGTTCGACTACGGAGTTGACGACCCCTCTCTCTTACCAGAGCAACCAGGCAAGCCCCCCCCCCTTGATCACCAGATATCGCCTATTCTTCTCTATACTGCTTGCATTAGAGTAGTGTAGCATGTTACTGCTTTCCGTTGATCCTATTCTGATGCATAGCCTGACATTGTTGCTACACCTGTTGAAACCTTACCTGCAATCCTAAATGCTTAGTATAGGATGCTAGTTTATCATCATTGGCCCTACATTCTTGTCAGTCTGCCTTGCTATACTATTGGGCCGTGATCACTCGGGAGGTGATCACGGGTATATACTATACCTATATACATACTATACAGATGGTGACTAAAGTCGGGTCAGCTCGAAGAGTACCCGCGAGTGATTCACGGATTGGGGGCTGAAAGGACCTTTGTCCCGACGGCCCTCTGTGTGGATCTTTGTGGCGGAGCGACAGGGCAGGTTGAGACCACCTAGGAGACAGGTGGGCCTGGCCCTGTTCGGCGTTCGCGGACACTTAACACGCTTAATGAGATCTTGGTATTTGATCTGAGTCTGGCTACGAGCCTATACGCATTAACCATCTACGTGGGAGTAGTTATGGGTATCCCGACGTCGTGGTATCAGCCGAAGCTCTTCAGACGTCAGCGACGGAGCGGCGCGCGCCGAATTGGACTGGAACGCCACTAGGCTAGGTCTGCTTTCGGCCGCCCACGCAACGTGCAGGTGTGCTCGGGGCGATGGGCCCAGACCCCTGCGCGCTTAGGTTTAGACCGGCGTGCTGGCCTCTCTGTTTTGCCTAGGTGGGGCTGCGACGTGTTGATCTTCCGCGGCCGGGCATGACCCCGAAAAGTGTGTCCGGCCAAATGGGATCGAGCGTGTTGGGCTATGTGGTGCACCCCTGCAGGGAAGTTAATCTATTCGAATAGCCGTGATCTTCGGTAACAGGACGACTTGGAGTTGTACCTTGACCTTATGACAACTAGAACCGGATACTTAATAAAACACACCCTTCCAAGTGCCAGATACAACCGGTGGTCGCTCTACCTCAGGGATATGAGGAGGGGATCGCCGGGTAGGATTATGCTATGAGATGTTACTTGGAGATGCTACTTGGAGGACTTCAATCTGCTCTCTTATACTTGATGCAAGACGAAGGTGACCAGAAGCGTAGTCTTCGACAGGATTAGTTATCCCCCTCTTATTCTGGCATTCTGCAGTTCAGTCCACTGATATGGCCTCCTTACACATATACCCATGCATATGTAGTGTAGTTCCTTGCTTGCGAGTACTTTGGATGAGTACTCACGGTTGCTTTCTCCCCCCCTTTTCCCCCTTTCCTTTTTCCTGGTTGTCGCAACCAGATGCTGGAGTCCAGGAGCCAGACGCCACCGTCGACGACGACCCCTACTACACCGGAGGTGCCTACTACTACGTGCTGCCCGCCGACGACGACCTGGAGTAGTTAGGAGGATCCCAGGCAGGAGGCCTGCGCCTCTTTCGATCTGTATCCCAGTTTGTGCTAGCCTTCTTAAGGCAAACTTGTTTAACTTATGTCTGTACTCAGATATTGTTGCTTCCGCTGACTCGTCTATGATCGAGCACTTGTATTCGAGCCCTCGAGGCCCCTGGCTTGTATTATGATGCTTGTATGACTTATTTTATTTGTAGAGTTGTGTTGTGATATCTTCCCGTGAGTCCCTGATCTTGATCGTACACATTTGCGTGCATGATTAGTGTACGATTGAATCGGGGCGTCACATAAGAAGTCAGAGAAGAACCAAATAATATGCATAGATAATCTTGATCATAAATCCACAATTCATTGGATCTCAGCAAACACACCGCAAAAGAGTATTACATTGAATAGATCTCCAAGAACATCGAGGAGAACTTTGTATTGAGAATCAAAGAGAGAGAAGAAGCCATCTAGCTAATAACTATGGACCCGAAGGTCTGTGGTAAACAACTCACGCTTCATCGGAGAGGCAATGGTGTTGGTGTAGAAGCGCTTCGTGATCGAATCCCCCTCCTACAGATCACCGGAAAAGGCCCCAAGATGGGATCTCACGGGTACAGAAGGTTGCGGCGGTGGAAAAGTGGTTTTGTGGCTCCCCCTGATGTTTTTAGATTATAAGAGTATATATAGGTGAAAGAACTAGGTCGGTGGAGCTAGAGGGGCCCACGAGGGTGGGGGGCGCGCCTCTCCCCCCCCCCAGCGCGCGCTCTCCTGCCTCGTGGCTTCCTTGTTACGTCTCCGACTTCATCTCCAAGTCTTTTGGTTTGCTTTCGTCCAAGAAAGATCATCGCGAAGGTTTCATTCCTTTTGGACTCCGTTTGGTACTCCTTTTCTGCAAAACTCTAAAATACGCAAAAAAATGAAAACTTGCACTGGGCCCTTGGTTAATAGGTTAGTCCCAAAAATAATATAAAAGAGCTTACAAAAGCCCATTAAACATCCAAAACAGATAATATAATAGCATGAAACAATCAAAAATTATAGAGATGTTGGAGACATATCAAACAGGTGTCGGATCACACAGATCAATCTCTTCAATGATGCTTAGTCACTTTGACTCTAGGTTTTTTCTCACTTAGGATTCTCTCAAAGTCGTCGGAGGATGGGTTGCTCTCAAATGATAAGTGCCAAGTTCTCTTGGAGCATCCAACCAACAAGTGGTTGTGGGAGGCGACTATTTATAGCCAGGGTGCAACCCAACATGAATTGTCCTAAATGACTTTATCTGATTCGACCATTGTCAGGATAAGGATCCACTTGATAACTGGCATGCGGCGCAGCAACGGTCATAATTTGAACTCTCAAATTCGCCGGGGCACCCAATTTCCTCACTTTTAGGCAGATCACACTGGCGAACTCCTAACTCCTCGGCCTAACCAAATTCGCCAACGATCAGATGAACTTCGTCGTTGTCGCTAGCAAATGCATCAGCTGTACTAGAGATTTCCAAAGGCTTCACTCAAAGCGGGTTCTGTGTATGGGTTTGAGTAGGTCATCACTTCGAAAGAAAAGCCTCCCCATTTCACAATATGGTTTTTCTTATGACTCAAATAAGAAGAAAAAGAAACTATGAAAATGAAAGTCTTCACATAAATTTCTTCAAAGGTCATACGAGTTTCATCATCAAATTCTTCGCTTGAAGAATTCCATTTTTAGGGGTCATCTTCCATGTGTTAAACTAAATCTTCAAGGACTCTTTCTCTTGTGTATACTCAAAAACACATTAGTTCCTCAACCTATTTGTCTTCAATAATCCAAAACCACTAAGGGGGCACTTGATGCACTTACAGGCCTCGAGTTGCCTTAGAAATACTAGATGTGGGCGGTGGGTGGGATTAAAAAATTAATCCGATCGGGGGGCTTCGAGGCACCCTCATGTCCCCTGGAGGGAGAATGCACGGAGGAGGAGGTTTCTGGGCTTGGTTTTTCATCTTAATTGCCAACCTCTCCTAGCTGATTGGTTACGTGCTTATTCCTCATAGTAGAGTTTGGATCCGAGATCCCCTTAAACAGGGTTCCGTCGGTCGAGCTCGTAAAAGGAGCGTAAAGCTCCAAGCAGGTTTCCTGGTCGCGCTTTGTCACCTCATAGGGGAGCACGATTTAGGATCTGGCGGGCCCTTAAATGGATCGTTGGTGAGAGCCGTTGATGCGCCTATGGTGTCGAGGGAATTCTGATCACCGATTGGCGAGGCCATCGACCCTTGGCGATCCAACAGTGAGCTCTCAATGAAAGCACCAATGTGAGAGTCAAAACTGGCAGACCTCGGGTAGGGGGCCCAAATTGTTAGTTTGGATCGATGGGTAACAAGAGAAAGAACACACGATGTTTACCTAGGTTCAGGCCCTCTTTATGGAGGTAAAACCCTACATCCTTCTCTTGCTTGTATTATGGATGTATCGGAGTACAGAGTTGATCTACCTTGAGATCGTGAGTTTTGGTTTAAACCCTAGGGATATGATGAAGATGAATGTATGAATGGTCTTCATGGACTAAACCCTCTAGTTTATATAGGCACCAGGGGTATCTTGGGTTACACATGGTCGATTTCCGTCTAAGGATTTACATGCCGGATCTAATCAGATATGCTTGAAGTACATGCCATGTATTCGGTCGCCGCACATTGAAGGCCTCTAGAGTCCTTCCTCAATAATGGGCTGGTGGTTCGGCCCATACATTAGTTCATCCGGGCTAGGACCCTGATAGGGATGAACTAGTCTCTCAATTACTTAGCAACAATCTCCGAGGAATATGAATTTAGGTATCGATTACAACTCAATTGCAAGATAGTGGCTAGGGTTCATGCGAGATGGGGAATGGGGTAGGTAGCTGCACTGCCGGGTGCCTGATCCTCTAGATGCCCTTCTCTTCCCAGCGATGCCGTTAAGTAGTACGTGGAAGCAATTGGGCCGCGGTGACCCAGTCCGGCCCGCTGACTCGTCGGTTGGCCATGCCTGGTCGCTTGGCCCGTGCGTCGCTGGCCACCTGAGTCCTTGTGGATGGTCCCGCCTTGTCAGGGATGCTGACATCCCCCTCTTCTTGACGTGCGGCTTTCCCCCAAGCCGCCGCATGGGGAAAACCAGTGCGAAGCGCCTCCTTGTCCTCCCAGGTTATGATGGTGGCTCCAGAACAGCGCACCTGAACTTGCTCGATGACGGAGCTGCCACGAGCGTGCCAGCGGGATTGCAGCACTTCCAGAGGAACAACAAGATCATCAGTACTCAGAGGCGGAGTAGGCTCGACTGGTGTATCTGAGTGTAGGGCTCGCTGGAGTTGCGAGACGTGAAACACCGGGTGTTAGTGTCAAAACCGGCGGATCTCTGGTAGCAGGTACCGAACTATGCGTCTAAGGCTAATGGTAACAGGAGGTAGGGGACACGATGTTTTACCCAGGTTCGGGCCCTCTCGATGGAGGTAATACCCTACTTCCTGCTTGATTGATCTTGATGATATGAGTATTACAAGAGTTGATCTACCACGAGATCGTAGAGGCTAAACCTATGATTATGATTGTTCTTGTCCTATGGACTAAACCCTCCTGTTTATATAGACACCGGAGGGGGCTAGGGTTACACAAAGTCGGTTACAGAGAAAGAGATCTACATATCCGAATTGCCAAGCTTGCCTTCCACGCAAAGGAGAGTCCCATCCGGACACGGGCGAAGTCTTCAATCTTGTATCTTCATAGTCCAACAGTCCGGCCAAAGTATATAGTCCGGCTATCCGAGGACCCCTTAATCTAGGACTCCCTCAGTAGCCCCCGAACTAGGCTTCAATGACAATGAGTCCGGCACGCACATTATCTATAGCATTGCAAGGCGGGTTCTTCTCCAAATTCTCCAGAGTACCCGTCGTAACGCGCAGTGTCCAGCTTCCCATTAATGTTGCATTCCTCTGCTTCTGTGCTTTAATAATGGTTGTCTCCACGTGTCGAGCGAATACAAGAAGTCGGGGCATTTTTACATTTTCCACCCTGACCATGTAATTAAAGCATCTACTTAAAGAGACGGGGATCCTCAGATCCAAATCACACCATCTCCTCCCAACGAGTATCCATCAGAGCGTGCCCAGAAAAATCCATACCACCATGGCCGGCTGTCGTGGTTCCTCCTCTCGTTCCCGTAGCACTAGGCCAAGCGATTGGGAGAAATGTTCTATCCCCCACAGCCGACTAGTAGAGTTGCAGACCAAAGGGTTTCTTCCTCCTGCGTACATGATCCCCGTCCGAGATGGACTAGCCACATATAATGGCGGGGAGCAAGCGGAGAGTTCTCCAAACCCATCCAAGGGGGAGAGGGTATGCTTTGTCCCCTATTTGCTGAGGGGACTCGAATTTCCAATCCATCCTTTCCTCCACGGGCTCCTGGAGTTCTACGGCCTCCAGCTGCATAACTTTACCCCAGCCTCCATACTTCATATCGCAGGCTACGTTGCCTTCTGCGAGCTATTTCTGGGTTGCAAAGCTCATTTCAAGCTGTGGAAGAGGCTATTCTGCCTCGTACCCCGCACTCGGGAGGGGTCGGTATATCAAGTGGGTGGAGCCGAAATGTGGCGCATCGCCGGGACCGGATACCTATCCGGCACCCCGAAGAAGACATCCAAAGACTGGCTTTCGGAGTGGTTCTATATGGAGGATGTCCCTCTTCCGGACCCTATTCGGAAGGGCCTTCCCGAGTTTCTAAATGCCCAATTGAAGAAACACCACAGCTGGCGCCCCCAGAGCCCCCAGGAGGAAGATAACAGAGAGATCCTTTTCCTGATGAACAGGATAAAGACGCTGGCCAAATTATGGCTGACAATAATTGAGGTTATGTCCATATGTATAATGCGGGGAGTGCAGTCACTTCAATATCGGGGGAAACCCATGTGGCACTTCAATAGGGAAGACGATGCCACCCGCTGTGGCCGCAAAGGTCCGGACTCCCCTACCGCTCTGGCAAAGATATTGTTTGATTTGTACAAAGGATAAGAAGAGGAGTTCATCCGTATCAAGCCACAGGATGGATTCTCCATGTACAAGCCCCCAATCTAGGTGAGCGGCTACCTTTTGTTCCAGTCTTTCCCGCATTCTTTAGCATAAATATTTACCTTGCCAATTCATAGCAGGAACTACGAAAAGCGATGAGGGAGGTTCACAGCCCGTCTCCACAGCCAGAGGACCCCGATCGGGCCCTCGACCCCGGACTCGAAGAAGACCCGGACACATTTGTGGAGCTCGTCGACCGGACATTTTATCAGTTAAGATGTGATGGTGCATTGGTGGCCAACATAGCTGATTATCCTGGCTTTCTCCCTGTATCACAGGTAAGCAAGACCGGAGTCCCAACTTCCAAAAAGTAATCCCTCTTTGTGCCTTACCCACCGCACATGTATTGCGTTTTACAGGGAAGGCCATCGGGACGCCATGCCGAACCTGCGGTGACTCATCAACAAGGGGCACCGAAGCCGGGTAGGCTTAAAAGGAAGGCGGTCAGGACCGAGACACCGTTGCAAAGGTATGTTTAAAAACCTGCCACATAACTATCATCGTTAGAATGTAACAATGTACATTGTCCTCTGGCAGAAAAAGCGCTCGCCGAACTATATCCGGAGAGCCTGCCAGCCACGCCTCCACCAGCCGGACTCCGAGGCCGGACTCAAGGATGGAGGTCGACGCGGACGATCCTCCTACAAATGATGCGGATAGATTCTCCGCTACAAACTCCAAAGTGGAGAGCGCCATGAATCATAGGCGCCGACGGGCCACACTACGCGACCCTAATTTCTCCGAAGAGGCGTTCAATGCCTTCAACTCAGGGGACGCGTACATCCGGGCTGCTCAAGATGGCCTTGCCAGCACCACGGACCAGTACGTAAAGGATATACGGGTAAGAAAATTTGATAAGTATGTATATCAATAGCCCCTGAGACTTGAAACAGTTGGCACAACTGATTTAAGGATCCTCATGTGCATAGGTTCTGACAGAGAAGAATACCCAGTTGTCTAAAGAGCTGGAGGAGTGCAAAGCCCAACTGCGGGCCGCAATTGCCGTAATGGAGGATTCTACGAAGGCCCCATCTGGTAATACTTGTTTTGATCGAAAATAATGCCAAGGCATGTACCAGTTTAGTATTCGGCATGAATGCAAATCTAACAATAGATTCTGTAGACAATCCTGGAGGCAATCCGGAGATCGTGCCAGAGGATGAGCAACATGTTCGGCGACAGCTGAAGGCTGGCGAGCGTGTGCTTACAAAGGTTATAAAGGAGAAAAATACTCTCCAGGACGCGAACACCCGACTGGATGTCGAATTAAAGGATGTTCGGGCCCAGCTTGTTGACTCCGTAAAGGAGAATAAGAGGCTTCGACGCGGCATATTCATTAAGTGCTCTAACGAACCACTATAAAGTTCGGCAAAGAAGCGTGCTAACAGAATTATGTCTGTAGGCATGCTGACAGGTCGTCCCGAAGAGGAGATGCCCGGATCTGCAGGCGATCTTTTGCAGGAGCTCTCACAACTACATGAACAAGTTCGGCAGGTGATGCAGGGCATTGCCCAAGCCTCGTGGCCATCCGCCTCCCTGCCAGGAGGCATGGGGGAGCTTGTGGAGATACTTGAGGGAGCACGGCGGTGCTTCCAATTATGGAAGATATCGGCCTGCCAACAAGGTGTGAGGGAAGCTTGGGCCATGGTGAAGACGCGATATACCAAGGCTGACCCGAACCACATGGCCGAGGTCAGACCTGTAGGATCAGATGGAAAAGAGATCCCTGTAAGTCTGGTATATGACCAGGTAGCATTAGCCGCTAAGTATTCCCAACAGGACTGTTGGCTAGACAGCCTGTTTGATGGTATATAAGAAGAATTTAGTCAGTCTAAGTGACTTTTGTACTTCGAAGGACATATTTGTCCCTAGCCGGATTGTAAATCATTTGTCTTGGCGGACCTTTTCGCTTCAACCTCTGGACCCGACAGTCCGGAGTGTATCCAAATACCCGCTCGGTTATGTGAAAACCGGGGTACGCGTGGAAACCAGGCGTAGGGGTCATAAGTGCTTGAACAGACAAGTACCCTACTAGCTATGTTATATTACATGGGTAGTAAGAAACATCTTCCAGGGAGAATAGTTCCGTTAAGGGTTCCTTTCCCTGGGTGTGCATGCATTAACGTGCATGTCCGAACTGCGAAAAAATGACGCAGGATATAATCATGTGGGGGCATGTTTTGAAATAGGTAAAAGACATCTTTTGTTCACCGACCGAATATTCCCTTAAGAACGCTAGCTTTCGGCTTCACCCAGTCTGAGGTACACATCCGGCTAACCCGGCAGTAACAATCGCAGAGGTGCTCCCCTTATGCCCTAGCCGAATTAACGGGAATGTAGGGCATAAACACAAGAGCCAGGCAACCCATCTTGGCCAAAACTTAAGTAATATCGATGCATATAGTGGTGAAAAAAGTCACATATGGGGAAATGACGCATATGTGGTGGGCATAAAGCCCAGAAGATAATTACATTTAGCTTCTATATAAGAAGCCCCCAGGTATATTAAGCGCGCATAGCGCGGCGGGAGTGTGCGGTCAAAGCATACTTGAAGCTTTTAAGGCAATATATAAGAAGGGGAGAGAGAGGATATAATCTAAAAAGGGAGACGGAGGTAAGGAGACAAACACAGAGTTTGGCACTAGGCGTAGAATCTTCGGAGTCTGGCCGCGTTCCATGGGTTCGGCTCGAGTCGATTATCTGATGCATCACACAGGCGGTACGCACCTCCGGTGAGAACTTTGTCAATGATGAAGGGACCCGCCCATTTGGGCTTGAGCTTGTCCTTTTTCTTCTCTGGTAGGCGTAGAACGAGTTCGCCAATGTTATAAGTTTTGGCTCGTACTTCTCTGCTTTGATACCTTCGAGCCTGTTGTTGATAGAATGTGGAACAGGCCTTTGCAATGTCACGCTCCTCCTCCAGGGCATCTAAGTTGTCCTGCCGATCCAGCTCGGCTTCTCTCTCTTTGTACATGCGCACTCTAGGTGAGTCATGGATGATATCGCAGGGTAGCACTGCCTCTGCGCCGTACACCATAAAAAATGGTGTGCATCCGGTTGTGCGATTTGGCGTGGTCCGCAGCCCCCATAGTACAAAGTCGAGCTCCTCAACCCAGTGCGTATCTGATTCCTTCAAGGATCACACTAGTCTGGGTTTAATGCCGCTCATAATAAGACCATTTGCTTGTTCGACTTGACCGTTTGTTTGGGGTAGATAGACGGAGGCATAATCCAGTTTTATGCCCATTTTGTTGCACCAGGTTTTCACCTCGTCGACTGTGAAGTTTGAGTCGTTATCGGTGATGATGCTGTGGGGGACACCGTAGCGGTGTACGACCTCGGATATAAAGTCTATCACTGGTCCGGACTCGGCCGTTTTAACCGGTTTGGCTTCTATCCATTTGGTGAATTTATCGACCATGACCAACAAGTATTTCTTCTTATGGCTTCCTCCTTTAAGGGGTCCAACCATATCGAGCCCCCAGACCGCAAAGGGCCAAGTTATGGGGATTGTTTGGAGGGCGGTAGGTGGCATATGTCTTTGATTTGCAAAAAGCTGGCAACTGATGCAATGTTGGACAAGGTCTTGTGCGTCTGCCCGGGTTGTCGGCCAGTAGAAACCTGTACGGAAGGCCTTGCTTACTAGCGCCCGAGCTGCAGCATGGTGGCCGCTGAGTCCGGCATGAATTTCGGCCAAAAGCTGCCGCCCTTCCTCTTCGGAGATGCACCTTTGGAGCACTCCGGTCGTGCTTTTCTTATAAAGCTCTCCCTCGTGGACTTTGTAGGCTTTAGAGCGTCGCACAATGCAACGTGCCTCATTTTAGTCCTCCGGGAGTTCCTGCCTATTTAAGTAGGCTAAGAAGGGTTCTGTCCATGGGGCGATGACCGCCATAATTGCGTGGGCCGAAGGTGTTATTTCGGTGGCGGAGCCTCCGATTACGTCAGATTGTTCAGGATCTGGGGTTGTATGCGGATCTGGACTGGTGTTGCCGGTCTCCCCTTCCCATACCACGGATGGCTTGAACAGCCTTTCCAAAAAGATATTAGGTGGGACGGGGTCGCATTTAGCACCGATGCAGGCAAGGATATCCGTCGCTTGATTGTTTTCTTGAACCACATGGTGGAATTTGGGCCCCTCGAACCGAGCTGACATTTTGAGAACGGAGTTGCGGTAGTCCGCCATTTTCGGGTCCTTGGCATCAAAGCCTCCATTTATTTGAGATATTGTGAGATTTGAATCCCCATGTACTTCTAGGCGTTGAATGCCCATGGAGACTGCCATCCGAAGACCGTGCAACAATGCATCATATTCGGCTACATTGTCGGAATCTGTGTATAATATCTGTAATACGTATTGAACTGTATCTCCGGTGGGGGATGTCAGGACGACGCCAGCCCCTAGACCAGCTAGCATCTTAGAGCCGTCAAAGTGCATGATCCAATGGGAGTACGTGCCATAGTCTTTAGGGAGTTCGGCTTCTGTCCATTCGGCGACGAAGTCAGCCAGTACTTGCGACTTAATGGCTTGTCGTGGTTTTTATGTTATGTCAAACGGGGGGAGCTCGATAGCCCATTTAGCAATCCGGCCCGTGGCATCGCGGTTATTTATTATTGCATTGAGTGGTACTTCGGAGGCCACCGTGATTGAACACTCTTGAAAGTAGTGTCGTAGTTCTCGGGATGCCATGAAGATTGCGTATACTATCTTTTGATAATGTGGGTACCGTGACTTGCATGGAGTGAGGACAGTGGATACATAGTATACCGACTTTTGAAGTGGGAATTTATGTCCATCTGTCTCTCGTTCGACGACGAGCACTGCGCTTACAACCTGGTGTGTTGCAGCTATATATAGCAGCATGGGTTCGTCGACATTTGGTGCTGCCAGGATTGGATTGGTGGCCAAGAGGGCTTTTATTTCCTCCAGCCCGGCCGTAGCCGCATCGGTCCACTCGAAGTGTTCGGTGCACCGAAGAAGGCGATAAATAGGTAGTGCCTTTTCTCCTAATTAGGAGATAAAGCGGCTTAAGGCGGCCACACATCTAGTTAATTTCTGGATTTGCTTGAGGTCTATTGGGGTAGCCAACTGTGACAGAGCTCGGATTTTAGCAGGGTTTGCTTCGATTCCTCTATTGGAAACAATAAAGCCCAAGAGCTTTCCGGACGGTACGCCAAAAACGCATTTTTCCGGGTTGAGCTTGATGTCATATGTTCGGAGATTGTCGAACGTAAGCCTCAAGTCGTCTATTAATGATTCGACGTGTCTGGTTTTGATGACCACATCATCTACATATGCCTCCATTGTTTTGCCGATTTGTGTTGCCAGGCATGTATGAATCATGCGTTGATAGGTTGCACCGGCATTTTTGAGGCCGAAAGGTATGGTGTTAAAACAGAAGGGGCCGTATGGAGTGATAAATGCCGTTGCGGCTTGATCAGACTCCGCCATATTGATTTGATGGTATTCGGAGTATGCATCAAGGAAACACAATGAGTCGTGTCCTGCGGTGGCGTCGATGATTTGATCGATGCAGGGGAGGGGGAAGGGATCCTTGGGGCAAGCCTTATTGAGGTCCTTGAAATCGACGCATAGGCTCCAGGATTTGCCCTTCTTTGGTACCATCACCAGGTTTGCTAGCTAGTCCGGATGTTTAAGTTCTCTAATGAATCCGGCCTCGAGTAGCTTGGCTAGCTCTTCTCCCATGGCTTGTCGCTTGGGTTCTGAAAAGCGCCGAAGAGTCTGCTTGACCGGCTTGTATCCCTTTAGTATGTTTAGGCTATGCTCGGCCAACCTGCGTGGGATACCTGGCATATCTGAGGGATGCCAGGCGAAGATGTCCCAATTCTCGCGCAAGAACTCTCGTAGTGCGGCGTCTATTGTGGGGTTCAGTTGTGCCCCAATTGATGTTGTTTTTGTAGGGTCCGTTGGGTGGACCTGGAATTTTACTATTTCGTCTGCTGGTTTGAAAGAGGTGGACTTGGGTCGTTTGTCGAGTATCATGTCGTCCCTGTCCACTATGGAGCATAGCGCAGTTAACTCTTCGGCCGCGAGGGCTTCGGATAATGCCTCCAGGGCTAGTGCGGTGGTTTTATTTTCGGCGCGGAGTGCTATGTACGGATCACTGGCTAGAGTGATGATTCCATTGGGCCCCGGCATCTTAAGCTTCATGTACCCATAATGGGGTATAGCTTGGAAGCTTGTGAATGCATCCTGCCCCAAAAGGGCGTGGTATCCACTGTTAAACGGGGCCACTTGGAATGTGATTTCTTCGGACCTATAATTCTCCGGCATGCTGAATACCACATCCAGTGTTATTTTTCCCGCGCATTGTGCCTCCCGACTAAGGATGCTCTGAAGGTCGTGCTGCTTTGCTCAATGTGGCTCTTATCTGTTTCCATTTTGTTAAGAGTTTCCTCGTAGATGAGGTTTAATCCGCTGCCGCCGTCCATGAGCACTTTAGTAAGCCGGAAGCCGTCCACAATTGGACTAAGGACCAAACCGGTTGGTGAGCTGGACTGTTCGGAATTGAGGTTCGTTGCTGGCATTGAAGGTTATGGCTGTATCGTTCCACGGGTTTATTGATGCGACGTGGCAGACTTCGACGAGGCTGCGGAGCGCTCACTTGCGCCTATTGTTTGAGGCGAAAGTCTCGAAGACTGTCAGTACTGTATTGTTATTTTCTACGGGATGGTGCTCTGCGGTATTGTTGATGAGAAGTTCCTCGCTGCTCTTGGCCACCTGCCGGAGTATCCAACATGCTCTAAGGTTGTGGGTTGGTATGATGCCCGGTGTGTTGTGAATTTTGCATGGCCTATTGAGCCATCCCTCCAGTACAGTTCGACGCCCTATAAAGGGCTTTGGCTCCTTTGTAATTGGGTTGGGTGACTTGCGAGAGCGCACCCTTTTAGTTCGGACGAGGGGTTTAGTTAGGGTCGGAGGATCCCAGAATTTTGATTGGGTTTTACAGGCGCTTTCCATCGCACAGTATTTCTGTACTATGGCCGCCAAGTCGGCAAAGTGTGCTATGTCACGGCGACTTATGGCGTTGAGAATTCCCTTGTCCGTGCAATTTTTTCAAAATAATGAGATTGCGTCTTCCTCGTGACAGTCCTTAACCTTGCTCATTACAAGGAGGAATCTGGCCCAGAAGTGGTGTACTGTCTCTTGGGGCTCTTGTCTAATGTGGGAAAGATCACTTGTGTCTGGGTGGGTGGGTAGACTTAAGTCCACATCCTGACCCAATCTGAGACCCAGGGGCAAAGGAGCTCCCGAGCTTGGTAGCTCGGGCTCCAGGATGTTGCCCAATATTTGTGGCCTGTTGCCCGATTCTAAGTTCTGAGCCTGGGACATGTCCTCCCGTAGACAGGTATCCGGCTCGGGGAGCTCGGGAATCTGGACATAGTTCATCCTCAAAATAGAGGAAGAATTGCTGTTTTGTTCCTCCACTACTGCTATCTGATGGGTGACCGACGGAGAGTTAATCTCCCTTTGGTCGCGTTTAAGCCTGATCCGATCATAGTCGGTAGTGACTCCCAGGGCAGCGATGCAATCCAAGAGCTCGTTCAGGGAGGAGAGGTCCATTGGATCCATCCGCTCGGTGAATTACGAGCTGACGTGGAGGCTATTCTTAATGACCTGAGAAGTCATAGTCGGCGTGGCAGCCAAACGGGCGGCCATGATGAAACCGCCCAGCCAGAGAGTTTGGCCTACAGTCAGGGACCCTCCAGAGGTGATGTTGTTCTTGACAACAAGGCGAGCCATCAAGCCCTATCGCGACGGCACAGTGGAACTCTCAATGAAAGCACCAATGTTGGTGTCAAAACCGGCGGATCTCGGGTAGGGGGTCCCGAACTGTGCATCTAAAGCTAATGGTAACAGGAGGCAGGGGACACGATGTTTTACCCAGGTTCGGGCCCTCTCGATGGAGGTAATACCCTACTTCCTGCTTGATTGATCTTGATGATATGAGTATTACAAGAGTTGATCTACCACGAGATCATAGAGGCTAAACCCTAGAAGCTAGCCTATGATTATGATTGTTCATGTCCTACAGACTAAACCCTCCAGTTTATATAGATACGGGAGGGGGCTAGGGTTACACAGAGTCGGTTACAGAGAAAGAGATCTACATATCTGAATTGCCAAGCTTGCCTTCCACGCAAAGGAGAGTCCCATCCGGACACGGGACGAAGTCTTCAATCTTGTATCTTCATAGCCCAACAGTCCAGCCAAAGTATATAGTCTGGCTGTCCGAGGACCCCTTAATCCAGGACTCCCTCAACAGGTGCACCGATGCCGTAGCTAGTAACTTGAGTTCATACGCCACCTCGTTGATTTTCTTGATGATAGGAAACGGCCTGAAGAACTTGAAAGAGAGCTTGTGGTTTGCCCGTGGAGCAACGGAGGTTTGAATGTATGGTTGCAGCTTGAGGAAGACTTGATCGCCCACTTGGAGTTCTTGGAACGATCTATTTTTATCTGCCTGAGACTTCATGCACTGTCGCGCCCTGTTGAGGTGTTGTTGTACCAGGTCCTGCACCACTCGGCGTTCTTCTATCCATGCTTGGAGAGAAGGCACCGAGGTACTGGGCCGTGTGGTGATGCCCCAATGCCGAGGCTCATGGCCATACAGTGCCTTGAAAGGCGACATGCCAATTGCCGAGTGTGGGGAGGTATTGTACCAAAATTGTGTCAGGGCGATCCAGAGACTCCAGCGGCGAGGGCAAACTTGAGTGAAACAGCGGTGGAAGGTTTCTAAGCATTTATTTACCCATTCCGTTTGACCGTCTGTCTGTGGGTGGTTGGCAGTGCTCATTATGTGCTCTGTGCCTGCGTACCAGAACAATTCACGCCAAAAATGGCTGGTAAACACTAGGTCCCTATTCGAGATGATGGCTCCGGGAAACCCATGCAACTTGTAGATCTGAGACATGTAGACTTGCGCCACTTTAGCTGGTGTGTAGGGGTGGGCGAGAGGAGCAAAGTGAGCAAAGTGAGTCCTCTTATCCACCAACACAAGTATGTAGTTGAACTTCCTGGACTGTGGTAGGCCGACGATAAAATCCATAGTTATGAGATCCCATGGCTGTTGAGGAATTGGGAGTGGTACCAACAGACCTGGAGATGTGGCACAGTCTGGTTTGGCTTGTTGGCAAACTTGGCAGCATGCGACGTGGTGCTTGATGTGAGCTTTCATTTTGGGCCATGAAAAAAGATGACAGATGCGCTTGTATGTCACAGGGAATCCCGAGTGACCGCCCAAAGCACTGTCGTGGAAGGCGGTTATGATTCAAAGTTGTGGTGTTGTGGACCCCCCGAGCCAAATTCGGTCGCGAAAGCGCAAAATTCCTTGCTGGAGTGAGAATCTCTTCTTGGGATCGTCCCGAACAGCCAACTGCTCCAAAAGACGTTGAGCTTGAGGATTCCAATGGTAGTTGGTGATGATGTCGTCGAGCCACGCTGGCTGACAAGAAGTGACAGCAGCTAGCATCTCCTTCGACTCTGCTCGTGACAGTGCGTTGGCCGCTGAATTTTCCACTCCTTTTTTGTACTTGATGCAGTAACGCAAACCCAACAGCTTGGTGAAGGCCTTTTGCTGCCAGGGTGTAGTCAATCGTTGTTCCTCCAGGTGGACTAGGCTGCATTGATCTGTGAAGATAACGAACTCGGCATGTTGCAGGTACGGACGCCATTGATCAACAGCAACGATGATAGCTAGATATTCCTTTTCATAAGTAGACAACCCTTGATATCACGGACAGAGCGCCTTGCTCATGAAGGCAATTGGGTGACCCCCCTGTTGGAGGACTACCCCAACCCCCTTGTCGCTGGCGTCTGTCTCGACCATGAACTGTTTGGAGAAATCCGGAAGTGCCAAAACTGGAGTTGTGATCAGGTGTTGCTTCAGGGTTTGGAATGTTGTTTCTATGACCGAAGACCATACGAATGGAGTCCCTTTTTTCAACAGATTGAACAGGGGTCGCGTGATCACGCCGAAGTGGCGCACAAATCGGCGATAGTAGCCTGCGAGTCCCAAAAAACTCTGGACACCTTTGACATTTGTGGGGGATTGCCAATCCGCGACGGCTCATATCTTACTGGGCTCTGTAGCTACCCCTTGTGGATTGATGACATGCCCCAGATAGGAGAGCTGTTGCTGGCCGAACACACACTTAGATGCCTTGACTTTCCATTAATCCTTGCGCAGCAATGTCAGCACCTCTGTGAGACCCTCTTGGTGCTGCTCCAAGGTTTTACTCAAGACTAAGATGTCATCAAAGAAGAGAATCACACACTTTCTGTTGATAGGCTTGAGAGTGGTATGCATCGCGCCGTTGAAAGTACTCGGTCCCCCTGCCAGCCCAAAGGATACAACCTTGTACTCGAACTGCCCAAAATGGGTTTGGAACGCCGTCTTGTACTCATCACCTTCTACAATCCTCATCTGGTGGTATCCTGCGCGCAGGTCAAGTCTCGAGAACCACTGCGCGCCTTGTAGCTCATCCAATAATTCCTCGATGACCGAGATGGGAAACTTGGCTACGCACATGAGCGCGTTGAGGTGCCGATAATCAATGCATAGGCGCCATGTACCATCCTTCTTCTTGACCAGAATAGCCGGGGATGAGAAGGGACTATTGCTAGCCTGAATCAATCCTGCTTTGAGAAGATCGGCCACTTGCCGTTCAGTTTCATCCTTATGCTTAGGTTTGTGTCTGTAGGGCCTGATGCTAAATGGTTGTGCGCTGGGTAGCAGGGGAATGTGGTGATCACAGGATCTTTTTGGCGGCAACCCTTCCGGTGTTCCAAACACGTCAGCAAAGTCGTCCAAAATTTGCTGCAAACAAGCTGGAGGTGGTGTGGCCTCGGCTTTGTTGCTGGTAATAACATAGAGATGCACCACGTGAGTAATAGCATTGTTCTTGCACAATCCCTTAAGTTGCATGCTATTGATGAGGAAGCAGGTCGAGGACGTGGCTTCGTGCCCTTGCAGACTGACGGTGCCGATCGGCGATTGGAATTCCAGGTGCTTGGCGCGCCAGTCCACTGTCACCGTACTATGGGCTTCGAGCCAGATCCATACCCAGGATGGTGTCATACATGCCCAAGTGCAACACCTTCAGGTCTGTGATGAATTCGTGCCCTTGCGAGCACCACACACAACTGGGCACAACTACAGAGCAGAGCATCTCTCTGCCGTCGGTGACCCGCACGCGATAAGCGCGCAGAAGTGGTTGTGCGCCTGTCAACTAGTTTGCCAACGCAGAGTTGATGAAGGAATTCGTGCTGCCAGAGTCGACTAGCATGAGCACTTCCCGGCCTTGTATCCAAGCGCAAAGTTGAAAAGCCTTGGCGGAGACCCCGCCCGAGATGGCAGACTTGGAGATGGCCATCACCGTGTCATCCGGATGAGGCAGTTGCATGTCGATGGTGTTGTCGAGGCCGAAAAGGTCAAGGAGTTCCTCGACGACTTGGAGTTGGACCGAGGTGGGGCACACGTGGTTGTGGCCCCACCTCTCACCACACTTGAAGCAGAGGTCGCGGGCGCGGCGATACTCTTGTAGCGTCTTCAGTTTTGCTGAGTCCGCGTGCGCGGCGTCCGTGTCGCGACAATTGGTGGTGCCCGCGGAAGTCGCTGGCCTGGACGGGGGTGGTGGTAGCGGCAGTGGCGTGCCCGGCCGCCGGATCGGTTCGGGTGGTCGAGGAAGAGACCCGAATGTGCCCTCCACCACCTCCTCCTGCAGCAAGGCGAGGGTGCACATTGTATCCAAGTCGAGTGGCCACTGGACAAGTACCACCACTCAGATATCCATCCTCATTCCCTCCACAAATCGAGTGAGAAAGTAGTAAGGATAAATCAAATCGGAGTACGAGCTCAAATGATTAATGATTAGTTCAAATTTCTCAATCTGCATCAGCTGATGTTTGCCTGACAGTGTAAAACTGACGAATCAGCATCTGATGTCGATCGCGGCCAAAACGTGTGCAAAGTAGAGAGGTAAACGACTCCCAATCAAACTCGGCCAACCGTTTCTGTATCGTTTGTAACCAAACGGAAGCGGTGCCAGTGAAATTAAGGGCAGCCATGGGAACCCAGAAGGTAGCATGGATTCCAAACATGGAGAAGTACTGCTCACACAAGGTTTTCCACAAATTCGGGTTCTCCCTTGTGAACTGTGGAAACGCAATGGAAGGATGGGCTTGGCCAAGCCCAGCCAACATCTGACTTGCGTGAGAGAAAGGGGATAAAACTGAAGGTGACAGCAGGGAATCAGACTAACCGCTGACCGGGAGCGGCGGCGGTGTCTGGAACGACACTGTCGACTGCCCCCGTGGTAGGTTGATGACGTCATGGCCATGAGGCCCTGGATGTTGTGCCGTCGTGCCACTCATGGGTCCTATGGGGACAATGTGTGTCGTAGGCGGAGGTTGGGGAAGCTCGCAAGCGGTTAGGTCCGCGCCACCGTCCTTGGGCGGCACCCTTTGCGCCAGCTGGAGCGCAGTCATAGTGTCACTGAAATACAAGAGGAGTTCGTTGATCTTGGTCGATGTGACCTGTTGGGCCTTGGTCTGGGCGTCGAAGGTCGGCTTCCAACTTGGTGAGGAATGCGGAAACGGCGGGATCCATCGCATCTAACTTCGCTCAGGCTTGGCGCAAGCTTCTGGTCTCGACAAGTTTCGCCAGAGCGGGCGGAGAGGGAGGTGGGTGGTCTCTGATACCAAATGATAGGGACAAACTAGTCTCTCCATTACTTGGCAACAATCTCAGAGGAATATGAATTTAGGTATCGATTACAACTCAATTGCAAGTAGTGGCTAGGGTTCATGCGAGATGGGGAATGGGGTAGGTAGTTGCGCCGCCGGGTGCCTGATCCTCTGGATGCCCTTCTCTTCCTAGCGATGTCGTTAAGTAGTAGGTGGAAGCAGTTGGGCCATGGTGACCTGGTCCGGCCCGCTGACTCATGGGTTAGCCATGCGTGGTCGCTTGGCCCGTGCGTCACTGGCCACCTGAGTCCTTGTGGATGGTCCCGCCTTGTCAGGGACGCTGACAGACCCCCTAGTCCAAGACACCGTCAGGGGGAGGCCAAGTAAGAAGAAGAAGGAGGGGGGTCTCTCCCCTCTCTCCTCGTGGCGCCGGAACGTCGTCGGGGGAATCATCGTGTGACGGCGATATACTCCAACAACTCTGTCATCTCCCTCAACACCTCCATCACCTTCCCTCGTCTATTATCAGCGGTCCACTCTCCCGCAACCCGTTGTACCCCCTACTTGAACATGTCGTTTTATGCTATATATTATTATCTAATGATGAGCCATCCTATGATGTTTGAGTAGATTCTTTTTGTCCTATGGGTTGATTGATGATCTTGATAATTGAGCTGCATGTTTTATTTTGGTGATGTGCTATGGTGCCTTCCGTGATGCGTACACATGGGGGATTCCTGTTGTAGGGTGTTGCAATATGTTCATGATTTGCTTATGGTGGGTAGCGGTGGTGACAGCAGCCTAAACCCAAGAAAGGAGATTGTTGTGTATGGGATTAAAGCTATGGTTGGGTTTTACCTTAATGATCTTTAGTAGTTGCGGATGCTTGCTAGAGTTCCAATCATAAGTGCATATGATCCAATTATGGAAAGTATTTTAGCCCATGCCTCTCCCTCGTATAAAAATGCGATAATGATTACCGATCTTGTTCTCAATTGCCTAGGACAACCTCGCAAATCCTACCACCACTATTCCAACACTCGTTATACTAACTTAATTGTTCTTTTATTAAAGCAGCACCTAACTTTTATGAGGGCAACAAATTCGATGCGGGACAGCAGGCCAAACCTGGCATATCTATCGAACGCGATCGAGTGTACTCGGCCCATCTTCTTGAAAAATCAGTAGGGTGGTCATTTTTCGCCTACAATCATATTCAATTAGATCTTATCTATGGGAGAAAAAACAATAAATAGTTTTCCTAGCTACTTTATTACATTTGGTTTTTGCACCAAGGGCACAAAGGGTCATCGTATCCTATCCCATACCTAAATAGTTGATCCCACTAACTTCAATTTTCTCAACATGCAACTATGCCACCTCGTCATGCCACATGCATGAGAAAACACTTATATTAACATGCATTATGCATGTTACTCATATTCAATTTCCAATAACTTCAATTCTCTCAACATGCATCTATGCCACCTGTCCATGCCACCATGCAAGGGAAAACACCCATATTAACATGCACTATGCATGCTACTCATATCAAGAAATATTCTACAACTATAGAATAATCAAATGCAATAAAGTTTATTTTAGTTTCAGTTCACATATTGTTAGTCTAAATACTAATGTTCCATACACCCAATTCTCACTGAAATAGTTGAGACATATTCCCGCCACAATGCGCGGGTATAATCTCTAGTTTTGCATATGGTTGGGACAAAAAAACTTCAAATAGTTCACCTAAGTTTTTGGCTGCAATTGGTCTTTGCGGCAAGGATGCAACGGGTCATCTAGTCTTAGCTTGAAATAAAAAGAACTCCAATCCAGGGGTGACTCTAGTGGAACAAAACATCAATCCCCATAAGCACGGCCTCTCACCATTGCCTTTATACTACATAACGTCTACAATTATCTCGAGAAGCATAACATAATGAATTAGAACCAGGTTCAACTACCCATGTGCATGATAAACTACTGCAAGTCAGATTGAACACGGATTCTAAATCAATCAACCAAGGCATGCTGGGATAAGTAAACCAAGGGAATATATATCAGGAAACAAAATCAAGCCATGCCATGAATAGCATCGAGCACCACTGAAAGCATTGTCAAAATAGGGGTAAATAGCATGGAGTACATTAAAAGTGGTTAAACATGCATGACCATGACTAGATTCTATGCACTTCCCTAATCAATTGGGACATCAAGTTTGTAATTTTCTGACTAAAAATGAATTAATTATGATTTATGCATGCTTTAAATGATGAAATCAATTTTAATCAAGTGAAAGAAATTAAAGTGTCAAAAGTGCAAACTAATGACTATTTTGAAAGTTACTCATTTTTATGAACATGATACATCAATAACTCGTCATTTTGGGAGTTATAGCTGAAGTGATATGGATTCCAAAAGTTTTGAAGTGAAACTCATTTTTGTGCCATGGCAGATTTGCAAATTGGTGTCATGGGGGAGCCAACAACGAAATTGGTTGCACCGACAACGTTTTTCTCTGAAAGATTTCGGAAAATCAATACCAAACGGAGTCTAGACGCAGCAAAACTTTTTGGAGATTTTTTCTGGATTGCCTCTTACGCATCGGGTTGCAAGTATTTGTTCTTTGTGTGCAGGTACTGTTTATAGTGTTGCTTGGTTCTCCTACTGGTTCTCTAACCTTGGTTTCATAACTGAGGGAAATACCTACCGAAGTTGTACCGCATCATCCCTTCCTCTTTGGGGAAATACTGACATGGATACGAGCCATCGGCACGCGGGGGAGATGGATCTCTCGGTGGTGTACAACATCGACCCGGCTGTGGTGGAGGACTACATCAACACCGTGGAGCAATTGCTTGCTCGAGACAAGTACAAGGTGGTTGGCATCGACCTCCAGTACACCGGCGGTTATCCTGAGAAAGATCAGAAGGTTGCAGTCACCAAGTTGTGTGTGCGCCATCACGTCCTTGTTTACCACTACTGCATGGCCACAAAGCCTTGCGGCCGTTTCACCGGGTTTGTCAATAGCACCGAATACAAGTTCGCTACGGTGGAAACCTCCAACAATATAAAAGAGCCCATGGTTACGGGCTTGGCCTGCAAGAACCTTGTCAAAATCTGTGAGCACTATAGGGTCTGGGGTAGCATGAAGAATGATTCCCTGGTTGAACTCGCCTAGGCCATCATCGGCCCCTACTATGAAATGATGAAGTAGGATGCCAATAGAACAAGTCCAGTATCCTGGCATGGGTGGATGCACCAACTGGATGAACCTCACCTCAGGTTTGTGGCCAAGAGCGTGTACACATGCTATGAGATGCATAGGAGGATTGTTGACATGAGGAAGTGCCTCGTTCCCAAAATCGACGAGACTGGATCGAGCCACAAGCAGAGCAGTAGCGGCAAGCGCCACAAGAAGTAGACGATGATAAGATGATCGTTTATCCTACTTAATTACGTATGTAATATATAGTATACTTTGGTGTGTGGCAATGTCGTGTGTATAGTAGCCACCTATGTAATTACGCATGTAATAATAGTTTACTCTGGTGTGTGTAATTAAATGTCATGTGTGTAGTAGTCACCTATGTAATTCGATATTTAATTTGGTTATGCAACCATGTCCTTGTAAGTGTATGTCTCTCTCTCTCTCTCTCTCTCTCTATATATATATATATATATATATATATATATATATATAGGGAAAATCCATTCTACCACCTGGTGGCAGTTACCCCACATGTCTCATATACTAGCATGTGGTACTATATATATACTATTTTATTATTTTAAATATGTTCATATACTATATCTAAGATATTTTAAAACAAGTTACATGAAAAAATTGCATATGAGCCCATAGTTTTTGTTATATTTGTGAAATACGTACATATTTATAC
>NC_041393.1:367629357-367640798 GCF_002162155.2 Triticum dicoccoides | reverse complement strand
ATGTTGTTGTTCTGTATGCAATCCCACCGCACAACGCACATGTCTTATTAGCAGCAATCGTCTGTGTTATTATCGGTCTTTGCACACATTTCTGATTACAAACCTGTTTGCCGCGTATCACACACATCTTGTTAAATTGAACCATTTCTGTTTTCTTGGCTCAATGCAAACAGTTCATCCGAGTGGACTATTTTCCCTCTATCGCACACACCTTGATCTGGCTGAGTGTTTCTTTTGTTCCGCCTAATCACAAACAGCTCATCCGAGTGAACTGCATGCCGTCAATCGCACACAACTTGATTTGGCTAACCGTTTATGTTGTGTTACCTAATCACAAACAGTTAATCCGAGTGAACTGTAGATGCCGTATATCACACACACTTTCATCTTGTTGTCCGTTTCTATTGTTCTTCCTCATCGTAAACAGTTCATTGGAGTGAACCGTATGCCCCTCATCGCATACGTAAGTAAAATTCGAACCGCGTTTTATGTATCCGCCATCGCAAATATTTTGCATCTTTTTGATGGTTTTTTTACATCACCGTTTGTGATTAATGCACCGCACACAATTTCGTCGACGGGTCTCTGATTGTAGTCTCACGTTAGCAGCATCCTGCAGTAAGATGAAGCTCAAATATTAGCTAGATGGTCAACTCACAAAGTTCAATCTTTGTACCACGTGGGATCAAGTGATCTACTGGTATGGTAATTAATTGTGAATTGTGCTTTGTTACCTAACCCATACTATGTGTTTGTTATGTCTATGTGGGTTAGGTGTTTCTCATGGCCGTGCATCAAAAGGAAAGATTTCAAGTAGCCTATGTGTGGATGACATCAAGTGGTGATGGTCATCGGGTTCGAGGAGTCCAAGTGCAAGATGAGAAGCCGAAGGTTATATGCTTTGAAGCTTGCGATCACATTGTCAGTGTCAAAACCGACGGATCTCGGGTAGGGGGTCCTGAACTATGCGTCTAAGGCTAATGGTAACAAGAGGTGGGGGACACAATGTTTACCCAGGTTCGGGCCCTCTCTATGGAGGTAATACCCTACTTCCTGCTTGATTGATCTTGATAATATGAGTATTACAAGAGTTGATCTACCACGAGATTGTAGAGGCTAAACCCTAGAAGCTAGCCTATGATTATGATTGTTCTAGTCCTACGGACTAAACCCTCCGGTTTATATACACACCGGAGGGGGCTAGGGTTACACAGGGTCGGTTATAGAGAAGGAAATCTACATATCTGAATCGCCAAGCTTGCCTTCCACACAAAGGAGAGTCCCACCCGGACACGGGACGAAGTCTTCAATCTTGTATCTTCATAGTCCAACAGTTCGGCATAAGTATATAGTCCGGCTGTCCGAGGACCCCCTAATCCAGGACTCCCTCAGTAGCCCCTGAACCAGGCTTCAATGATGATGAGTCAGGCGCGCAGATTGTCTTCGGCATTGCAAGGCGGGTTCCTTCTCCGAATACTCCATAGAAGATCTTGAACACAAGGGTTGTGTCCGGCTCTGCAAAACAATTTCCGCATACCACTGTAGAGAGCACAATATTCCACAAATATAATCTGCTGACAACTTCTCATAGCGTGACATCACGCCACGGCCCGGTCATTACTCGAACCTTTTTTCTCAACCTGCCGCTGCACATATTGCGAGGCGGTTTCCTTGGCATGTCTTGTCGAAGCAGAGACCGTGTCCCCTTATCATGGGATTCTCATCAATACAGGTGTGGGTAACCCAACCGTGCCATCAACACAACGCTTGGGGAATAAGCGAGTTTACAGGGCAAGTGGGGAGGTGCATGGTTTCTACCGCCTTTATAAAGAGATAAGGATTCCCCTTTGTCACCCACGCCTTCTTCTTCGTCTGCTCATCCATTCTCCCCTGCTCGAGCTCCAGCGCCCAAGTTCTCACCTTCTCCGTAAAGCCATTCCAAGCATGTCCGGAGCGGGAGGCAAGTGGATGGCCTCCTCTGTTACGGAGGAGGACATCACGAAGCTTCGGGAGGTCGGATACCTGTCCGCAAACATCGCGCACCGGCTTCCGGCTGAAGGGCAAATCGTCCCTACCCCGAAACCCCAGGAGAGGGTAGTGTTCCTCTCTCACTTCGTCCGCGGACTATGATTCCCCCTACACCCATTCGCACGCGGACTTATGTTCTACTATGGGCTGGACTTCCATGATCTAGCCCCCAATTTCATCCTCAACATCTCGGCGTTTATCGTCGTGTGCGAGGCTTTCCTCCGCATTACTCTCCACTTCGGCCTATGGCTGAAGACCTTCAACGTGAAGCTAAAGGTAGTGGTTGGCCAGCAAGCGGAGTGTGGAGGCGCCATGGTAGGCAAGATGCCCAATGTCACCTGGCCCGAAGGCTCCTTTGTGGAGACCGTAAAGGGGTGGCAATCGGGGTGGTTCTACATCACCGAGCCGCGCGACACCAACTAGGCGGTGGCCCCCGAATTTTGATCCGGCATCCCCATGAAGCTCACCTCCTGGAAAGAGAAGGGCTTAGCCTGGGGTTCATCGGTGGAGCTGACCGGACTTCAGACCTGCATCAAAAATATGATAGGCAAGAAAATCAAGCTTGTCAATGTGGTCTAGGTCATGCTCATACGCCAGATCCTTCCGTGTCAGAGATGGGCTTTCAATATGTGGGAGTTCGACCCGGCCGAACACCAGACGCTATGGGAGCTCTTCGACATGATGCACGAAGACGTCTGGAAGGTGTTGTTCAAGGCCACCGAGGTACCACCGCCCATAGCCGAAGATCATGGACTCAGCGCAAAGCGCCCGCCAATCCGGTAAGTTTTTATATTTTGCAAGATATGCCTTTCCCCAGCATGTTCGTGGGAGGAATCTAAGCCTCCATGCCAATTTAACAGGACTGGGGTAGCGATAGCAGAGCAGATTGACTGTCCGGCTCCACTACCCGAAGATCCAGCATCGCCTCTCTTAACGAAGATGATGTTTCCGGTGCCCTATGAGGTGCCGGAGAAGAAGGTTAAGAAGAAGGTCGCGGGGACAAGGAAAGGTCTCCAGCGCAAGGTTGTATTGGACTCATCGTCCGAAGACACCAAGGAGCGCTCCTCCAACGAAAATGAGGAGGAGGAAGAGGAAATCCCTCCCCCAACCGGGGGGGGGGGGGAAGAGAAAGGTCGCCCCACAAGGGGAGGCCGAAGCGTCCAAGAAGGGAAAGACCTTCCTTCCGGACAACTCCACCACAGCCACCTACAGCGGCGAGGAGTGGTTGCTCAGGGACAAGCCCCTGGCTAGGTCATAAGTGTCCGGACACTATAATACTTTCAGTATTTTGATTTATTGCTTCTTATCATGTCAAACATGTATGTGCAGTCCGGCCAAATCCCACATTGATGTATCCTCTTCGGATGGGTCTTTGGGCCTGTCGGTGATGAACAGCGATTCGCTCCCGACAGCCTCTTCCCCTAAGCCCACGGACGACACCGAGGTGTTGTCTCAGAGGATGCTGGACTAGGAGGAGACAGTTCTGGATAAGCCGCAAGGTGAAATCCCAGATGCCGGGCACATGGGAGGGAAGACCCCCATTGATTCCGATGACGGGGGCCGCAGCAAGTCTGGCACCCGGCCGAATGCGGCTTCGGAAACCCAAGTGGTTCCGGATTCAGGCAGGTAGACTCTCTCTAAGGAGGGCGACCGCCTGTGCCAATGACCTCTGTCCATCCAGAGGCATCGGATAACTTGCTGGAAGCGCTTCGTGGCGCATCCATTGATAAAGAACACCGTACTCTTATGAGTGCGGTGATTGAGAAGGTCCGGTCCGCCAAAAGCGGATTGATCGAAGCCTATGCCAGCCTCCTAACAGTCTTTGAGGTAAGTAATAAAATTGTGAGAAAATATCACGGCATAGACAATAGCCACTGATGCTCTGTTTGGTGTTTAGAAAGAAAGGTCGAACACAGGATCAAAAAACATCCACAGGAGTCTAACAAAAGATGTCTGTGTAAATAAGCAGGCGTCACTGCTGGCCGCAGCCGCTCGTACTGCGGAGGTCTCCAGACTAAAGCGGGACCTGGAGCGGACCGAGGAAGAACTCGGCCTCATGAATAGGCAGCTCGATGAAAAAAAAGGTACACAATACCCCGTATGTATATTTATGAAGGAAAAATTGTTCCTTCTAATAGAAGCGTCATGAATTTTAATAGGGGCCACGACCAAAGTGGCGGCCCTTAAAAAGGCATTGACTGAGGCCGAAGACAAAGCGGCCAAGGAGCGTGCCGAGCGCGAGAAGCAAGAGGCCCGAGTCGACGAGGTCCAACAAGAGCTCCAGGATTTTGTCAAAAAATACGAGTCCTTGGAGCATGACTCTAAGATGCAAGAGTCCGAGCTTGCGTAGGCCCTCCAGAGCGCACGAGACGCCAAGGCCGAAGCCCAAAAGGCCCTCCAGGAGATTCAGGCGGCCAACAAGATAGCGACGGGTAAGGCATTCATTATGCAAAGCAAGCATGTGAAGAAGACTTTCCTTTTACTTACCCGAATTTGGAGCTCTCCAGGAGCATTCGCAGATCTGCCGTGCAGCATATCTGATGCCGCAGAGTTCTACCGAGCTGAAGAAGGGAGCTCGACGAAGAAGTTGTTCTGGTCCTAGTATATTGGGACCGAACATCTGATCCCCTTGAGCGACCAGCTGAAGCAACTGGTCGAACTGCACAAGGCGGCCGAACTGGCCATGAAGGACCTCATAATCCGGTTGTGGCCTGCCGAGCCTTTGCCCAGTAGCTACTTCAGCCTCGTCAAGCGGCTTGTGAATGCCTGCCCGCGGCTCGAAGTCATAAAGTAGTCAGTTTGCATTGAAGGTGCCCGGATGGCCTTCGCCCGTGCAAAAGTGCATTGGGCGAAGATGGATGCCGAGAAGCTGATGACAGAGGGGCCACCGAAGGGCAAGGAGCACTGCCACCCTGAAAAGTATTATGACAGTGTCCTGAAGGGCTCCCGGCTTGTGGCGGAGCAATGTGCTAAGGATGTAATATTTGAGTGAATGTACTCATTTGATCCTGTAATATGAAAACAAGTTCATTTTGCACAATATAACGTTTTGTTGATTTAAAATTTTACCTTCTGTGTGGCCACTTATAAAATCTGAGAGTTGGCCAGTCGTCGGCTTCTGCCCCCATGTAACTAGTACCGGGGTGTTCGGGATAAATCTAAACACTTTTTATCAAAAAATTTGGTCCTTTAAGGAGGTGCTTAGCGCAATGAACAAGACAATCGGACTATACAGCTTTATCACTCTCACTTAGCCATAGAAGTTCTATAATTTTAAATTTTGGCGTAGCCCCTGGTGCTCGGAAGGCCGTACTTGGGGCGCTATACACGCCTAAATCGGACAAGGCCGATTCCTCGCCCGAAGCAAAAAAAATCTTTAAGGATTTGAGACCTCTTGAACAGCGACCAGCTCTCGCCGCATCATGATAGTCAGTTTTCGGCTTTCTCTATAAAGGTGCTCGTCCGGAAGAACCAGGACACAATCACAGTAGTTGTCCCTATGCCACCTTAGCCGATGTAGCGGAATGTAAGGCGGCAAAACATGGGAGCTAGGCAAACCCAACTATTGACCCAAGACATGATTCGAAGCTGATGCGTACAACGCTAGAAGTTTGGGGTGCCGCATTGTCGAAAGTGTTCGGACTTTTCTTGTCGTGTTATGGGGTACACTGAAGCCCCTGGTGAGCTGAATGTACCAAAATGTACGGGTGCAATTTGCAATAAATAAATAGTCAAGGAAAAAGATAAAGAAATGTAGTAATAGGCTGACGTTGTACATTATTTTCCATTGTTATTTTAATGATACGTCGAGGCGTATGTATACAAGTAGTGTGATAAGCAGACTAGGACTATTTGACATGTCTTAACCAAGAGCGAGCTGCGAGTGGGTATGTAAAACAGGTATAGCGATCTTTATCAGAGACCACCTGGGGATTCCCTTGTACGCCAAAGCTCCTTGCCTCCTTGGTGTTTCCGTCCCGTGACAGTCCGATAATCAGGCTATCGGAGGAGCCTCCAGAAAATAGGGGCCTGAAAGAAAGAATAAGGGGAAAGGTGTACGGTTCCTGGGGCGGTGGAGCCGCATTGTGGACCGCATTGCAGCCGTGCCTCCGCATATGCCCATGGTATTTTAAGTGTGTAATTAGGTACGCGCGGCACAAATTTCATCGCTTGACTAGGACTAGGACGGAGGCCGGATTGCTAGGCGAGCTCTGGACGTGCCGGACGATCCTGTTGCAGAGTACTTCGGACTCGCTTAGCGGTGTCCGGGGGATTTATTGCCGAATTGGAGATCTACCTAAGAAGGTTGCTCTGTACTTCTGCTGCGAGGGCCGCAGTGTGCTCCTCTGTACGGAGGGAGCGCTCTGTGTTTCTGTTCACTGTTGTGATCCCGCGAGGTCCGGGAATCTTGAGCTTGAGATAGGCGTAATGTGGCACCGCATTGAATCGAGGAAATGCAGTTTGTCCTAGTAGTGCATGATAACCACTACGGAAGGGGACGATATCGAAGATTAACTCCTCGCTTTGGAAGTTGTTCGGGGATCCGAAGACCACTTCTAGTGTGATTGAGCCCGTGCAACAGACCTCTACACCTGGTATGACACCTTTAAAGGTGGTTTTGGTGGGTTTGATCCTTGAGGGATGGATGCCCATTTTGTGCACTGTATCCTGATAGAGCAAGTTCAAGCTGCTGCCACCGTCCATAAGGACTCGTGTGAGGTGGAATCCGTCAATTATGGGGTCGAGGACCAGCGCGGCCGAACCGCCGTGACAAATACTGGTCGGATGGTCCTTGTGATCGAAGGTGATCGGACAAGAAGACCATGGGTTGAACTTTGGGGCGACTAGCTCCATCGCGTAGACGTCCCTTAGTGCATGCTTCCGCTCCCTCTTGGGAATATGGGTTGCGTATATCATATTTACCGTTTTTACTTGGGGGGGAAATTTTTTTTGTCCTCCTGTGTTCGGCAGCCGGGGCTCCTCGTCTTCATCACTATGCGGCCTCTTTTCCTTGTTTTCGGCATTCAACTTGCTGGCCTATTTGAACACCCAGCATTCTCTGTTGGTGTGGTTGGCTTGTTTATCGGGGATGCCATGAATTTGACATGAGCGATCGAGTATGCGGTCCAGACTGGACGAGCCCGGATTGTTTCTTTTGAATGGCTTCTTCCACTGACCGGACTTAGAGCCACTGAATCCGGCATTGACGGCCATGTCTTTGGTGTTATCGCCATTGTTGTGATGCTTGTGTCTGTTGCGTCGGGGCTTGCCATTGCTATCTCTAGCATCTGAGGTGCCAGGGTTTCTCGATGTGCTGTTGCTGCGAGCCAGTCAGCTGTCCTCGCCCGCACAAAAGCGAGTCATGAGTGTCGTGAGGGCTGCCATGGACTTCGGCTTCTCTTGGCCGAGGTGTCGGGCAAGCCACTCGTCATGAATGTTATGCTTAAAGGCCGCTAGGGCTTCAGCGTCCGGACAGTCGACAATTTGGTTCTTTTTAGTTAGGAACCGAGTCCAGAATTTCCTGGCTGACTCTCCGGGCTGTTGGGTTATGTGACATAAGTCATCAGCATCCGGTGGTCACACATAAGTGCCCTGGAAGTTGTCAAGGAATGCGTCTTCCAGGTTCTCCCAACTGCCAATGCAGTTTGTCGGCAAGCTATTCAGCCAATGTCGAGCCAGTCCCTTGAGTTTTAGTGGGAGGTACTTGATGGCATGTAGATCATTGATGCAGGCCATGTGAATGTGGAGAAGGAAATCTTCAATCCATACCGCGGGGTTTGTTGTCCCATCATATGATTCGATGTTCACGGGTTTAAACCCTTCTGGCAACTCATGCTCCATTACTTTGTCAGTGAAGCATAGGGGGTGTGCGGCGCCTCTATGCCGGACTACATCACGACGCAGTTCAAATGAGTCTGGTCGGTTGTATTCAGCCCGGCCGGATTTGTATTTAGTGTATCCGGCATGGTGATCATCGTCACGCGTTGGGGCGCGCCCCCGTGATCCGTAGATTGATCTTGACTGCCCTGCTTTGTTTTCCAACACGTCTCGTAGGTCCTGTGTGTAGCCTCGGGCCTTCGTGTTTTTGTTTGATTGGCCACGGGGTGCGAACTGGTACGCCGCTTTGTCTCGGCCACGAGGTGGCCGGTCAGCCGCATCCTGTGCTGGTAGTGTACGCTCTAGTGCCTCCTCCTCGAATTGAGGTAACAAACTGCGCTTTGGGTAACTTTTGGTTGGGCGCTCGAGTCCGTATTCCTCAGCTGCCAGGACCTCGGTCCATCTATCAGTTAGCAGATCTTGATCAGCTTGAAGCTGCTGCTACTTTTTCTTCAGGCTTTTTGCAGTGGCTATAAGCCGGCGCTTGAAGCGCTCCTGCTCGACGGGGTCCTCAAGCACGATGAATTCTTCATCGCCGAGGCTCACCTCATCTTTGGAGAGGGGCATCTAATTGTCATCCTCCAAGTCTCCATTCTCATCAGGGCTAACTTGCCCATCCTCCCGTCTGGCTTGCACGAAGCTTGGCTGGGTGGGATTGTTTTCGTCTTCGGCACCATCCGGAGTGCTATTGTCTCTTGTGCCGGTATCACCATTTTTGCTATGGCGGGGCTTAGAGCGGCGCTGCCGGCGCTTGGATTGCTTCTCGAGGGGATTATCCTTCGTTGCCTCGTCACCATTTGCTTTCTTTGGCATGTCCACCATATATATATCATATGATGAGGTGGCTGTCCAGCGCCCTTTGGGCGGTGGTTCCTGTTCTTCTCCGGCATCGTCGTCCATACCGTCGATGTCTTCGGAGTCGAAATCAAGCATGTCGGTTAAGTCGTCGACAGTGGCTATTAAGTGGGTGGTGGGTGGGGAATGAATTTCTTCGTCGTCCCCTTCCCACTCAAGCCGGACATAGTTCGGCCAAGAGTCTCCTGATAGGGAGAGGGTTTTTAATGAATTTAGCACATCTCCCAAGGGCGAGTGCTAAAAGATATCTGCGGAGGTAACTCCATGATCGGTGCCCAATCAGATTTGATGGGCATGGATGTACGCGGTTCGGAGCCTGCGGCCGGAGGCGAGTCCGGGGGTCCGACGACGTAGACCTCATTGAAGGCAAAGTCTTTGTTCGGCTCTATCGCCGCTGAGTGTGCGGCCTCCGTGGCGGAGTCCATCCACCCGTCCTCGGATGGCATGATCTGCTCCGGATTAAGAGTCGGGGCAGCCGCGGGTGTGATCTCTCGAACACCGTCCAATGGCAGATCTAAGTCATGCTCATCGTGATTGTTTGGCGAACCTGCCATGGGCTCGAATCCGTCGAAGATCAAGTCTCCGCGGATGTCGGCGGTGTAGTTCAGGCTTCCAAATATGACCTGATGGCCAGGGGCGTAGCTATCGATCTGCTCCAGATGGCCAAGCGAGTTGGCCCGCAGTGCGAAGCCACCGAATACGAAGATCTATCCTGGGAGGAAAACCTCACCCTGGATCGAAATGTTGTGGATGATTGAAGGAGCCATCAAGCCTTACCGTGATGACAAAGTGGAACTCAATGAAAGCACCAATGTCGGTGTCAAAACTGGCGGATCTCGGGTACGGGGTCCCGAACTATGCTTCTAAGGCTAATGGTAACAGGAGGCGGGGGACACAATGTTTACCCAGGTTCAGGCCCTCTCTATGGAGGTAATACCCTACTTCCTGCTTGATCGATCTTGCTGATATGAGTATTACAAGAGTTGATCTACCACGAGATCGTAGAGGCTAAACCCTAGAAGCGAGCCTATGATTATGATTGTTCTGGTCCTACGGACTAAACTCTCCGGTTATATAGACACTGGAGGGGGCTAGGGTTATACAGAGTCGGTTACAGAGAAGGACATCTACATATCCAAATTTCCAAGCTTGCCTTCCACGCAAAGGAGAGTCCCATCCGGACACGGGATGAAGTCTTCAATCTTGTATCTTCATAGTCCAATAGTCTGGCATAAGTATATAGTCCGGATGTCCGAGGACCCCCTAATCCAGGACTCCCTCACACATCATGATAATGTTGATGTGAAGATGGGCTTGAGTTAAGGCTTCCCACATTGCAATATGAGGAAGCATTTCTAATATCTTCACCAAGTGATTATGGACAAGAAAACGATTCCAACTTGAGGCAAGCACTAAAGACATCATCAAGATCAAGTGGAATGTGCAAGGCAAAGGTATAACTTATCTAGGTTTTCCTAGTTTTACCGGTCTCATGGTGCTTGGAGGGAGACCGGATTATAGGTTTGATAGTCATACTATCAAGAAGGACTTTCGGGCGAGTAGCTTGATCACGTCACATAAAGAGAGCTCAAACCTTTGTATAATTTGCATCATTCTTTCTTGTTGATCTTGGGTGGTTCTATATGTGAGGACCTTGGGCTTTTCCATAGCTATAACATGAGCCCAAGATCATCGAATTCGGAGTTCATATGCCAAAGTTATGTATGTTTTATTGGGCTGTTGCAGGCTGTCCTAGGTACCCCATGGGCACAGGGTTTTGACCCCATGGGCACAGGGCCACCATGCCTACGGGCTTGTACCATGCGCACAGGACCCCGTGGGCAAGGGTTCTCAACCCCCGTGGGCACGGGATGCCCAGGAAGTGTCCATTGGAGCCCCAATGGCTAGTTTTGGAAGTTGGCTATAAAAGAGCCCTTGCTCCCCACCGGTTTGGGGGTTGTCATGCACTTTCTAAACATCATTTTGAGCATCATACCATCTCTCCCAAACCTCTGTGTCCCCTCTATGTGAAGGGGGGTTTGTGGATGGATCTTGGAGTCATTTGTTGATTTCCTCCCTTGCATCCCCTCTCTTCAATCTCCTACTTTTGATAGTGCATCTTGTGAGATTGAGAGAGTGAGTTGAGCACTTGTTGCTTGACCTTCACTACAAAAAAAAGACACATCCATGACATTTTGGGCCGAACGAAAAAAAATTATGTCATACATATGACACTTCTATGACGATAATTGTGACAAAACCCGGTATCATCATAGATGTGGTGGGCTCCTACTTCTATGACAAAAAATCATGACAGAAAATGGGCTTTTCGTCCTAGGCGGGCCGGAGACGCAGCTGCATGACATTCTTTGGGCCGTCCATGATGGAAAAAACCGTGGTAGAAGCGAGGGGGAGGAAAATTTTGGGGAGTTGCGGGTTACGGTGGGAGGTCGAGGGCGGAGCGATGCGCGTTTCTCTCATACGTACGCGCGTGTGTGCGAGGCATTGGCTCTAACTGAAGCTGAGCAAGGCGTTGGGCTCTAATTGAACCCGAGTGATTGCACTGCAGGCTACACGTTACTGAACCCGAGCGATCGATCAATGGCTGTTAACTAAACCCGATGGAGCGATTCCTTCGCTACTGCTGCTAACTGAAGCCGGTCGATTGGATGAACAGTGAG
>NC_041393.1:367627838-367628799 GCF_002162155.2 Triticum dicoccoides | reverse complement strand
AGTAGCCGGTGGAGTAGCGCGCAGTGGAGGCTGGATGAACAGGAGCCCGTGGAGGCTGGAGGAGGTCGACGGTCGCCTGTGGAGGCTGGAGGAGGTCGACGGTGGAGATGAATAGTATCCCGTGGAGTCCCGTTTTGCGGTACGCCACACCCCTCCCGATGAATAGGACCCCCGTTTCGACCGTAGGAGGTCTGTTTCGTCCGTTTTGCGGTACGCCACACCCCTCCCGATCAACAGGACCCTCGTTCCGACCGTAGGAGGTCCGTTTCCTCCGTTTTGCGGTACGCCACACCCCTCCCGATCAACAGGACCCCCGTTTCGACCGTAGGAGGTCCGTTTCCTCCGTTTTGCGGTACGCCAGGCCCCTCCCGATCAATAGGACCCTGTTTCGAACGTGGCCGGTCGAACACAAGGTTGTTTCCTCAGTTGTGCGGTATGCCAGGCCTCATTTCCATCGCCTGTTCTGTCCAAGCCCTCCCGATGAACACGACCATGCATTCTGTTCCGACCCAGCCGGTTGGCTCCCCATGAACACGATGACGACGTTGTTTCTCCGTTCCAACCCAGCCATGTATGTATGCACGATAGGCGTTAGAGACCCTGCCCGTATGTACGTGCGTGGCCGTATTTTCTTTCTTGCACCCTCGCCGTTGTACATATGTGTACATGCTACGTGCGTGCCTCTACTACGACACGTGCGCGCCTCTACATCCACCAGTATATATGTATGTACATGTTCGCGACCAGAATTACAACGCTATGTACGCTTCGACCAGGTGGGTCCCGACTATCAGGCACTTCCTTGCGTGCGAAGATGTAGCTGGTGGGTCCCAGCAGTCAGGGGGGCGAATCATTTTGTTTTTTTGCCCGGATGCACTTCCTTGCGTGCGAAGATGTAGTTGGTGGGTCTCAGCAGTCAGGGGGCGAATCTTTTTTTTTGCCCGGACGCACTTCCTTGCGT
>NC_041393.1:367623952-367627689 GCF_002162155.2 Triticum dicoccoides | reverse complement strand
AAAGGTGTCGCTGGTGGGTCCCAGCGGTCAAGGGGGCGAATCGTTTTTTTTTTTTGCCCGGACGCACTTCCTTGCGTGCAAAGATGTAGCTGGTGGGTCCCAACAGTCAGGGGGGAACGTTTTTTTGCGAAATACAGTGGCCCGTCCGGTGGGTCCCAGCTGTGAGGTGGAGGAATCATTATTTTCCGTGTAATAAGGAGGCACTTCCTTGCTGCGGCTGTGGACCCAGCTGTCAACCTCTCCACGTACAGTCCATGTCCTGTAACTCGAACAGAATAATCGAAAACATTGAGCTCGGGATTGTCTTCACCCACCTCTTTGCTAAGCTGATCAGCTGTTTCAATGTATTTTGAGCAGAATGTCAACGCTTCTATAGCAATGTAGGCCTCTGCAATGGAACCCTCGGGTCTAGCTCTGTTCCTAACATAGCCCTTGAAAGTGCCTAGCCGCCTTTCAATAGGGTACATCCAGCCATACTGTACTGGACCTCTAAGTAGTGCCTCATCAGGTAGATGAACAGCCAAATGCACCATCACATCAAAGAAGGCTGGAGGATATATCTTCTCAAGGTCGCATAGGATAGTTGGTATCTTGTCTCTAAGACGCTCCAAAGCATCTATCCTGATACTTCTACTGCAGAGTTCCCTGAAGAATTGTCCCAACTCTGCAACTGCTCTGTATAAGTCAGGCGGCCCAATCCTCTAAGGATAACAGGTAAAACCCTTTGAAGTAGGATGTGGCAGTCATGAGTTTTCAACCCTTGTACCTTGTTTCCATCTGCACTGACTCTCCTTTCAGGGTTGGAAGCAAATCCATGTGGGAATCTCACACGTGACAGGACCTCGCAGAATTCTTTTCTTTTTACCTTGTCCAAGATGTACACAGCTGGTGCCATGTCCCGTGGTTTACCTTCATCTTGCACCTGCAAATCCTTTCTGATACCCAGGTGTGTCAAATCAATCCTAGATTTTAAGGTATCTTTCATCTTGCCTTCAATGTTAAGAAGTGTGTCGATAATGATGTCACATATATTTTTCTCGATGTGCATCACATCAAGATTATGCTGCAGATCCAAATCTTTCCAATACTCCAAGTCCCACAAAGTGGACCTATGGGTAAACAATAATCTCTCTTCTACCGTGCCACACTTCCTTTTCCCGCTACCATTACCAGGATGGTTTCCTGGGGTAATATGCCTGACCTTCTCTAATTCCACTTGCAACTCATCGGCGGTGAGCCTCTTTGGCGCATCACCGTTTTCATGCTTTGCATTGAACACATGTCTTCGGTATTTTCTAGGATGCGGCTTGTCGTTGGCAAGGAAACGACGATGTCCAATGTAACAGATCTTGCTAAGTATTGCGTATGACAGCGGATTCCTGCCATAGCGAACACATGCATTGTAACCATGTGTCGTTCGCCCTGACATAGTGCCCAAAGCTGGATAATCATGGATGCACCAAATTACAACAGCACGCAGAAAGAAATCAGCTGGTGGGCTGCTATATAGGTCTCGAGTGAGAACACCCTCCAATAGTTGTTGAAGTTCCTCCACAAGAGGCTCCATGAACAAATCAAAATCCTTTCCAGGACTTTTGGACCTGGGATGAGCAAGGCCATCATGTAGTTTGATTCTTTGGTGCAGACATTTGGAGGCATGTTGTAAGGGATAACAAGCACTGGCCACATGCTATATGTGGCGCTCTGGTGGCCAAATGGGTTAAATCCATCTGAAGCTAAGCCAACTCTAATGTTTCTCGGGTCAGTAGCAAACTCTTTGTGTTTATCATTGAAGCTTTTCCACTCACTACCATGAGATGGATGGCTCATTACATTCTGATCTCTGTACTCCTGGTTCCTAGAATGCCACAGTACATCCTCTCTTGTTTCAGCATCATGAAACAACCTCTGCAATCTTGGTGTAATTGGAAAATGTCTTAGAACATTATGAGGAACCCTCTTCACAGCATCGCCATCTTTCCATCTTGATGATTTGCATTTCGGGCATTCACTTAAGTTGGCATAATCCTTCCAGAACAGAACACAATTATTCTTACAAACATGGATCATATCATATCCAATTCCAACTGCATGAAGGAAATTCTTCATTTTACTGTAGGTGTGTGGCAGCTCAGACGCATCTGGGAAAGATTTGCGGAAAGCAGCCAACATCGCATCGAATGATTTGTTGGTCATCCGCTCAGATGTCTTCACCTGAAGAAAGGTGACCATAGCTGAGAATACTGACAGCTTATTTCCTGGGGTGACAGCAATGTTGCATTGTTCCAACATGCGGGCCCACTGTTTTTCTTCTGCAGGTGAAAGTTCACGGAATGCACGAGCATTTCGTAGCATTGTTTCAATGTTGGTCAAACTCACTGGCTCCGCCACCACCACCTCCTCCTCCTCTTCCACCTGAGCATCAGGCAGATCAAGATGGTGATCTGCTGCTTCCATGTAGTCAATAACATTGACGTTCACAGCTTCACCATGATGAACCCACCTAGTATATGTGACCGACATCCCATACAAGTGTAGATGATTTTGCACAGTTGACTCGGGTCTTGTAACTGAATTCATACAACTGCTACATGGGCAGAGAACATCTGATTTCGGACCACCGTACTCAGCTCTGATAAAGTTCATGAAGTTTTCAACCCCCTCGACATATGCAGCGGAGAATCTTCGAGCAGAAGTTATCCAAGTCATGTCCATCTGTTAGACATACAAATTAGTTCTTCTACTAGATATTACAGGAAAAACATATATGCTTTTTTATGAAGTCCAGAAAAAAATACCTAGGTCGATGTCTAAAGCTATGGCAAGATATTTGGACGAGCAGATCTAAGTAACGAAATACTCCCTCCGTTCCTTAATATAAGGTGTATTATTTTTCCAAAAAGTCAAAGTTCTCTAAGTTTGACCAAGTTTATAGACAAAAATATCAATATCTCGAATACCAAATCATTATCACTAGATCCATCATGAACTATATTTTTACATTTTATATATTTAGTATTATAAGTATTTATATATTTTGCTGTAAACTTGGTCAAACATAGACAACAGTTGACTTTTTGAAAAACTAATACACCTTATATTTAGGAACGGAGGGAGTATATGTAAAGCTAATTCAGCAAACAGATTTGAGTGCTAAATTATGGTAGGCTGTTTCAGTAGTCAATGAGCCCGAGCACACAGCCATCAAACTATCGAAGGCCATCGCAGCAACAAAGATCGAGTATAAAACGGTGTAGAGCTATTTCACCTAACAGATTGGCTACTAGACCATGGCAATCTATGTCACAATAAATATATGGCAGGATATTTTAGCAACTAATCGGCCTTGGCATGCCATCTCAGCTAAGCAGATTGAGTGCAGAACAGGGCAAGGAAGCTTCTTAAGCAGAGCATATTGACAGTATACTACTTCGGCAAATAGTGAGATTAACGGCGTCTATCAGCTAACATTCAGCGCTACACCGACATGAACGGGGCCTCATTCTAGAATGCGCGTAGCGTGGGAGAAGCTGACCGCTGTGCATCTCCACATGAACGTCGCCAGCGGTGGTGGCGCTGACCGCCGTGCGCCTCCACAAGAACATAGCCAGAGGTGGTGGCGCGGCTAGAGGATGGCAGTCTACGAGAGCGTATTGTGGGAGCGAGAGGATCGCCGTGTGTCCCCTCGATGAACGCGGCACCGACGTATCGGCGCGGCGGGGAGGGCGGCTTTGGCG
>NC_041393.1:367567954-367623675 GCF_002162155.2 Triticum dicoccoides | reverse complement strand
GGGGGTGGGGGAGGGGGGTTTGGGGAATATTTGGCCGAAGGGCGGTTGAATCGAATTTGGGGGGAATTTTTGTGGGGCGGGGGAGGATTTTCACGCGGTGGGCGGGGGGAGTTTGGCACATGGTCGGTTTCTCCAAGTGCGGTCCCACGTATCAGTGAAGAGGCAAGCCGAAGCGCGTTCCGTTTGCGTGAGCCGTGTGCAGGACCGAACGTGTGTGGGGTGCAATGCGACCGCGACAGGAGTGTTGTGAGTGTACCGCCTTTTTTCCTTTTAAACTAGGTGCTTCACCCCCTCAAAAAAAATGTTGCTTCGCGCGATCCATCGATACTACTACTAGTAATCCGGTAATCCCGACTAAAACGGCGCGGCCGGGTCTTTTCCCGCGCGATATGCTGGGAGGTTGGCTTAGTTGGGTTTTTTAGATTTGTCTCGGTTCAATAAAAAGCAGAGTTGGTGATGATGGTTTGCCTGTCATCCTACAATATAGGTCGTCCGATCTATATCTAACGGATAGGAAGGAAACTATGATAATTTACCCGCACTCCTCTCCACATTTGCAGATAAGGCTTTCCCTCGTTCATCCTTTTCTCCCACAAGATCTTGATCTTCCGTGCACTAGTACTCCTACAATATGTATATTATTGTGAAAGTTCATATACACCGGCCGAGATTAATGCAAACACGACAGATTTTCATTACATTTCGAACTTTTATAAGACAGAAAAATAAAAGAAACCCGACCCTAAACGTATTCTATGGCGGCGGACGACATCCTCCATCTACGATCTCTGTGTACGGGGGCGGGTTCAAGACCCGTGAAGTGAAGGTGCGGTCTCCGGCAAGGAAGAGTAGAACACGGGATACGGACCGGCCAGTTGGCACACCATGTCCTGCCGCCTCCCATGCCGTACTCATCCTCGGAGGAGTCCCCAACCTCGGCGGTGCCGGACGTTGGACGGCGGCAAGTAGGACGCGTGGCTGACGGTGCTTATGTCGTCGGCCGCCAGCATGGCCACCGCTTGTGCGGTCGCGTCCGCGTCCGGCTACGCCGCTATTGCATCACGAGAGGCGACTTGAGCGAGGGCGGCGACCTCAAGCTTCATCCCCGAAGGCAAGCTCTCCCGCAGAGCGTTCGCACTGGCGGTCATGGCGGATGTGGTGTCACGTAGGAGGACGATGCGCTATGGTGTGGAGGTTAGCTGGGCGTTGCCGCTTTAAGTAGCGCATTCCGATGAGGCCAAGCGTCCGGGTGCGTCATTAAGTCGCCGGAGTTGGTTCCTCGAGCACCGTGCCACTTAATGACGGCATACGAACGGGGGGCATGAATGCGGGCAGCTGGCGCTAGCTGGGAACGCACCGCGCGACGGCGTGAGGGACGAGGGCTTTGGTGTGCCAGGGTAGTCAGCTACGGTCGTGGCAACGTTGGAGATGCCCTTTGCTCAAATGCTATCCCCGCATGTCATTGAAAAAGCAAGACGACCCGGCATGGTCTCAGGTCCAGAGGATGCAGTTGGCCGTGCTACACCACTCCGCGGACGAGTCGCGGTGCCCCGTGCATCCGCGACGAGCCGAGTCTTGGGGTGTGTTTGGATTGTGGCAAAAGTGCACCTTACCAAAATTTTGGTCATGACCCAGAGATTGGTCTTTGTTTGGATGGTTGCCATTTCTTTGGCATGCCAATGAACTCTAGCCAACTCTAGTTCATTTTTCTTGCCAATGTCGGCCAAATCATGGGCAACCAATACCTCAACCAAAATTTTGGCTACCCAATGCTTTGATGGGGCAACCTTGGGCACAAACCAAACATACCGTTGGTCGTGCCACAGCACAAACGCCACCCTCGGCACACTGAAACCGACCGTGTCTATCGATGATATGAGCGTGTCGCTCACCGCGGTCGTCGCGTCTAGAGGCGGTGCTGGAGCTGCGCCCCGTTGTTGGCCCAAAGACCCACATGAACGGTTGTCGGTGGCGAGGAGGTCGTGGGCCAGCTCCTCCATTGGACTAGTCTGCGCTACGTCGTCCCGACGGGTGTGCCCCACATGTCGGTTTCCCTGTTTTCCCGGCCATATTCGAGCGTGAGTGCTCCGCGTTGCGCATTAGGCCTTTCACTATGTAGGCCAAGCGAGACAATTTATTGTTTATTTGAGCCATTCAAGTGTAATCATGTGGCGTTTGCTTATTTCTCATTCCTCTCCAACCCTCTTCTCCATCGATCATGTCGCCCTCCAGTCGAGTCCATCCTCCGGCATGCCTCATTTGAACATTCCGCCGAGTATCATTCGCATGTACCCACCCTAGTCCTCTTTCAATAGATCTCCGGACCCCGAGATGAAATCGAGAGGGAACGAGTGGGGGCACGTGATACCTAAGGCGGATTCAAAATTTTGAACCGGTGATCATAGCATCCGCAAATCATATATAAATGGTATTCAATGTTTGTTTCGTTTTTGAACGGACAATATACTCCCTCCTATCCTTTCTACCTTACATATAAGTTTTATGTGTAGTCAAAGTATCTCTACTATGATAAAAAGGTATCAACATTCAACAACGCCCAATCAATATTGTTAGATTCGTATGTACTCCTAGATTTGTACTCGAGATGGTTTCCAATTTGACTATTGACAAGATTAATAGTACTCCTTTCACATAGGTGAGTAAGTCATCTTAGGCTGTGCACCGTGACCAAGGAGGAGGGGAAAACGAGAGACATTAATGTTTATTTGCTAATTAATAGTATTGCATGCAATGAACTAACCACTGCATGTCATGTTTGATAGTCTCGGGTCATTAAAAGCATGCACACCCTCATCTCTTATTGGTTCATATGTCAAGAAACAAGAAACGAGGTAGAAGTTAATGGACTGCGCCTACGTGTTTTGGGATTATTTGGTTTTCGTAAGATGACTTACACACCCACACGGAGGGAGTACATGAGATGTATAATGTGAAAATTATATCATTGGAAACTCCTTTCACATACAAAATTGACCATATGCTTTGTGTAAGTTGCATGTCATATATTATTACTCTAACATTTGGTCAAAGTTAGCCTCGAAAAACGCATTAGACCCTGTATGATTTGTGTAAGTTGCATGTCATATATTATTACTCTAACATTTGTGTAAGTTGCATGTCATATATTATTACTCTAACATTTGGTCAAAGTAGTATAGTGGAAGTGGATCCTCTGACGTAGGTATCCATGCCTTACCCTCCCTTTCGGTCACTTACTGGCGGACCCCATGCTTGCTAGGCCCCGCATGTCAGTTACTCAATGGGTTCGGCCACGTCAGGGGATCCTCATCCGTAGTATACTCCCTCTGTTTTTATTTACTCTGCATAAAATGGAGGGAGTAGTGGTATAATAAATGACGCGAGCGGGGGAGGGGGAGGGACGTTAGTTTGCTCTCAACTGCGGTCCCACAAGCAAGCGAAAACGCAAGACGAAGCGCGTTCCATTCGGTGAGTGACGTGGAGGGTCCAGTGTGCCGGGCTGCAACGCGAACGCGACAAGAGCGATGTACAGTCAAAACCGATTGACCGGTCGTCACTAGAACCACTATTCACACCAGAACCTTCGCTGCTCGGCCTATGCCAGCCACTGCCCTAAAACCACACCAAATCTCCAGCCCATTCCCCCACCTTTCGATCCCCTAGCCCGCATCAAGCGTCCCCTAGTTCGCCGGAAAGCCATGGTGCGCCACAAGATCACTTACTACAAGATGCTGACGCCGGAGTGCCGTGCAGAAATCACAGTGGCGGTCGGTGCCACACACCTCCGTTCCCAAGCTCGCTTTGCGGCGGGCCAATCCCCGAGTTCTCTGGAGCCAAGCTACAAGGAGGAGGAAGCCGATCCAATGTTCACTGCGGAGGTCACGGCGCAGAAGGCCCCCGATGGGTATGAGACGATGGACGTCGACTTCGTGCCGGCGTCCGAGTCCCCCATGGTGCAGGCGGACCAGCGGTTCAACATGGCGATGCTAAAGGAGGACCGGTAGGCAGAGGCTCAACTCGACGTGGAGCGCGCACATGCCGCTGCCATCGAGGCTCTCCTGCAGGCGGAACCGGATGTCGTGGATGTGAACCGGGCAGTGGAGGCTCAACTTGAGGCGGAGCGCGTGGATGCCGCTGCCATCGAGGCCCTCCTACAGGCAGAACCGGATGTCCTGGACATGAACCGGGCGGCAGAGGCTCGACTCGACGCAGAGGGCATGGATGCCGCTCTCATCGACGCCTCCTGCGGGCGGAACCGGAAGTCCTGAACTTGAACCGGGCGGTAGAGGCTCGACTCGACGCGGCGCGCGCGGATGCCGCTCTCATTGACGCCCTCCTGCAGGCGGAACCGGAAGTCCTGGACTTGAACCGGGCGGTGGAGGCTCGACTCGACGCAGAGCGCGCGGATGCCGCTGCCATCGAGGCCCTCCTGCAGGCAGAACCGGACGTCCTCAACTTGAACCGGGCTATGCTCTCGTCCGTGCAGAGCGCCCGCACGCTCCGCTTGAACGAGTAGCTGGAGGCCGAGGACAACCACGGTGCGGAGACACACGTCGGCAGCGACAGCTGGGTCGCGCCGGCAGCCAAAGACGACGAGGCCGTCTCATTCCGCGAGCAGTGATAGTTTTTCTTTGTGTTGTTGTTTTTATTATTATGGATCTTTTGCTGTGTAAAAACATACTAGTTGTTACGCAAGTCGCCTGAGTACCATTTCAGGCGGTTGGATGAATATCCCACGTCTCCTAACCCTTCTTTCCTTCTTCCTCACCTCTTCTTCTTCCCCAACAGACCACCGCACGGGCCGTACGGATACTCCGGTTGGATAAACATACTCTATGAACGAAAATTATGTGGCAGCGATAGGATGGCTGAGTTTGGTTTGTTCACATGCGACAGCACGTGTCAGTGAGGGTGCGTTCCCTTGGTTGGGTTTGCGGCGTGCAGGAGCGAAGTGTGAGGGTGCGGTGCGACCGCGGCGTGTAGGAGCGACCATGTGAGGTGCGGTGCGACCGCGACAGCCGTGCGCAAGTGTACCTCCTTCTGATTTTGAAAACTTTAGGCAAGCTTGGCAAAAATGTGTGGCGAAGTTTGGCAGTGCAAGGCCTAGACCCAAACAGGATAAGTATGTACTACCTCTGTCCGGGTTTATTGGTCCCCATTGTATTTCGTGCCAAATTTTGACCATAGATTAAACTAAGAAAATGTTCATGCATGTCACCAAACATTATATTTTTCAAAACTATGTTCAAACACGAATCCAATGAGATAATTTTTCTTGACATGCATTAACATTTTGTTAGTTAAATCTTTAGTCAAAATTTGGCACAAACTATAAAAGGGACCTATAAACCAGGACGGAGGTAGTACGTACTAGGAGTACTAATGTTAAAAAAGAAAGGCGGGGTTTTCCTTCGATACAAATCCTCGTTTCACGTGTCAATTAATGCGTTTTTTTCTCGAAAGACCAAAGAGCTAACCATCTCACTCCTCATCGCTTGATTAATGCAGCGCCATGCAAACAAACCTTCTCACTTCCGCATGCATGCAGGGGATATTAATGTCCTTGGTTGCTAACCCCATCAATTTGCCTCGATTAGTGTTAGTGGCCCTTTGCAAATTGTAATTTTGATATACTGGCCTTGTGTACAAAAAAATGGAGGTAGTAACTATATTTGAATTCCTTGCCCATTGTGGTGACATCGACGACTTTTTTTGTGGTTTGGCGAAGTGCGTTCGACGGAGAACACCATTGAGGGAGACCACGGTAAGTCGTTCGCAAGTGCCGCCTGCAAGCCGAGACAACCGCCTTATTTGCATCCAGGAAGTCCTTTACTAGTACTACTACTAGGAGTACTAGTGCGGTGAGATGGTTTCTCGAAGAAGACGATGGAGAAGCGGAGTCAGCGAAGAGAGAAATGATAGTTGCTTCTTCTGTGCTTTGTGATTTGACGCCTCACTGCTTTGTGATTTGTGATAGAAGGGACAGGGGAGTAGACTCTGTGCTCTATACTATACTACTCCTACATGCGTCCAAGCATGGGAGAAAGAGGAGAGACGTTGCATTTTTCTATTCCTTTAATCAATCAATCAGGGAGCTTCAGTTCCATCTTTGGCTTTGGCAACGCCGTCCACAATGGTTCCCATGATGCCAAAAGCTATTTTCACATTTGGCTACACATTGTGGATGCCCTTAACCGTACCACTTGGTTTTGCTCCTGTGTGCTATCTATACAAATCTCAATTATATTGATCTAAAAAATTATAGAATCAAAGATTAGTAAAAAGGAGGTGATTTTGCCGCGCAGATGGCGGGGGAGGTTTCTTATTTTCGGAGGACGTTGTCCTGGTGGTTTGCTAACATGCGGTCCCACATGTCAGTGCTTCACCAAGCTGATCCGCGTCCCACATGAGGCAGAACAATGGCAGAAGCAACACGTGGTTAAGTTGAAGAAGATGAGGGAGAAGCGACCAAGCTGATCCGCGTCCCACATGAGGCAGAACAACGGCAGAAGCAACACGTGGTTAAGTTGAAGAAGATGAGGGAGAAGCGGATTCAGCAACGAGTGAAATGATGGTTGCTTCGTCCCTCCAACTTATTTTTTAGCATTATTACTTCGTCCCTCCAACTTAACTGCGGGAAAGGTGCAGCTTTGTGATTTGACGCCTCATTGCTCATTACTACGCCGGCGCCATGACTGGGGTGCTTCACCCCGGCTGCTCTGCACTGTATTCTGGTATGGCACGTGGACCCGGTAGCTTGATGTCCCACATGTTGGCAAAAGGTAATAGAAGATTTATGAAAGAGAGCGCTCCACTCTTACGACGGAGGAGTAGACGACACGACGGCCCAGTGAACTGTCACTTGTACTGTATAGTACTATAGTTTTGCTGTTTCGCATGATCCATCGATACAAACCCGATTAAACAAGAAAGGGCGGGATTTTTCCCGCGCGGTAGATGATACTGGCCATACATTTCAAAGGCAATTTAAATGTATGCAAACTGAATAATTATAAGTAACAATATGATATCTAGTAAAACTAAAAACACATATGGTTTATTGTGTTAGAGTGTAGTAGTAGTGCTGTATTGCATAGTTGTTAGATGTAACAAGCGAGAACGTGTAGAGATGTAGTTTTGGAGGGCCTACAGAGAGAAAAGCGTAGTACGGTCACCGAACTTCAGAATAAGCTGATTACTGTCACTATATACCTTTTGCGGTGATTATACGGTCACTTGCTCACAGTTCAGCATCGGATTGCACTCTGTTGACCGGCCAAATAGTCTGCGTGGCGCCATGTTGACTAGTTAAATTGACCATGTTCCTTGTGGGTCCCACCTGTTAATTCGCATAGGGAAAAGGTCAGATAAACACAAATTTACGCAGGCGCGACAAGGCTCCAACCCGTGCGCGGGAATCACCTGGTTGTGTATGTGTCTGTCAGGGCATGATGTGTGTGCATGCACATGTAGGTTGAGCACTTGAGCGTGAGAGTGTGTGTTGGTCGTGTGGTGTACTGGTGTGTGCATGCATGCGTGCGTGTGTGCGTGTGAGTGTTGCATGTGTGCGTGGCTGCGTGTGTACGTGTGAGTGTTGCGTGCGTGCGTGGGTGCATGTGTTTGTGTGGGTGTTGCATGGATGGAGTTTCTGTGCATGCGTGCGTGTGTGTATAATCACCACACCAGCTCCTGTGTGTTAAAACAGACGGCTCAACATACCAATACAAGGCCACCTTGTCCGCTGTGCCCGCGGTCATGACTTTGCACCACCGTCAAAATATTTTTTTGTCGTTTGTTTTCATTCTTACTAGCAAGATGCCCGTGCGTTGCACGTAACATCAAGATGCATTTGTATGACTTGTTTATCTTGTGAGAGAAAAAGATGAACGAGGGAAGGCCTTATTTGCAAATGGGGAGAGGTGTGTGGGTACCTTTTTGCAAAACTGCCATAGTTTCTTTCCTATCCGTTAGATATAAATCAGACGGCCTATATTACAGGATGGCAGGCACACCATCATCACCAACTCTATTTTTTATAAGAGTGTATTTTAAGTATTTTATAATAGTGTAGATGTAGAGTAGATACAAGTCGACAGGTGGGCACGATGTTAGTGAGAAAATGTGATGCAACACTAGATCAGGTGCCACGTGGAGCGTTCAACTGGTCAACTAGTCATGTCATGAGCAAATACAATGTTTTACGGTGAGCCCGTGACTGTATAATAACCACTAAACGTAAACGGTGACCGTAATGACTGGATTATGAAGTCGAATGTATGTATCATGCTTTCACTTCAAATACAATGATCGTCATTGCATATATCGCGAGAGAAAGATGAAACACGTGTGAATTTTCTGGGGGCTTACTTTTAGAGGACATGGAGATAGTTTTGTGTGCATATGTGAAAGGGTCGTACAGGGGGGGTATGCGATGGAGAGAGAGATGCTCTTCGTTTCTCTTTATTATGACTAACTTTGTATATAGTATAAAAATATACAAATTCACAGTGCGGAATAAATATCATTGTGGGCACAATGCAATGCAAATTAGCGTTCGTACTCCTCCATATAACTTTGTAATGTTGTATATATGTAGAAACTCTAAAATAATTTTTTGGCCACACTTTATTCAAAAGGAATGTTGTATGCGAAATAAACGTGAAGAGAGGGCTTTTTAGATCAATGGGGTACGTGATGTAACATGTGTGAATGTGTAGTTGATGCATTTGGTGGGGCCTAGAGAGGTATGTGTGTGTATTACCTATTCGAGAGAGGCATGGATAGAGGGGCCGATGGGGGGGGAGATAGCACGAGAAATGAGGGTGGTCTAGAGAGAGAGATGAATATGACGTCACGACAAGAGATTCCATTCCCTTGAGTGTGTATATGCAAGGGGGAGGGAATAGAGGCACCAGGAGAATTTTTCTGTGTGTGTGGTGTTTGTGTTGGTATGTGTGGGTGTGAGAAGATAATGAGACGTGGGAGCAGAGGGTGTGTCACCGCGTGAGGTCCGGTGGGTCGAGGTGTGGCCCTTTGTTTGGTTCCGTCCTACGCCACATTGGTCGGCCCATGACACATTTAGGAAGACCCGTGGATGACTAGTCGTACAAGACAAAGATAGCAGAATTGTGAAGGACTCTGTGTCCACTGACAAAGCCGGCTAGGATTTGTAACCCTAGGTTCTCGGACTAAGGTAACCCCTCTATCTCTGATATTACTATTCATCCAACCTAACTTTAAGGGGCATCCTAGAGAATGCTTTGCTAGAATCATACTCGTCGATTAGGAAGAGAGGTGTGAGATAATGCGTGAGAGACAGGCGCAAAGATAATGTGCGTACATGAGACACGTAGGCAGGTCCATGTATATAGAAAGGGTCGATGAGGATTGTGCGTGTGTATGTTTGCGAGAGGAAGAGTGCTTGTGATAAAGGTTAGTGAAAACAGTTGTAAATTGTTACGAGAGGGAGGGAGGGTTATATCTAGAGAATGTGTGTGAGAAAGACACCTCAAGAGAGAGAGTGTGAGCATGTGTGAGAGACCACCGATGGAGAGTGAAACTACACGTAAAAGACTGCTCTACACACTGATTAAAGATATAAATTGTATCCAAATATTAGGATGGGATCATGATATTTGCAATTCGCGCAAGGAGCGGTCATGGATCTATCAGACATCTAGATTCTATCGAATCTGAGCATGTCTATGTTATTATTTGACACAATTGATCCACATAGTTAGTATTTTTAACTCCAGACAATGCATTGCTTTAGCAATCGAATATAAACGTGAGTATAGTTCATGTTGTGTGTGTAAAGCACATTATACATACAAAAGTTACACAATGGACATTTATAAATAGCTACCTATGAACTAGTATACATTTGAATTCAACCTAAGGTGGTTTAAAAAAATCGAATTCAACATGAAGTCCATTCAATTATTTGAATTTGATATCATGGCATTTGTAAACCATACCTAAACTATGGGGGTACCAATCTTTGCTCTGATTTTGTACATAATAGCATATGTAGTCGTGTACAAAATAGATTCAAATTTAGCTCCTCCATTCCAAAATAATTGTAGTTATAGGATTTTCAAGTGTCAAAATTCAAAAGGAAGCGGATAATTTAATGAGGTTTTCAAAGATACAAGGTCAAATATAACATTGTCTATTTAGGTCAATCCTCATAGTTCAAGAGTACTCTAAACGTGAATGCTTGTGTTTCAAAATTTCGAACGAAGCGCCAAAAGAGCCTCTACTCGCCCGAAACCGCGTGAGACCAATGTTTGGTAGTACAAGGAAATTACTTTTCTAATAACTCCGACCTATGAAACCTACCGGCCCGACGTCCAAAGGTCTAAACTAGGGTAGGTTTGTAGCTTCATCTAGACGCCACTCAACCGCCTCCGAAAAACATTCATACACAATGGCCACCTAAGCACACATGTGCGCGGCCGAAATCGCTCCCGCCCACTATTTGGGACACCTGGGATTACCATCCTACCCCCGACCCGCAGTAGGTCCGAAATTTAAAAGGGGGGCAAAGTTTGTACTTTCCCCAAATTTCAAACAAGCGTGTCCCATCTTCTGTTCAAAAAGCCAAAAACAAGCGTGTCCCAGACCGAAACATGGTTCCCCCACACACGTCTGATTCCCCATTCGTACTCTGTGGGCGCCAAAACTACCTCTCCACCAGCCGCAAAACCCTGGTGTCCTCCGTCTGCCACCCCATCCCACCCATCAACCGTCGCCCTTCTCCATCATGCCGGAGCCGATACCCCGATGTCGTCGTCCACCGCAACCTCAACCGCAACACCCTCCACGGCTAGTAGTTGAATCCGAGGCCGAGCCGTCCGTACCCGAGCCAGTTCAACCATGCCGTCCTGCGCCTCACCGCTACCACTCCAACTTCGCCACCCTCCACCGCACCGGAGCTGTTCCTGCTACGCCGTCTTTCGTCGCCTCAGATCTGCTTCCCCTCCGCCAACATACAGCCACGGCAACATAGTCAACAATTTGGCCATGGGTTTGTCCAAGCCTGCACCCTCTAGAACATCGGTTTCCCCGGTAAAAACAAGAAGATCGACGCGACATGTGGAGGTGACCACACCGGCAACCGAAGAAGGTACTCCTCTTCCCTTATTCGTGCAAATCTTACGTCTCTGCTTGCACGGTATTCATCCCACAGAAGACACTAGTTGACCGCTTCTTCTTGATACTAGATGTTCCTAGTAACTCGTGATGCACAAGGTTTCTCCTCATATACTATTTCAGCTTAGCTAGAGGTCCATCGCCCCCCTGAATTTCAATTTATTGCCAGTTGATTCCCTATTAACGGAAGCATTCCCCGGCGTAACAGGCGCTAGTACGACTATTACACCGGGGAAGCAGCGCCTTGGTGTTTATCTTAGGGGCGTCTGCAGCCTAGAGCTACTGGCGCCCGATCTGGAGGTCGGACGGGATTAAAGGGATGGCTTGGGGGCGCTGCCAAGCACGGTGGTGGTGTGAGGTCGATGGAAGGGCGGGGCGGCGGAGGCACGGGTCTGGGCCGGTGGTCGCTGGTTGTTCGTGAAAGATCGTCAATAGTGACTGGCGGGAGGTAGACGAAGGCCATCTGCCCGTTCCTTATAGATCGGATGGTTCTTAAAAATCAACTGACCTATTTATTTTTAGTCGACTGTTATCTTAAATATGACCACATGTGGTGGTGTGCTGGAGGAGTACCTGCATTTCCTGTGCTCATATATTACAAAATCATACGGAGTAGAATCTAATTTTGTTTGCCATGCAATGTTGTAGAGCTATCATATGTCTCCTGTCATTTATTTTTAAGCCACCTGCTATCTGCTACTTTTACAGTGCACTAGTTCTGCACACACTTCACCCATACTCTCACTATTGTGTTTTTATGCAAGGGTATTTCAGACTCTCCTGCCGAAAGAGAAGCAGCAAAGAAAAGAGAGAAGTCGCTCCAGCTTGGTATACAGGTAGGCAAGACACGTTACAACGCTATAAAGGGTGCAGTGTCAGCAGATGGAGACGGTAAACGTAGCTCTGTAGTTGATGACCTTGCTCGCAATGAACCACCATCCCAGGTGCTTGCTTTAACTTCGCGGTGTCATATATGGTTGCATGTTGGTGTCTAGCTTGTATTCGAAAGGCCGAAGTCGGTCTTTATTAAGATAAGTAAAGATATTTTCTACATGAACCACCATCCCATGAGCACCAAAAGACAAATAGCTAGTCAGGGCACTGGCCGAGCCAGTGACAAGCCCAGCAAAGACAGGCATCACCTGGAAGCCAACTAAAAAGCCGCGATGGTGGCTAAGTAGCCCGCCTCCCACCAGGCTCTCAGGTCCTAGATGATCATGTTCACCACTCCAGCCGGATGTCTAGCTTGTATTGCTTCCAATTTGGTTAAATTGCATCTGCTTAGCTTACACATTATACCTTTGAATATGACATGCCTTTATGTTTTTGGTACATACTAGTACATCTGTGTATTAACCATGTTCTTACATCAAACTAATGTTCTTGTGGATCCCCCATCAATCACTTATGACGAGGCAGGCAGGCAAGGGGACTACTCCTCATTTAAAGAATGCAGTGTCAGCCTCCCGACATGATTCTCAAGAAACAAAAATGCTAGATGAAGATAGTGAACGTATCTCTGTAGTTGATTACAGCATTTCCCCTACACTAGCATTGCAGGTGCTTGCTCTAACTTGGCAGCGTGATATGTGGTTGCATGTTGCATATGGTGTCTAGATTGTAATTCTTCCAATCTGGTTAAACTGCATGTGCTAGTCTGCTTAGCTTATACTCCTGTAAATGTGACATTATACCTGTCAATGTGACATGCCTTCCTGTATTTAGTACATAGTACATCTGTCTATTAAGCATGTCCTTACATAAAACTATTGTTTTTTTTGTATCCCACATCAATCAATATGACGTGACACCTTTAGTATATGCAGTGTGATATTAGTTGCATCTTTCATATGATTTATAGCATGCGCTGCTTCTAATTTGTTGAAATTCCATTTATGATGGGACGCTTTTAACTTGGCAGTCATATTGGTTGCATCTTTCATGTGGTGTCTAGCTTGCATTGCTTCTTATTTGCTGGAATGGTTTCTGCTTAGTTTACACAAACAGTTGTGAACATGCCATGCCATCCTGTTTATCATACATATTCCATCTTGGTATCATGTGTTTGCCTTACATCAAAGTAGTGATTGTCAGTATCATGCATGAATGAGTTCTGAAGAGAGAATTTTATTGCTTTTTCTTGTCGGTTTTACTTGGCAATTCAAAATCAATAAAGCGGAAGGAAGTTAGCAAGGCAGCGGATAAAGGTGCTCCTTCCAAACGGAGGGCCTCTACAGTTTCTACTCCTCCACACCCCCAAGATGATTTCCAAGACAACACATGCATAGACACTCAACAAATCTGTGTTTATGATGAGCACGTCTCCCCTAGTGCAGCATCACTGGTGCTCCCTCTAACTTGGCACTGTTATATGTGGTTGCATGTTATGTGTGATGTCTAGCTTGTATTGCTTCTAATTTTGTTGAATTCCATCTGCTTACTTTACACATTATACTTGAATAAGACACGTGTTCCTGTTTCTAGAACATACAATATCTGTCTATCACACCATGTTCTTACATCAAATTACTACTGTTGTGTAACCTGCAACAATCACTTATCATAAGACACGTTTGACTTCGGAGTGTGATATAGGTTACATCTCACATTCTTTTCTAGCTTGTACTACTAATTTGTTGAAATGGCACTTATGACGAGACAGTTTTAACTTGGTAGAGTGATATTATTTGCATCTTTCATATGGTGTCTAGCTTTCATTGCTTCTAATTTGTTGAAATGCCTTCTCCTTAGTTTACACATCATAAGCTGTGAATATGCAATGCTGTGAATATGCAATGGCACTAATGACGAGAGACCTCTAACATGGTAGTGTGATGTTTTTTGCATCTTGCATATGATTTATTTCTTGTACTACTTCACATTTGTTTAAACGCCATTTATGCTGAGACACTATTAACTTGGCAGTGCGATATTTGTAGCATCTTTCATATGGTGTCTACCTTCCATTGCATTGCTTCTAATTTGGTGAAATGTCTTCTTCTTAGTTTACACATCATAGTTCTGGTTATCTCTTCTGTCCTGTTTTTCATACATATTACATCCTCCTATCATGTGGTTGTCTAACATCAAAGTTTTATTCGTCTGCATCATGCATCAATTTGTTCTAAAGAACTAAATTTTATTCGTTTTTCTTGTCGGTTTGACTTAACATGGCACAGAGAAAGAGGAAGAAACAGAGAATGATAGTGAATGAGAAGCGGATGAATCCTGCAGATTCTACTGGTACTGATGGTGCAATAGAAGGTGAAAGTCCAGCAGAAAATTCTACAAACACGGCATCCCATGCTACACGAACTGCAAAAAAAAGCCAAACAGAAACAAATAGTTGCCACCAAACAAGCAAAGACAGCCCTAGTTCTTGCAACACCTACCATAGTACTACCAGCTGCACGACATACTCGTGCGTCAACTGAGCTAGCAGCACGTTCCCAAGCTCCCTTGCCACCTGACACTACTTCCCAAGCACTCTTGACACAAGACGAGTTGGCAATATCACATGAACCTTGTGAGCTTCAACAGCAAGAAGGTAGTTGCTGGAGTCAAGTTACAGTTGCATGCTTCTTTATATGTAGTCTCACAGTTTGATGTACACTACACTTCCTATGTTTGTTGTTGGACTAGCAGCTAGGCGCAAGAGGAAACAAACATCAGGGATAATGCTCGATAGGTTAACTAAATCTAGAGGAGGAAGAATGGAGATTCATTTTGAGCTAGGTTTAAAAAGGCCACGTGATGCTACAGAGTCAGCCAAGTTAGTATCAGAGGCAGCGGTTGCCGTTAGGTGTCATGTACGTATCCTCCCAACATGGATTCAGTACAGGAATGACAAAGACGAAACCTAGTTCAACACCTTCCTCGACCATTTATCTGTAAGTATGGTTATGTATGGAAACTAGTAATATCATCTTGCTCTGTCCCATACTTTCTAGGTTGCTGATAATGAGACTCCCATAATTTTCAACAGATGAGGTTCAAGTTGGATAGCCAAGATGATGCAACCAGACAATCTTGCACCCATGTTTTCAAGTCTGCTCTGCGATAGTGTTGGTATAACTTGAGGAAAACTCACTTTGAAGGCAAGGCTAACAGTGAACTTTCCCAAACATCTCCAGTGGAAAATATATCGGATGAAGACTGGAGGGGCCTTGTTAAACACTGGTCTGATCCGAAGTATCAGGTACATTATATATATGTGATCAGATCACATGTTGAAGTCCTATTGACGCATGTGTCACACAAATATATCTTCTTGTAGGTGAACTGTTCAAAGAACAAGGCCAACCGTACGAAAGTGAAATTCCAACAAACGACGGGATCTCGTAGCTATATTGCACACTGCGAGGCTCTTGTAATTAGCTTTTGTTTCACTCTTTTCGCTGTACCATATTATCAGATCTATATTGACTTGTTCGAAATGCATAGGAAAGCCTGCAAGGACCAAAAAGTACCTGAACCAAATGCTATGGAAATCTTCAAGGACTGTCACACCAGCAAGAAGAAGGGCATGACTACACCAGTCAAAGCCATTGTTGTAAGTCCTTAATCCTCATGCCTTTTAACTACTACTTACTCTGACTTGTGCCTTGAATTGCATGATTTGCAGCCAATGTCTATTACTCTTTTCAATTTTATACACAATTGTCTTAGTGTATCATTGCACCTTACAAGGTTTAAAAGGGAGGAGTGATGTTCCTTTGATCTTGACCCATAATCTAGTTCCGTGCTGGACTTGCCCACACAATGTTACAATTGCTTGTTTGTCTGTTCTCAGTTGTTTTGTGATATGAATGATGTCATACTATGTTTACCGTATTATAAACTTTGTCTCTTTATCCTTAGCCCTCAATACAATGTGAAGAAATAGACAATACATTAGCGATGGTACATGGTCATATGTTTGGAACCTGGTTTTATTATGTACTTTGCAATAAAATACAACTAATATTTTAAATGGGTTCACCAGAATAAGTTCTGTATATAGACCAAAGCTATTTTGTTTGGTTTTGATGCCTCCTTAATATCTTCTATTCTGGTACTACTAATGTAAAACCTTAACTTTTCAGCGAGCTATGGAAAAAATGGTGGAACCGCCACCTTCTGAAGGTGGCGAGGCAACTATAACCGCAATGTCAGCTCTTGCTGCAGTGGGTCAGTACCTGTCCACTAACAGTGCCAAAAGCACGTTCCTACGTAATACTGGGTTGGTTGTTAAGGCAATATCGTCAAAACTGCCTCATGGTCAAGATATGCAAGCTCAAAGCAATGTTGTATCTGCTCTCCAGACACAAGTTCATTCCATAACAGAGGCCCTTTGTGAAACAAGGAGAAACATTGCTCAATGTCATCAACATATGCATGGTTTTGAAACCAGACTATCAGACATTTGCTATGTTGTTCAGGAGCCTAGGGGAAATGAAGGCGAGGGTTATGGTGTTCCATCGGACAATACAGCATGAAAATGTAATAGTCAGGTCAAATGAATCGAGCTTCTAAACTTCTGGTGGTGCATTTATCTGCTAGACTGTTAAGTTCTATGCCAACCTTCCTTTTGTTATATAGTTGTAACTTGTTTTGGTGCGACACAAAATTTATTCTTAACGTGCAGCCACCGGCTGAAGAAAACAGCAAGCCATTTTTGTATAGTGTAGGGTGTTCCCTATATTTGCACTGGTGGCGATCTTTGATGCCGAGTCGATGTAATTTGTGCAATCGCCTTAATAGCCTAGCGTTAGTTTGGGCCTTATTTATTTCCTAGTCTTCTTTTTCCCTGGTTTGCTAGTGGCCGCAACTAACCATGGGCCATATACGGGCCGTAGGATCGATGGGTCTCCTACAGGCCGTCGATAAATGGGCCTGTAATCGGTGGGTCTCGGGCCGTCGATAAATGGGCCTCGGGCCGTCGGATAAATGGGTCTACATGGGCCGTAGTCAGGCGTAATTGGTATCGACCCAGCACAGTAACGGGCCGTTAACAGGACGTAGGACTGCAAAAGCTTAATTCTGTCACAGGCATAACGGGTCGTTAATGGGCCAGAATATAAGACGGGCTGGCCAGAAACGGGCCGACTCTTGCCATGGGCCAAATTTGGCCCATTAGGGTAACAGGCCAGTAACAGGCTGACTCTTGCCATGGGCCGAATTTGGCCCATTTGGGGAACATGCCAGTAACGGGCCGACTCTTGCCATGGGCCGAATTTGGCCCATTAGGGGAACAGGCCAGTAACGAGCCGGAAGTAATCGAGGGCCGAAAGCTAACACGGGCTGGAAACAGCCCATGTAAATCACGGGTCATTAACGGGTACAAAGAAAATTACTGTTCGTTATGGGCTAGAGTCACCGTGGGCCTGTAAAGGGCCGAAAGATACGAAGGCCTCATATGGGCCGAAAGACGTCGTGTGCTATACATGGGCCAAAAGTGAAATGAGCTGGTGTTATATTCGACGGGCCACATGACGTTGTTGGGCCGATTTCCTTTAGTGCCTAACAGGCCGTAAAATGGGCTATTTGCAAAGAGACCGTTAATAGGCTTTTCATGGGCCAGCCCGTTAACTTTTGACCAAGTCAAATGGGCCGGCTTTATAAGCTAAATGGGCCAGTGGTGGGCCGTGGCACGTCTCGACATATCATAGGCGCCTATCTGACCCACTGACGAGCTGACACGTGTTTCGTCCGGCCAATAAGAATTTTACACGTGGAAATTTCCCATTGGTCGGGGCTGTTAATGGGTTATCCGATCCAAAACCCGACCCGATAGCTTAACGGTGTTCCGTTACGGTGGATGCCACGTGTCGGTCACCCTTGACGAAAGCACTTCTGTGACGCGCGATTTATCGTCATGGAAGTGGACACTTCCGTGATGATAATTTTGGTAATGTCATGGAACACTTCTACGACAGCACAGGTATGACTATCTTGATTCTGTCATAAATTTTTCATGGATGTACATGCATGACAAAAAACGCGACCTACTGTGACAAACACGTATCATCACGGAAGTGTATTTTTTTGTAGTGCTTGCATTGCATTTGTTACATTGGTTTGAGCTCCCCGCATCAATTTGTTTGAGTGAGAGCCCGTGAGTTTATTACTCTTGGAGGCTTCCACCTCCTAGACGGCTTGGTAATATATTGAAGAGTTTGTGAAGAGGCCTAGGTGGCCAAGGTTCTTCCGGAAGTTTCCTTTTGTGGTGTGCTCCGGGGAATGGTGTGAAGTGGCCTTGGTGGTCAAGTTCCTTCGGAAGCTTCCGTGTTTGTGGTGTGCTCCGGAGAAGATTGTAAAGGTGTGTTGGTCGCCTTCAAGATCAACCCGGAGTGAATCGAGGCTCATCCGTAAGGGGTGACTCGAAAGGAAGAATACAGTGAGTCACTTGGTGACGCCTCGAAGCTTTGCCCTCGACACCGCTCTAACATATATTAGCACTCTCACGAGTGTGAACTTCGGGATAAATCCGCGTCCCCGACTCACTTGTGGTTATCTCATACCCACACCCTTTACTTTCTACAATTCATACTTGCTCTTATTGATATATCTTGTGCTAGTTGAATTGCTTACTTGTACCTACATTTCCATATCTTGTGATATAGTTTGTTCTTGATAGTTTCCTTAAGTACCTATCTTGTTTAGCATAGGTTGTTGGTGCACTTAGTTGAGCCTAGCATACTTAGGATTTGTGCTTGAAAACTATCCGTTAGTTTAATTCCGCATTAGGATAAAGCCAAATCCATAAAAGTTTTTAAACGCCTATTCACCCCCCCCCCCCTCCTGGTCGTCATCTTGATCCTTTCACATGTGCATCTTGTTCTTCCAGTAAGGATAGTCTGTGCCACCGAAGATGGGGTGTGCAGCAAAAACCTTGATCATGCATGCGGTCAACATAACTAAAACTCGAGGTGGTTAAACCAAAATCACATAGAACAAGGGAGTAACTTCCTATGATACCAATTGAAAGTGCAGGTTATTTCCAGAGGGGGGTGAATGGGAGATTTTTAGAAATTTGTCAAATTCTGAAGAAATAGAAACGCAAGGGAGCCTAAGTCATCGGAAAATCAGAGTACATGTAATCAGGATACGTAAGAGTGAAGAACATGCAAGCATACGGTCATACAAGCATGAAGAATATGAACTGAGGAAATAAAAGATTGCTTGATGAAATTCTTCAGTTCAAATTCGTCAGAGCACAGGTCACAAATTCTTCAGCAGCGGAATAAAGTAAGAGAGGGTGAGGAATTTAAGAGTGAAGAACATGCAAGCATACGGTCATACAAGCATGAAGAATATGAACTGAGGAAATAAAAGATTGCTTGATGAAATTCTTCAGTTCAAATTCGTCAGAGCATAGATCACAAATTCTTCAGCAGCGGAATAAAGTAAGAGAGGGTGAGGAATTTGAAATCAGGTTGGCTCGGTGAAGACAATGCAATTTGGTAGACCAGTTCCAGTTGCTACATTAACTATACATATGGTTGAAGCGGCTGAGTTGCAACTCAGAGGACACACGGTCCTCACCGTTCTTGAGCTAAGGCCCATAGACCTTTCCCAATCACTCGTGGTAAGTCTTCAAAGTAGACTTCCAAAACCTTCACAGACTTGTTCACCGGCACACCACAATGACTCCTGGTGTACTCAGAACTTGACGCCTAACTGTCTGGAAGAATGACAATCTTCAAAGGTAACAGTGCTACCTCTTGAGCTTGCGTTGGTTTTCCCTTGAAGATGAAAGGCTGATGCAGCAAAGTAGCGAAAGTATTTCCCTCAGTTTTGAGAATCAAGGTATCAATCCAGTAGGAGACGACGCACAAGTCACCAAATACCTGCACAAATAATCAAGAACTTGCAACGAACGCGATAAAGGGGTTGTCAATCCCTTCACGGTCACTTGCAAAAGTGAGATCTGATAGAGATAATAAAGTAAATATTTTTGGTATTTTTGGTTTATAGATTGGAAAGTAAAGATTGCAAAATAGTAGGTCAGAAACTAGCAAAGTGTAAACGAGATTCAATAATGTGGAAAAGAGACCCGGGGACCATAGGTTTCACTAGTGGCTTCTCTCGAGATAACATATATTACGGTGGGTGAACAAATTACTACCGAGCAATTGATAGAAAAGCGCATAATTATGATGACATCTAAGGCAATGATCATGAACATAGGGATCACGTCTGTGTCAAGTAGACCGATTCCTACCTGCATCTACTACTATTACTCCACACATCGACCGCTATCCAGCATGCATCTAGAGTATTAAGTTCATAAAGAACAGAGTAATGCATTAAGCAAGATGACATGATGTAGAGGAATTAACTCAAGCAATATGATGAAAACCCCATGTTTTTATCATCGATGGCAACAATACAATACGTGCCTTGCTGCCCCTACTGTCACTGGGAAAGGACACCGCAAGATCGAACCCAAAGCTAAGCACTTCTCCCATGGCAAGAAAGGTCAATCTAGTAGGCCAAACTAAACCGATAATTCGAAGAGACTTGCAAAGATATCAAATCATGCATATAAGAATTCAGAGAAGAACCAAATAATATTCATAGATAATCTTGATCATAAATCCACAATTCATCGGATCTCGGCAAACACACCGCAAAAGAGTATTACATCAAATAGATCTCCAAGAACATCGAGGAGAACTTTGTATTGAGAATCAAAGAGAGAGAAGAAGCCATCTAGCTAATAACTATGGACCCGAAGGTTTGTGGTAAACTACTCATGCATCATCGGAGAGGTAATGGTGTTGATGTAGAAGCCCTCCATAATTGAATCCCCCTCCGACAGATCGCCGGTAAAGGCCCCAAGATGGGATCTCATGGGTAAAGAAGGTTGCGGCGATGTAAAAATGGTTTCGTGGCTCCCCCTAATGTTTTTAGGGTATAAGAGTATATATAGGCGAAAGAACTAGGTCGGTGGAGCTACAAGGAGCCCACGAGGGTGGGGGCGTGCCCTCCTGCCTCATGGCCTCCTCGTTACGTATCCGACTTCATCTCCAAGTCTTCTGGTTTGCTTTTGGTCCAAGAAAGATCGTCACGAAGGTTTCATTCTGTTTGGACTCCGTTTGGTATTCCTTTTCTGCAAAACTCTAAAATAGGCAAAAAAACAGAAACTGGCACTAGGCCCTCGGTTAATAGGTTAGTTGCAAAAATAATATAAAAGAGTATATTAAAAACAATTAAACATGCAAAATAGATAGTATAATAGCATGGAACAATAAAAAATTATAGATACGTTGGAGACGTATTGATGTCTCTACATAACCTTCTTCTTATAGACGTTGTTGGGCCTCCAAGTGCAAAGGTTTGTAGGACAGTAGCAAATTTCCCTCAAGTGGATGACCTAAGGTTTATCAATCCGTGGGAGGTGTAGGATGAAGATGGTCTCTCTCAAATAACCCTGCAACCAAATAACAAAGAGTCTCTTGTGTCCCCAACACACCCAATACAATGGTAAATTGTACAGGTGCACTAGTTCGGCGAAGAGATGGTGATACAAGTGCAATATGGAAGGTAGATATAGGTTTTTGTAATCTGAAAATATAAAAACATCAAGGTAACTAATGATTAAAGTGAGCACAAACGGTATTGCAATGCTAGGAAACAAGGCCTAGGGTTCATACTTTCACTAGTGCAAGTTCTCTCAACAACGATAACATAATTAGATCATATAACAATCCCTCAACATGCAACAAAAAGTCACTCCAAAGTCACTAATAGTGGAGAACAAACGAAGAGATTATTGTAGGGTACAAAACCACCTCAAAGTTATCCTTTCTGATTGATCTATTCAAGAGTCCGTAGTAAAATAACACGAAGCTATTCTTTCCGTTCGATCTATCCTAGAGTTCATACTAGAATAACACCTTAAGACACAAATCAACCAAAACCCTAGTGTCACCTAGATACTCCAATGTCACCTCAAGTATCCGTGGGCATGATTATACGATATGCATCACACAATCTCATATTCATCTATTCAACCAACACAAAGAACTTCAAAGAGTGCCCCAAAGTTTCTACCGGAGAGTCAAGATGAAAACGTGTGCCAACCCCTATGCATAAGTTCACAAGGTCACTGAACCCGCAAGTTGATCACCAAAACATACATCAAGTAGATCACGTGAATATCCCATTGTCACCACAGATAAGCACATGCAAGACATACATCAAGTGTTCTCAAATCCTTAAAGACTCAATCTGATAAGATAACTTCAAAGGGAAAACTCAATCCATTACAAGAGAGTAGAGGGGGAGAAACATCATAAGATCCAACTATAATAGCAAAGCTCGTGATACATCAAGATCGTGCCATATCAAGAACACGAGAGAGAGAGAGAGAGAGAGATCAAACACATAGCTACTGGTACATACCCTCAGCCCCGAGGGTGAACTACTCCCTCCTCGTCATGGAGAGCGACGGGATGATGAAGATGGCCACCGGTGATGGATGCCCCCTCCGGCAGGGTGCTGGAACAGGGTCCCGATTGGTTTTTGGTGGCTACAGAGGCTTGCGGTGGCGCAACTCCCGGTCTAGGTTATGTTCTGGAGGTTTTTGTATTTATAGGAATTTTTGGCGTCGGTCTCACGTCAGGGGGGTCTCTGAGTCGTCCACGAGATAGGGGACGCGCCCAGGGGGGTGGGCGCGTCCTCCACCCTTGTGGACGGCTCGGGTCTCTTCTGGCCCAACTCTTTTACTCCGGGGGCTTCTTTTGGTCCATAAAAAATCATCAAAAATTGGCACGTCAATTGGACTCCGTTTGGTATTCCTTTTCTGTAAAACTCAAAAACAAGGAAAAAACAGAAACTGGCATTGGGCTTTGGGTTAATAGGTTAGTCCCAAAAATCATATAAAACATTATATAAATGCATATAAAACATCTAAGATGGATAATATAATAGCATGAATACTACATAAATTATAGATACGTTGGAGATGTATCATGTATCAAGCATCCCCAAGCTTAAATCCCGCTCGTCCTCGAGTAGGTAAATGATAAAAATAGAATTTTTGATGTGGAATGCTACCTAACATATTTATCAATGTAATTTTCTTTATTGTGGCATGAATGCTCAGAACCGAAAGATTTAAGACAAAAGTTTAATATTGACATAAAAACAATAATACTTCAAGCATACTAACAAAGCAATCATGTCTTCTCAAAATAACATGGCCAAAGAAAGCTATCCCTACAAAATCATATAGTCTGGCCATGCTCTATCTTCATCACACAAAATATTTAATCATGCACAACCCCGATGACAAACCAAGCAATTGTTTCATACTTTTGATGTTCTCAAACTTTTTCAATCTTCACGCAATACATGAGCGTGAGCCATGGACATAGCACTATAGGTGGAATAGAAGGGTGGCTGTGCAGAAGACAAAAAGGAGAAGATAGTCTCACATCAACTAGGCGTATCAACGGGCTATGGAGATGCCCATCAATAGATATCAATGTGAGTGAGTAGGGATTGCCATGCAACGGATGCACTAGAGCTATAAGTGTATGAAAGAACAACAAAAGAAACTAAGTGGGTGTGCATCCAACTTGCTTGCTCACGAAGACCTATGGCACTTTGAGGAAGCCCATCATTGGAATATACAAGCAAATTCTATAATGAAAAATTCCCAGTAGTATATGAAAGTGACGACATAGGACACTCTCTATCATGAAGATCATGGTGCTAATTTGAAGCCAAAGTGTGGGAAAAGGATAGTAGCATTGCCCCTTCTCTCTTTTTCTCTCATTTTTTATTTGGGCCTTTTCTCTTTTTTATGGCCTTTTTTTCGTCCGGAGTCTCATCTCGACTTGTGGGGGAATCATAGTCTCCATCATTCTTTCCTCACTGGGACAATGCTCTAATAATGAAGATCATTACACTTTTATTTACTTACAACTCAAGAGTTATAACTCGACACTTAGAAAAAAATATGACTCTATGTGAATGCCTCCGGCGGTGTATCGGGATGTGCAATGATTCAAGAGTGACATGTATGAAAAATTATGAATGGTGGCTTTACCACAAATACGATGTCAACTACATGATCATGCAAAGCAATATGACAATGATGGAGCGTGTCATAATAAATGGAACGGTGGAAAGTTGCATGGCAATATATCTCAGAATGGCTATGGAAATGACATAATAGGTAGGTACAGTGGTTGTTTTGAGGAAGGTATAAGGTGGGTGTAAGGTACCGGCGAAAGTTGCGCGGTACTAGAGAGGCTAGCAATGGTGGAAGGGTGAGAGTGCGTATAATCCATGGACTCAACATTAGTCATAGAGAACTCACATACTTATTGCAAAAATCTATTAGTTATCCAAAGGAAGTACTACGTGCATGCTCCTAGGGGGATAGATTGGTAGGAAAAGACCATCGCTCGTCCCCGACCGCCACTCATAAGGAATACAATCAATAAATAAATCATGCTCCAACTTCATCACATAACGGTTCACCATACGTGCATGCTAAGGGAATCACAAGCTTTAACGCAAGTATCTTCAAATTCACAACTACTCTACTAGCATGACTCTAATATCACCATCTTCATATCTCAAAACAATCATAAAGAATCAAACTTCTCATAGTATTCAACGTACCTTATATGAAAGTTATTATTATACCCATCTTGGATGCCCATCATATTAGGACTAATTTTATAACCAAAGAAAATTACCATGATGTTCTAAAAGACTCTCAAAATAATATAAGTGAAGCATGAGAGTTCAACAATTTCTATAAAATAAAGCAATCGATGTGCTCTAAAAAGATATAAGTGAAGCACTAGAGCAATATTGTCTAGCTCAAAAGATATAAGTGAAGCACATAGAGTATTCTAATAAATCAGGAATCATGCGTGTCTCTCCCAAAAGGTGTGTACAGCAAGGATGATTGTGGTAAACTAAAAAGCAAAGACTCGAATCATACAAGACGCTCCAAGCAAAACACATATCATGTGGTGAATAAAAATATAGCCTCAAGTAAAGTTCCCGATAGACGAAGACGAAAGAGGGGATGCCTTCCGAGGCATCCCCATGCTTAGGCTTTTGGTTGTCCTTGAATTTTACCTTGGAGTGCCTTGGGCATCCCCAAGATTAGGCTTTTGCCACTCCTTATTCCAAAGTCCATCAAATCCTTACCCAAAACTTGAAAACTTCACAACACAAAACTTCAACAGAAAATCTCATGAGCTTTGTTAGTATAAGAAAATAAATCACCACTTCAAGGTACTGTAATGAACTCAGCCTTTATTTATATTGGTGTTAAACCTATTGTATTCCAACTTATCTATGGTTCATACCCCACCCCCCCCCCCGATACTACTCATAGATTCATCAAAATAAGCAAACAACACACGAAAAACAGAATCTGTCAAAAACAGAACAGTCTGTAGTAATCTATAACTTTCGAATACTTCTGTAACTTAAAAAATTCTGAAATAAGTTCTTGGATGTGAGGAATTTGTCATTAATCTTCTGCAAAAAGAATCAACCTAAAATCACTCTTATGTAAAAAATGACAGCTATTCTCGTGAGCACAAAAGTTTCTGTTTTTTACAGCAAGATCGCAAGGACTTCACCCAAGTCTTCCCAAAGGTTTTACTTGGCACAAACACTAATTAAAACATAAAACCACATCTAACCAGAGGCTAGATGAATTATTTATTACTAAATAGGAGCAAAAATTAAAGAATAAAAAAAAATTGGGTTGCCTCCCAACAAGCGATGTCGTTTAACGCCCCTAGCTAGGCATAAAAACATGAATAGATCTAGGTGTTGCCATCTTTGGTATGCAATCCATAAGTGGACCTCAAATAGATTCATAAGGTAATTTAATTTTCTTCCTAGGAAAGTGTTCCATGCCTTTCCTTAACGAAAGTTGGAATCTAATGTTTCCTTCTTTCATATCAATAATTGCACCAATCGTTCTAAGGAAAGGTCTACCAAGAATAATAGGACATGTAGGATTGCAATCTATATCAAGAACAATGAAATCTATGGGCACATAATTCCTATTTGCAACAATAATAACATCTAATCCTTCCCATAGGTTTTCTAATGGTGGAATCCGCAAGATGCAAATTTAAAGAACAATCATCAAATTCACGGAAACCTAGCACATCACACAAAGTTTTTGGAATCGTGGAAACACTAGCACCCAAATCACACGAAGCATAACATTCATAATCTTTAATCTTAATCTTAATTGTAGGTTCCCACTCATCATAAAGTTTTCTAGGGATAGAAACTTCTAGTTCAAGCTTTTCTTCAAAAGATTGCATCAAAGCATCAGCGATATGTTAAGAAAAGCTTTATTTTGATAATAAGCATGAGGAGAATTTAACACGGATTTCAACGAGGAAATACAATCTATTAAAGAACAATTATCATAATTAAATTCCTTGAAATCCAAAATAGTGGGTTCATTGCTACTTAAAGTTTTGACCTCTCCAATCCCACTTTTATCAATTTTTGCAGCTAGATCTAAAAACTCCAAATCATTGGGATGCCTTTTAACTAAAGTTGACTCATATCCAGTCACATCTTTATCAAGATTCATATTGCAAAATAAAGATTTAATAGGAGTCACATCAATCACTTTTGGATCTTCATCATTATTATCATGAAAACTAGAAGAACACGCTTTTACAAACCAATCTTTTTTAGCACGCATCTTAGCGGTTCTTTCTTTGCACTCATCAATGGAAATTCTCATGGATTTGAGAGACTCATTGATATCATGCTTAGGTGGAATAGATATAAGTATCAAAGAATCAACATCAATAGAAATTCTATCCACGTTCCTAGCCAACTCATCAATCTTAAGCAATTTTTCTTCAATCAAAGCATTGAAACTCTTTTGCAAACTCATAAGTTCTTTAACACTATTCTCAAAATCATAGGGCATCTTAGTAAAATTTTCATAAAAGTTGTTGTAGGAATTACCATAATTATTAGAGGAATTACTAGGAAATGGCCAAGGATTAAAATTGCCTCTATACGCGTTGTTACCAAAATTGTTCCTACCAACAAAATTCACATACATAGATTCATCATTATTATCAATCAAAGTGGACAAAGACATATCATTAGGATCATAAGAAACACTTTATTAGCAAACAATTTCATAAGTTCATCCATCTTTCCACTCAAAACATTAATCTCCTCAATTGCATGAACTTTTTTACTAGTGGATCTTTCGGTGTGCCATTGAGAATAATTAACCATAATATTATCTAGGAGAATAGTACCTTCTACTAAAGTGATTTCCATAAAAGTGCCTCCCGCGGCCGAATCTAAAAGATTTCTAGAAGTAAAATTCAATCCGGCACAAAAAATCTGTATAATCATCCACAAATTCAAACAATGCATAGGGCAATTACATGTCATTAATTTCATCCTCTCCCAAGCTTATGCAAAATGCTCATGATCAAGTTGCTTAAAATTCATAATGTCGTTCCTAAGGGAGATGATCTTAGCAGGAGGAAAATACTTAGAGATAAAAGCATCTTTGCACTTATTCCCTGAATCAATACTATTTTTAGGCAAAGATGAGAACCAAGTTTTAGCACGATCTCTAAGCAAAAATGGAAATAGCTTCAATTTAACAATATCATTATCCACATCTTTCTTCTTTTGCATATCACACAAATCAATGAAGTTGTTTAGATGGGATGCGGCATCTTCACTAGGAAGCCCAGAGAATTGATCTTTCATAACAAGATTCAACAAAGCGGCATTAATTTCACAAGATTCAACATTGGTAGTAGGAGCAATCGGAGTGCTAATAAAATCATTGTTGTTGGTGTTGGAAAAGTCACACAATTTAGTATTAGCTTGAGCCATCGTGACAAGCAACAAATCCAACACACAAGCACACAAGAAGCAAGCGAAAAGAGACAAATGAAAGAGGGGCAAAGAAAAGGCAAAGGTTTTCGAAAATCATTTTAGAAGCGGGGGAGAGGGAAACGAGAGGCGAATGGCGAATAATGTAATGCAAGGGAGAAGATTTTATGATGGGTACTTGGTATGGCTTGACTCAACGTAAATCTCCCCGATAATGGTGCCAGAAATCCTTCTTGCTACCTCTTGAGCTTGTGTTGGTTTTCCCTTGAAGAGGAAAGGGTGATGCAGCAAAGTAGCATAAGTATTTCCCTCAGTTTTGAGAACCAAGGTATCAATACAGTAGGAGACGGCGCACAAGTCACTGAATACATGCACAAACAATCAAGAACTTGCAACCAACGTGATAAAGGGGTTGACAATCCCTTCACGGTCACTCGCAAAAGTGAGATGTGATAGAGATAATAAAGTAAATATTTTTGTTTTATAGATTGGAAAGTAAAGATTGCAAAATAGTAGATCGGAAACAAGCAAAGTGTAAACGAGATTCGATAATATGGGAAAGAGACCCGTGGACCATAGGTTTCACTAGTGGCTTCTCTCCAGATAGCATATATTACGGTGGGTGAACAAATTACTGTCGAGCAATTGATAGAAAAGCGCATAATTATGATGACATCTAAGGCAATGATCATGAACATAGGCATCACGTCCGTGTCAAGTAGACTGACTCCTGCCTGCATCTACTACTATTACTCCACACATCGACCGCTATCCAGCATGCATCTAGAGTATTAAGTTCATAAAGAACGGAGTAACACATTAAGCAAGATGACATGATGTAGAGGAATTAACTCAAGCAATATGATGAAAACCCCATCTTTTTATCCTCGATGGCAACAATACAATACGTGCCTTGCTGCCCCTACTGTCATTGGGAAAGGACACCGCAAGATTGAACCCAAAGCTAAGCACTTCTCCCATGGCAAGAAAGATCAATCTAGTAGGCCAAACTAAACTGATAAATCGAAGAGACTTGCAAAAATGTCAAATCATGCATATAAGAAGTCAGAGAAGAACCAAATAATATGCATAGATAATCTTGATCATAAATCCACAATTCATTGGATCTCAGCAAACACACCGCAAAAGAGTATTACATTGAATAGATCTCCAAGAACATCGAGGAGAACTTTGTATTGAGAATCAAAGAGAGAGAGAAGAAGCCATCTAGCTAATGAGTATGGACCCGAAGGTCTGTGGTAAACAACTCACGCTTCATCGGAGAGGCAATGGTGTTGGTGTAGAAGCGCTTCGTGATCGATTCCCCCTCCGATAGATCACCGGTAAAGGCCCCAAGATGGGATCTCACGGGTACAGAAGGTTGCGGCGGTGGAAAAGTGGTTTCGTGGCTCCCCCTGATGTTTTTAGGGTATAAGAGTATATATAGGCGAAAGAACTAGGTCGATGGAGCTAGAGGGGCCCACAAGGGTGGGGGCGCGCCTCCCCCCCCCCCAGGGTGCGCTCTCCTGCCTCGTGGCTTCCTTGTTACGTCTCCGACTTCATCTCCAAGTCTTCTGGTTTGCTTTCGTCCAAGAAAGATCATCGCGAAGGTTTCATTCCTTTTGGACTCCGTTTGGTACTCCTTTTCTGCAAAACTCTAAAATACGCAAAAAAAATGAAAACTTGCACTGGGCCCTCGGTTAATAGGTTAGTCCCAAAAATAATATAAAAGAGCATACAAAAGCCCATTAAACATCCAAAACAGATAATATAATAGCATGAAACAATCAAAAATTATAGAGACGTTGGAGACATATCAAACAGGCGTCGGATCACACATATCAATCTCTTCAATGATGCTCAGTCACTTTGACTCTAGGTTTTTTCTCACTTAGGATTCTCTCAAAGTCGTCAGAGGATGGGTTGCTCTCAAATGATAAGTGGCAAGTTCTCTTGGAGCAGCCAACCAACAAGTGGTTATGGGAGGCGACTATTTATAGCCAGGGTGCAACCCAACATGAATTGTCCTAAATGACTTTATCTGATTCGACCATTGTCAGGATAAGGATCCACTTGATAACTGGCATGCGGCGTAGCAACGGTCATAATTTGAACTCTCAAATTCGTCAGGGCACCCAATTTCCTCACTTTTAGGCAGATCACACTAGCGAACTCCTAACTCCTCGGCCTGACCAAATTCGCCAGCGATCAGATGAACTTCGTCGTTGTCGCTAGCAAATGCATCAGCTGTACTGGAGATTTCCAAAGGCTTCACTCAAAGCGGGTTCTGTGTATGGGTTTGAGTAGGTCATCACTTCGGAAGAAAAGCCTCCCCATTTCACATTATGGTTTTCTTATGACTCAAATAAGAAGAAAAAGAAACTATGAAAATGAAAGTCTTCACATCAATTTCTTCAAAGGTCGTACCAGTTTCATCGTCAAATTCTTCGCTTGAAGAACTCCATTTTTAGGGGTCATCTTCCATGTGTTAAACTAAATCTTCAAGGACTCTTTCTCTTGTGTATACTCAGAAACACATTAGTTCCTCAACATATTTGTCTTCAATAATCCAAAACCACTAAGGGGGCACTTGATGCACTTACAGGCATCGAGTTGCCTTAGAAATACTAGATGTGGGCGGTGGGTGGGATTGAAAAATTAATCCGATCGGGGGGCTTCGAGGCACCCTCATGTCCCCTGCAGGGAGAATGCACGGAGGAGGAGGTTTCTGGGCTTGGTTTTTCATCTTAATTGCCAACCTCTCCTAGCTGATTGGTTACGTGCTTATTCCTCATAGTAGAGTTCGGATCTGAGATCCCCTTAAACAGGGTTCCATCGGTCGAGCTCGTAAAAGGAGCGTAAAGCTCCAAGCAGGTTTCCTGGTCGCGCTTTGTCACCTCATAGGGGAGCACGATTTAGGATCTGGCGGGCCCTTAAATGGATCGTTGGTGAGAGCCGTTGATGCGCCTACGGTGTCGAGGGAATTCTGATCACCGATTGGCGAGGCCATCGACCCTTGGCGATCCAACAGTGAGCTCTCAATGAAAGCACCAATGTGAGTGTCAAAGCTGGCAGACCTCGGGTAGGGGGCCCGAATTGTTAGTTTGGATCGATGGGTAACAAGAGAAAGAACGCACGATGTTTACCTAGGTTCGGGCCCTACATCCTGCTCTTGCTTATATTATGGATGTATCGGAGTACAGAGTTGATCTACCTTGAGATCGTGAGTTGTGGTTTAAACCCTAGGGATATGATGAAGATGAATGTATGAATGGTCTAAACGGACTAAACCCTCTAGTTTATATAGGCACCAGGGGTATCTTGGGTTACACATGGTCTATTTCCATCTAAGGATTTACATGCCGGATCTAATCAGATATGCTTGAAGTACATGCCATGTATTTGGTCGCCGCACATTGAAGGCCTCTAGAGTCCTTCCTCAATAATGGGCTGGTGGTTCGGCCCATACATTAGTTCAGCCGGGCTAGGACCCTGATAGGGATGAACTAGTCTCTCAATTACTTAGCAACAATCTCCGAGGAATATGAATTTAGGTATCGATTACAACTCAATTGCAAGATAGTGGCTAGGGTTCATGCGAGATGGGGAATGGGGTAGGTAGCTGCACTGCCGGGTGCCTGATCCTCTAGATGCCCTTCTCTTCCCAGTGATGCCGTTAAGTAGTAGGTGGAAGCAATTGGGCCGCGGTGACCCAGTCCGGCCCGCTGACTCGTGGGTTGGCCATGCCTGGTCGCTTGGCCCGTGCATCGCTGGCCACCTGAGTCCTTGTGGATGGTCCCGCCTTGTCAGGGATGCTGACATCCCCCTCTTCTTGACGTGCGGCTTACCCCCAAGCCGCCGCATGGGGAAAACTAACGCGAAGCACCTCCTTGTCCTCCCAGGTTATGATGGTGGCTCCAGAACAGCGCACCTGAACTTGCTCGATGACGGAGCTGCGACGAGCGTGCCAGCGGGATTGCAGCACTTCCACAGGAACAACAAGATCATCAGTACTCAGAGGCAGAGTAGGCTCGACTGGTGTATCTGAGTGTAGGGCTCGCTGGAGTTGCGAGACGTGAAACACCGGGTGTTAGTGTCAAAACCGGCGGATCTCGGGTAGCGGGTCCCGAACTATGCGTCTAAGGCTAATGGTAACAAGAGGTAGGGGACACGATGTTTTACCCAGGTTCGGGCCCTCTCGATGGAGGCAATACCCTACTTCCTGCTTGATTGATCTTGATGATATGAGTATTACAAGAGTTGATCTACCACGAGATCGTAGAGGCTAAACCCTAGAAGCTAGCCTATGATTATGATTGTTCTTGTCCTACAGACTAAACCCTCCAGTTTATATAGAAACCGGAGGGGCTAGGGTTACACAGAGTCGGTTACAGAGAAAGAGATCTATATATCCGAATTGCCAAGCTTGCCTTCCACGCAAAGGAGAGTCCCATCCGGACATGGGCGAAGTCTTCAATCTTGTATCTTCATAGTCCAACAGTCCGACAAAACTATATAGTACGGCTGTCCAAGGACCCCTTAATCTAGGACTCCCTCAGTAGCCCCCGAACCAGGCTTCAATGACAATGAGTCTGGCACGCACATTGTCTTCAGCATTGCAAGGCGGCTTCTTCTCCAAATTCTCCAAAGTACCTATCGTAACGCATAGTGTCCAGCTTCCCATTAATGTTGCATTCCTCTGCTTCTGTGCTTTAATAATGGCTTTCTCCACGTGTCGAGCGAATACGAGAAGTCGAGGCATTTTTACATTTGCCACCCTGACCATGTAAGTAAAGCGTCTACTTAAAGAGACGGGGATCCTCATATCCAAATCACACCATCTCCTCCCAGCGAGTATCCATCAGAGCGCGCCCGAAAAAATCCATACCACCATGGCCGGCTGTCGTGGCTCCTCCTCTCGTTCTCGTAGCACTAGGCCAGGCGATTGGGAGAAATGTTCTGTCCCCCACAGCCGACTAGTAGAGTTGCAGACCAAGGGGTTTCTTCCGCCTGCGTACATGGTCCCCATCCGAGATGGACTAGCCACATATAATGGCGGGGAGCAAGCGGAGAGTTCTCCAAACCCATCCAAGGGGGAGAGGGTATGCTTTGTCCCCTATTTGCTGAGGGGACTCGAATTTCCAATCCATCCTTTCCTCCGCGGGCTCCTGGAGTTCTACGGCCTCCATCTGCATACCTTTACCCCAGCCTCCATACTGCATATCGCAGGCTACGTTGCCTTCTGCGAGCTATTTCTGGGTTGCGAAGCTCATTTCAAGCTGTGGAAGAGGCTATTCTGCCTCGTACCCCGCACTAGGGAGGGGTCGGTATATCAAGTGGGCAGAGCCAAAATGTGGTGCATCGCCGGGACCGGATACCTATCCGGCACCCCCAAGAAGACATCCGAAGACTGGCTTTTGGAGTGGTTCTATATGGAGGATGTCCCTCTTTCGGACCCTATTCGGAAGGGCCTTCCTGAGTTTCTAAATGCCCCGTTGAAGAAACACCACAGCTGGCGCCCCCGGAGCCCCCAGGAGGAAGATAACAGAGAGATCCTTTTCCTGATGAACAGGATAAAGACGCTGGCCAAATCAGGGCTGACAATAATTGAGGTTATGTCCATATGTATAATGCGGGGAGTGCAGCCACTTCAATATCGAGGGAAACCCATGTGGCACTTCAATAGGGAAGACGATGCCACCCGCTATGGCCGCAAAGGTCCGGACGCCCCTACCGCTCTGGCAAAGATATTGTTCGATTTGTACAAAGGAGAAGAAGAGGAGTTCATCCGTATCAAGCCACGGGATGGATTCTCCATGTACAAGCCCCCAAGCTAGGTGAGCGGCTACCTTTTGTTCCAGTCTTTCCCGCATTCTTTAGCATAAATATTTACCTTGCCAATTCATAGCAGGAACTGCGAAAAGCTATGAGGGAGGTTCACAGCCCGTCTCCACAGCCAGAGGACCCCGACCGGGCCCTCGACCCCGAACTCGAAGAAGATCCGGACACATTTGTGGAGCTCGTCGACCGGACATTTTATCAGTTAAGCTGTGATGGTGCGTTGGTGGCCATCATAGTTGATTATCCTGGCTTGCTCCCTGTATCACAGGTAAGCAAGACCGGAGTCCCAACTTCCAAAAAGTAATCCCTCTTCGTGCCTTACCCACCGCACATGTATTGCGTTTTACAGGGAAGGCCATCGGGACGCCATGCCGAACCCGCGGTGACTCATCAACAAGGGGCACCGAAGCCGGGTAGGCTTAAAAGGAAGGCGGTCAGGACCGAGACGCCATTGCAAAGGTATGTTTAAAAACCTGCCACATAACTATCATCGTTAGAATGTAACAATGTCCATTGTCCTCTGGCAGAAAAAGCGCTCGCCGGACTATATCCGGAGAGCCTGCCAGCCACGCCTCCACCAGCCGGACTCCGAGGCCGGACTCAAGGACGGAGGTCGACACAGACGATCCTCCTACAGAGGATGCGGATAGATTCTCTGCTACAAACTCCGAAGTGGAGAGCGCCATGAATCATAGGCGCCGACGGGCCACACTACGCGACCCTAATTTCTCCGAAGAGGCGTTCAATGCCTTCAACTCAGGGGACGCATACATCCGGGCTGCTCAAGGTGGCCTTGCCAGTGCCACGGACCAGTACGTAAAGGATATACGGCTAAGAAAATTTGATAAGTATGTATATCAGTAGCCCCTGAGACTTGAAACAGTTGGCACAACTGATTTAAGGATCCTCATGTGCATAGGTTCTGACAGAGAAGAATACCCAGTTGTCTAAAGAGATGGAGGAGTGCAAAGCCCAACTGCGGGCCGCAATTGCCGTAATGGAGGAGTCTACGAAGGCCCCATCTGGTAATACTTGTTTTGATCGAAAATAATGCCATGGCATGTACCAGTTTAGTATTCAGCATGAATGCAAATCTAACAATAGATTCTGCAGACAATCCCGGAGGCAATCCGGAGATCATGCCAGAGGATGAGCAACATGTTCGGCGACAGGTAAAGGCTGGCGAGCGTGTGCTTACAAAGGTTATAAAGGAGAAAAATACTCTCCAGGACGGGAACACCCGACTGGACGTCGAATTAAAGGATGTTCGGCCCCATCTTGCTGACTCCGTAAAGGAGAATAAGAGGCTTCGACGCGGCATATTCAGTAAGTGCTCTAACGAACCACTATAAAGTTCGGCAAAGAAGCGTGCTAACAGAATTATGTCTGTAGGCATGCTGACAGGTCGTCCCGAAGAGGAGATGCCCGGATCTGCAGGTGATCTTTTGCAGGAGCTCTCACAACTACATGAACAAGTTCAGCAGGTGATGCAGGGCATTGCCCAAGCCTCGTGGCCATCCGCCTCCCTGCCAGGAGGCATGGGGGAGCTTGTGGAGATACTCGAGGGAGCACGGCGGTGCTTCCAATTATGGAAGATATCGGCCTGCCGACAAGGTGCGAGGGAAGCTTGGGCCATGGTGAAGACGCGATATACCAAGGCTGACCCGAACCACATGGCCGAGGTCGGACCTGTAGGATCAGATGGAAAAGAGATCCCTGTAAGTCTGGTATATGACCAGGTAGCATTAGCCGCTAAGTATTCCCAACAGGACTGTAGGCTAGACAGCCTGTTGGATGGTATATAAGAAGAATTTAGTCAGTCTAAGTGACTTTTGTACTTCGAAGGACATATTTGTCCCTAGCCGGATTGTAAATCATTTGTCTTAGCGTACCTTTTCGCTTCAACCTCTGGACCCGACAGTCCGGAGTGTATCCAAATACCTACTCGGTTATGTGAAAACCGGGGTACGCGTGGAAACCAGGCGTAGGGGTCATAAGTGCTTGAACAGACAAGTACCCTACTAGCTATGTTATATTACATGGGTAGTAAGAAACATCTTCCAGGGAGAATAGTTCCGTTAAGGGTTCCTTTCCCTGGGTGTGCATGCATTAACGTGCATGTCCGAACTGCGAAAAAATGACGCAGGATATAATCATCTGGGGGCATGTTTTGAAATAGGTAAAAGACATCTTTTGTTCACCGACCGAATATTCCCTTAAGAACGCTAGCTTTCGGCTTCACCCAGTCTGAGGTACACATCCGGCTGACCCGGCAGTAACAATCGCAGAGGTGCTCCCCTTATGCCCTAGCCGAATTAATGGGAATGTAGGGCATAAACACAAGAGCCAGGCAACCCATCTTGGCCAAAACTTATGTCATATCGATGCATATAGTGGTGAAAAAAGTCACATATGGGGAAATGACGCATATGTGGTGGGCATAAAGCCCAGAAGATAATTACATTTAGCTTCTATATAAGAAGCCCCCGGGTATATTAAGCGCGCATAGCGCGGCGGGAGTGTGCGGTCAAAGCATACTTGAAGCTTTTAAGGCTATATATAAGAAGGGGAGAGAGAGGATATAATCTAAAAAGGGAGACGGAGGTAAAGAGACAAACACAGAGTTCGGCACTAGGCGTAGAATCTTCGGAGTCTGGCCACGTTCCATGGGTTCGGCTCGAGTCGATTATCTGATGCATCACGCAGGCGGTACGCACCTCCGGTGAGAACTTTGTCAATGATGAAGGGACCCTCCCATTTGGGCTTGAGCTTGTCCTTTTTCTTCTCTGGTAGGCGTAGAACGAGTTCGCCAATGTTATAAGTTTTGGCTCGTACTTCTTTGCTTTAATACCTTCGAGCCTGCTGTTGATAGAATGTGGAACAGGCCTTTGCGACGTCACGCTCCTCCTCCAGGGCATCTAAGTTGTCCTGCCGATCCATCTCGGCTTCTCTCTCTTTGTACATGCGCACTCTAGGTGAGTCATGGATGATATCGCAAGGTAGCACTGCCTCTGCGTCGTACACCATAAAAAATGGTGTGCATTTGGTTGTGCGATTTGGCGTGGTCCATAGCCCCCATAGTATGAAGTCGAGCTCCTCAACCCAGTGCGTATCTGATTCCTTCAAGGATCGCACTAGTCTGGGTTTAATGCCGCTCATAATAAGACCATTTGCTTGTTCGACTTGACCATTTGTTTGGGGTAGATAGACGGAGGCATAATCCAGTTTTATGCCCATTTTGTTGCACCAGATTTTCACCTCGTCGGCTGTGAAGTTTGAGTCGTTATCGGTGATGATGCTGTGGGGGACACCGTAGCGGTGTACGACCTCGGATATAAAGTCTATCACTGGTCCGGACTCGGCCGTTTTAACTGGTTTGGCTTCTATCCATTTGGTGAATTTATCAACCATGACCAACAAGTATTTCTTCTTATGGCTTCCTCCTTTAAGGGGTCCAACCATATCGAGCCCCTAGACCGCAAAGGGCCAAGTTATGGGGATTTTTTGGAGGGCGGTAGGTGGCATATGTCTTTGATTTGCAAAAGGCTGGCAACCGACGCAATGTTGGACAAGGTCCTGTGCGTCTGCCCGGGTTGTCGGCCAGTAGAAACCTGTACGGAAGGCCTTGCTTACTAGCGCCCGAGCTGCAGCATGGTGGCCGCTGAGTCCGGCATGAATTTCGGCCAAAAGCTGCCGCCCTTCCTCTTCGGAGATGCACCTTTGGAGCACTCCGGTCGCGCTTTTCTTATAAAGCTCTCCCTCGTGGACTTTGTAGGCTTTAGAGCGTCGCACAATGCAACGTGCCTCATTTTAGTCCTCCGGGAGTTCCTGCCTATTTAAGTAGGCTAAGAAGGGTTCTGTCCACGGGGCGATGACCGCCATAATTGCGTGGGCCGAAGGTGTTATTTCGGTGGCGGAGCCTCTGATTACGTCAGATTGTTCAGGATCTGGGGTTGTATGCGGATCTGGACTGGTGTTGCCGGTCTCCCCTTCCTATACCATGGATGGCTTGAACATCCTTTCCAAAAAGATATTAGGTGGGATGGGGTCGCATTTAGCGCCGATGCAGGCAAGGATATCTCTCGCTTGATTGTTTTCTCGAACCACATGGTGGAATTTGGGCCCCTCGAACCGAGCTGACATTTTGAGAACGGAGTTGCGGTAGGCCGCCATTTTCGGGTCCTTGGCGTCAAAGTCTCCATTTATTTGAGATATTGCGAGATTTGAATCCCCACGTACTTCTAGGCGTTGAATGCCCATGGAGACTGCCATCCGAAGACCGTGCAACAATGCATCATATTCGGCTGCATTGTTGGAATCTGTGTATAATATCTGTAATACGTATTGAACTGTATCTCCGGTGGGGGATGTCAGGACGACGCCAGCCCCTAGACCAGCTAGCATCTTAGAGCTGTCAAAGTGCATGATCCAATGGGAGTACGTGACGTACTCTTTAGGGAGTTCGGCTTCTGTCCATTCGGCGATGAAGTCAGCCAGTACTTGCGACTTAATGGCTCGCTGTGGTTTTTATGTTATGTCAAACGGGGGGAGCTCGATAGCCCATTTAGCAATCCGGCCCGTGGCATCGCGGTTATTTATTATGTCATTGAGTGGTACTTCGGAGGCCACCGTGATTGAACACTCTTGAAAGTAGTGTCGTAGTTTTCAGGATGCCATGAAGATCGCGTATGCTATCTTTTTATAATGTGGGTACCGTGACTTGCATGGAGTGAGGACAGTGGATACATAGTATACCGACTTTTGAAGTAGGAATTTATGTCCATCTGTCTCTCGTTTGACGACGAGCACTGCGCTTACAACCTGGTGTGTTGCAGCTATATATAGCAACATGGGTTCGTTGACATTTGGTGCTGCCATGATTGGATTGGTGGCCAAGAGGGCTTTTATTTCCTCCAGCCCGACCGTAGCCGCATCCGTCCACTCGAAGTGTTCGGTGCATCGAAGAAGGCGATAAAGAGGTAGTGCCTTTTCTCCTAATCAGGAGATAAAGCGGCTTAAGGCGGCCACGCATCTAGTTAATTTCTGGATTTGCTTGAGGTCTATTGGGGTAGCCAAATGTGACAGAGCTCGGATTTTAGCCGGGTTTGCTTCGATTCCTCTATTGGAAACAATAAAGCCCAAGAGCTTTCCGGACGGTACGCCAAAAACGCATTTTTCCGGGTTGAGCTTGATGTCATATGTTCGGAGATTGTCGAACGTAAGCCTCAAGTCGTCTATTAATGATTCGACGTGTCTGGTTTTGATGACCACATCATCTACATATGCCTCCATTGTTTTGCCGATTTGTGTTGCCAGGCATGTATGAATCATGCGTTGATAGGTTGCACCGGCATTTTTGAGCCCGAAAGGCATGGTGTTAAAATAGAAGGGGTCGTATGGAGTGATAAATGTCGTTGCGGCTTGATCGGACTCCGCCATATTGATTTGATGGTATTCGGAGTATGCGTCGAGGAAACACAATGAGTCGTGTCCTGCGGTGGTGTCGATGATTTGATCGATGCAGGGGAGGGGGAAGGGATCCTTGGGTTAAGCCTTATTGAGGTCCTTGAAATCGACGCATAGGCGCCAGGATTTGTCCTTCTTTGGTACCATCACCAGGTTTGCTAGCCAGTCCAGATGTTTAATTTCTCTAATGAATCCGGCCTCGAGTAGCTTGGCTCGCTCTTCTCCCATGGCTTGTCGCTTGGGTTCTGAAAAGCGCCGAAGAGTCTGCTTGACCGGCTTGTATCCCTTTAGTATGTTTAGGCTATGCTCGGCCAACCTGCGTGGGATACCTGGCATATCCGAGGGATGCCAGGCGAAGATGTCCCAATTATCGTGCAAGAACTCTCGTAGTGCGGCATCTATTGTGGGGTTCAGTTGTGCCCCAATTGATGCTGTTTTTGTAGGGTCCGTTGGGTGGACCTGGAATTTTACTATTTCGTCTGCTGGTTTGAAAGAAGTGGACTTGGGTCGTTTGTCGAGTATCACGTTGTCCCTGTCCACTGTGGAGCGTAGCGCAGTTAACTCTTCGGCCGCGAGGGCTTCGGATAATGCCTCCAGGGCTAGTGCGGCGGTTTTATTTTCGGCGCGGAGTGCTATGTCCGGATCACTGGCTAGAGTGATGATTCCATTGGGCCCCGGCATCTTAAGCTTCATGTACCCATAATGGGGTATAGCTTGGAAGCTTGTGAATGCATCCCGCCCCAAAAGGGCGTGGTATCCACTGTTAAACAGGGCCACTTGGAATGTGATTTCTTCGGACCTATAATTCTCCGGCGTGCCGAATACCACATCCAGTGTTATTTTTCCCGCGCATCATGCCTCCCGACTAAGGATGCTCTGAAGGTCGTGCTGCTTTGCTCAATGTGGCTCTTATCTATTTCCATTTTGTTAAGAGTTTCCTCATAGATGAGGTTTAATCCGCTGCCGCCATCCATGAGCACTTTAGTAAGCCGGAAGCCGTCCACAATTGGACTAAGGACCAAAGCGGTTGGTGAGTTGGACTGTTCGGGATTGAGGTTCGTCGCTGGCATTGAAGGTTATGGCCGTATCGTTCCACGGGTTTATTGATGCGACGTGGCAGACTTCGACGAGGCTGCGGAGCGCTCACTTGCGCCTATTGTTTGAGGCGAAAGTCTCGAAGACTGTCAGTATTGTATTGTTATTTTCTACGGGATGGTGATTGTTGATGAGAAGGTCCTCGCTGCTCTTGGCCACCTGCCGGAGTATCCAACATGCTCTAAGGCTGTGGGTTGGTATGATGCCCGGTGTGTTGTGAATTTTGCATGGCCTATTGAGCCATCCCTCCAGTACGGTTCCACGCCCTATAAAGGCCTTTGGCTCCTTTGTAATTGGGTTGGGTGACTTGCGAGAGCGCACCCTTTTAGTTCGGACGAGGGGTTTAGTTAGGGACGGAGGATCCCAGAATTTTGATTGGGTTTTCCAGGCGCTTTCCATCGCACAGTATTTCTGTACTATGGCCGCCAAGTCGGCAAAGTGTGCTATGTCACGGCGACTTATGGCGTTGAGAATTCCCTTGTCCGTGCAATTTTTGCAAAATAATGAGATTGCGTCTTCCTCATGACAGTTCTTAACCTTGCTCATTACAAGGAGGAATCTGGCCCAGAAGTGGTGTATTGTCTCTTGGGGCTCTTGTCTAATGTGGGAAAGATCACTTGTGTCTGGGTGGGTGGGTAGACTTAAGTCCACATCCTGACCCAATCTGAGACCCAGGGGCAAAGGAGCTCCCGAGCTTGGTAGCTCGGGCTCCAGGATGTTGCCCAATATTTGTGGCCCATTGCCCGATTCTAAGTTCGGAGCCTGGGCCATGTCCTCCCGTAGACAGGTATCCGGCTCGGGGAGCTTGGGAATCCGGACATAGTTCATCCTCAAAATAGAGGAAGAATCGCTGTTTTGTTCCTCCACTACCGCTATCTGATGGGTAACCAGCGGAGAGTTAATCTCCCTTTGGTCGGGTTTAAGCCCGATCCGATCATAGTCCGTAGTGACTCCCAGGGTAGCGATGCGATCCAAGAGCTCGTTCAGGAAGGAGAGGTCCATTGGATCCATCCACTCGGTGAATTACGAGCTGACGTGGAGGCTATTCTTAATGACCTGAGAAGTCATAGTCGGCGTGGCAGCCGAACGGGCGGCCATGACGAAACCGCCCAGCCGGAGAGTTTGGCCTATAGTCAGGGACCCTCCAGAGGTGATGTTGTTCTTGACAACAAGGCGAGCCATCAAGCCCTATCGCGACGGCATAGTGGAACTCTCAATGAAAGCACCAACATTGGTGTCAAAACCGGCGGATCTCGGGTAGGGGGTCCCGAACTGTGCGTCTAAGGCTAATGGTAACAGGAGGCAGGGGACACGATGTTTTACCCAGGTTTGGGCCCTCTCGATGGAGGTAATACCCTACTTCCTGCTTGATTGATCTTGATGATATGAGTATTACAAGAGTTGATCTACCACGAGATCGTAGAGGCTAAACCCTAGAAGCTAGCCTATGATTATGATTGTTCTTGTCCTACAGACTAAACCCTCCAGTTTATATAGACACCGGAGGGGGCTAGGGTTACACAAAGTCGGTTACAGAGAAAGAGATCTACATATCTGAATTGCCAAGCTTGCCTTCCACGCAAAGGAGAGTCCCATCCGGACACGGGACGAAGTCTTCAATCTTGTATCTTCATAGTCCAACAGTCCGGCCAAAGTATATAGTCTGGCTGTCCGAGGACCCCTTAATCCAGGACTCCCTCAACAGGTGCACCGATGCCGTAGCTAGTAACTTGAGTTCATACGCCACCTCGTTGATTTTCTTGATGATAGGAAACGGCCTGAAGAACTTGAAAGAGAGCTTGTGGTTTGCCCGTGGAGCAACGGAGGTTTGAATGTATGGTTGCAGCTTGAGGAAGACTTGATTGCCCACTTGGAATTCTCGGAACGATCTCTTTTTATCTGCCTGAGACTTCATGCACTGTCGCGCCCTGTTGAGGTGTTGTTGTACCAGGTCCTGCACCACTCGGCGTTCTTCTATCCATGCTTGGAGAGAAGGCACCGAGGTACTGGGCGGTGTGGTGATGCCCCAATGCCGAGGCTCATGGCCATACAGTGCCTTGAAAGGCGACATGCCAATTGCCGAGTGTGGGGAGGTATTGTACCAAAATTGTGTCAGGGCGATCCAGAGACTCCAGCGGCGAGGCCAAACTTGAGTGAAACAGCGGTGGAAGGTTTCTAAGCATTTATTTACCCATTCCGTTTGACCGTCTGTCTGTGGGTGGTTGGCAGTGCTCATTCTGAGCTCTGTGCCTGCGTACCAGAACAGTTCACGCCAAAAATGGCTGGTAAACACTGGGTCCCTATTCGAGATGATGGCTCCGGGAAACCCATGCAACTTGTAGATCTGAGACATGTAGACTTGCACCACTTTAGCTGCTGTGTAGGGGTGGGCGAGAGGAGCAAAGTGAGCAAAGTGAGTCCTCTTATCCACCAACACAAGTATGTAGTTGAACTTCCTGGACTGTGGTAGGCCGACGATAAAATCCATAGTTATGAGATCCCATGGCTGTTGAGGAATTGGGAGTGGTACCAACAGACCTGGAGATGTGGCACAGTCTGGTTTGGCTTGTTGGCAAACTTGGCAGCATGCGACGTGGTGCTTGATGTGAGCTTTCATTTTGGGCCATGAAAAAAGATGACAGATGCGCTTGTATGTCACAGGGAATCCCGAGTGACCGCCCAAAGCACTGTCGTGGAAGGCGGTTATGATTCAAAGTTGTGGTGTTGTGGACCCCCCGAGCCAAATTCGGTCACGAAAGCGCAAAATTCCTTGCTGGAGTGAGAATCTCTTCTTGGGATCGTCCCGAACAGCCAACTGCTCCAAAAGACGTTGAGCTTGAGGATTCCAATGGTAGTTGGTGATGATGTCGTCGAGCCACGCTGGCTGACAAGAAGTGACAGCAGCTAGCATCTCCTTCGACTCTGCTCGTGACAGTGCGTTGGCCGCTGAATTTTCCACTCCTTTTTTGTACTTGATGCAGTAACGCAAACCCAACAGCTTGGTGAAGGCCTTTTGCTGCCAGGGTGTAGTCAATCGTTGTTCCTCCAGGTGGACTAGGCTGCATTGATCTGTGAAGATAACGAACTCGGCATGTTGCAGGTACGGATGCCATTGATCAACAGCAACGATGATAGCTAGATATTCCTTTTCATAAGTAGACAACCCTTGATATCACGGACAGAGCGCCTTGCTCATGAAGGCAATTGGGTGACCCCCCCCCCCTGTTGGAGGACTACCCCAACCCCCTTGTCGCTGGCGTCTGTCTCGACCATGAACTGTTTGGAGAAATCCGGAAGTGCCAAAATTGGAGTTGTGATCAGGTGTTGCTTCAGGGTTTGGAATGTTGTTTCTATGACCGAAGACCATACGAATGGAGTCCCTTTTTTCAATAGATTGAACAGGGGTCGCGTGATCACGCCGAAGTGGCGCACAAATCGACGATAGTAGCCTGCGAGTCCCAAAAAACTCTGGACACCTTTGACATTTGTGGGGGATTGCCAATCCGCGACGGCCCATATCTTACTGGGCTCTGTAGCTACCCCTTGTGGATTGATGACATGCCCCAAATAGGAGAGCTGTTGCTGGCCGAACACACACTTAGATGCCTTGACTTTCCATTGATCCTTGCGCAGCAATGTCAGCACCTCCGTGAGACCCTCTTGGTGCTGCTCCCAGGTTTTACTCAAGACTAAGATGTCATCAAAGAAGAGAATCACACACTTTCTGTTGACAGGCTTGAGAGTGGTATGCATCGCGCCGTTGAAAGTACTCGGTCCCCCTGCCAGCCCAAAGGATACAACCTTGTACTCGAACTGCCCAAAATGGGTTTGGAAAGCCGTCTTGGACTCATCACCTTCTGCAATCCTAATCTGGTGGTATCCTGCGCGCAGGTCAAGTCTCGAGAACCACTGTGCGCCCTGTAGCTCATCCAATAATTCCTTGATGACCGAGATCGGAAACTTGGCTACACACATGAGCGCGTTGAGGTGCCGATAATCAATGCATAGGCGCCATGTACCATCCTTCTTCTTGACCAGAATAGCCGGGGATGAGAAGGGACTATTGCTAGCCTGAATCAATCCTGCTTTGAGAAGATCGGCCACTTGCCGTTCAGTTTCATCCTTATGCTCGGGTTTGTGTCTGTAGGGCCTGATGCTAAATGGTTGTGCGCCGGGTAGCAGGGGAATGTGGTGATCACAGGATCTTTTTGGCGGCAACCCTTCCGGTGTTCCAAACACGTCAACAAAGTCGTCCAAAATTTGCTGCAAACAAGCTGGAGGTGGTGTGGCCTCGGCTTCGTTGCTGGTAATAACATAGAGATGCACCACGTGAGTAATAGCATTGTTCTTGCACAATCCCTTAAGTTGCACGCTATTGATGAGGAAGCAGGTCGAGGACATGGCTTCGTGCCCTTGCAGACTGACGGTGCCGATCGGCGATTGGAATTCCAGGTGCTTGGCGCGCCAGTACACTGTCACCGTACTATGGGCTTCGAGCCAGTTCCATACCCAGGATGGTGTCATACACGCCCAAGTGCAGCACCTTCAGGTCTGTGATGAATTCGTGCCCTTGGGAGCACCACACACAACTGGGCACAACTACAGAGCAGAGCATCTCTCTGCCGTCGGTGACCCGCACGCGATAAGCGCGCGGAAGTGGTTATGCGCATGTCAACTAGTTTGCCAACGCAGAGTCGATGAAGGAATTCGTGCTGCCAGAGTCGACTAGCATGAGCACTTCCCGGCCTTGTATCCAAGCGCAAAGTTGAAAAGCCTTGGCAGAGACCCCGCCCGAGATGGCAGACTTGGAGATGGCCATCACCGTGTCATCCGGCGGAGGCAGTTGCATGTCGATGGTGTTGTCGAGGCCGAAAAGTTCGAGGAGTTCCTCGACGACTTGGAGTTGGACCGAGGTGGGGCACACGTGGTTGTGGCCCCACCTCTCGCCACACTTGAAGCAGAGGTCGCGGGCGCGGCGATACTCTTGTAGCGTCTTCAGTTTTGCTGAGTCCGCGTGCGTGGCGTCCGTGTCGCGACAATCGGTGGTGCCCGCGGAAGTCGCTGGCCGGGACAGGGGTGGTGGTAGCGGCAGTGGCGTGCCCGGCTACTGGATCGGTTCGGGTGGTCGGGGAAGAGACCCGAACGTGCCCTTCGCCACCTCCTCCTGCAGCAAGGCGAAGGTGCACATTGTATCCAAGTCGAGTGGCCACTGGACAAGTACCACTGCTCGGATATCCGTCCTCATTCCCTCCACAAATCGAGTGAGAAAGTAGTAAGGATGAATCAAATCAGAGTAGGCCAAACCTGGCATATCTATCGAACGCGATCGAGTGTACTCGGCGCATCTTCTTGAAAAATCGGTAGGGTGGTCATTTTTCGCCTACAATCATATTCAATTCGATCTTACCTATGGGAATGAAAAAACAATAAATAGTTTGCCTAGCTACTCTGTTACATTTGGTTTTTGCACCAAGGGCACAAAGGGTCATCGTATCCTATCCCATATACCTAAATAGTTGATCCCACTAACTTCAAATTTCTCAACATGCAACTATGCCACCTCGTCATGCCACATGCATGAGAAAACACTTATATTAACATGCATTATGCATGTTACTCATATTCAATTTCCAATAACTTCAATTCTCTCAACATGCATCTATGCCACCTGGCCATGCCACCATGCAAGGGAAAACACCCATATTAACATGCACTATGCATGCTACTCATATCAAGAAATATTCTACAACTATAGAATAATCAAATGCAATAAAGTTTATTTTAGTTTCAGTTCACATATTGTTAGTCTAAATTCTAATGTTCCATACACCCAATTCTCACTGAAATAGTTGAGACATATTCCCGCCACAATGCGCGGGTATAATCTCTAGTTTTGCATATGGTTGGGACAAAAAAAACTTCAAATAGTTCACCTAAGTTTTTGGCTGCAATTGGTCTTTGCGGCAAGGATGCAACGGGTCATCTAGTCTTAGCTTGAAATAAAAAGAACTCCAATCCAGGGGTGACTCTAGTGGAACAAAACATCAATCCCCATAAGCACGGCCTCTCACCGTTGCCTTTATACTACATAACGTCTACAATTATCTCGAGAAGCATAACATAATGAATTAGAACCAGGTTCAACTACCCATGTGCACGATAAACTACTGCAAGTCAGATTGAACACGGATTCTAAATCAATCAACCGAGGCATGCTGGGATAAGTAAACCAAGGGAATATATATCAGGAAATAAAATCAGGCCATGCCATGAATAGGCATCGAGCACCACTGAAAGCATTGTCAAAATAGGGGTAAATAGCATGGAGTACATTAAAAGTGGTTAAACATGCATGACCATGACTAGATTCTATGCACTTCCCTAATCAATTGGGATATCAAGTTTGTAATTTTCTGACTAAAAATGAATTAATTATGATTTATGCATGCTTTAAATGATGAAATCAATTTTAATCAAGTGAAAGAAATTAAAGTGTCAAAAGTGCAAACTAATGACTATTTTGAAAATTACTCATTTTTATGAACATGATACATCAATAACTCGTCATTTTGGGAGTTATAGCTGAAGTGATATGGATTCCAAAAGTTTTTGAAGTGAAACTCATTTTTGTGCCATGGCAGATTTGCAAATTGGTGTCATGGGGGAGCCAACAACGAAATTGGTTGCACCGACAACGTTTTTCTCTGAAAGATTTCCATAGGAAATCCGGCGCATTTTGCCTCCGCCGCATTACGCAAGTGTGATGTGTTGAACATTTGTTGAATGATTACCGTCAATGGGGTCCACATGTCGTGCCACTAAATAATCGGGGTTAGCATTAAACTTAAACAACTGCTAAGATAATGGTCAAGGATTTGGATATCATAGGGCTCGGTTAAACCAAAAGGTATGCAATGCAAGAGGGGGAGGAGGGGGTGCTGGATCTGGATCGGGGAGACGTCTCTGGAGACAATTAGAGACTACTGCAACCAGTTCTTTCTCATATTCCAACAAATAATCTTGCTATCCTGGTAGTGGCACCTCCAAAAGACATCCTCATTTGTAATTTCTGTCAGCTTGACTGATCAGTTTGCCACAAGAATGGATAGGGAAACAGTTCCTGACGGGAACAGGGTTAATCGTTCAATTCGCAGATTAAAAATAAATAACAGCCCAGAGGGCAATGACACATACATATAAAATTTCCTAGGTTGAAGCAAGAAAGGTGTAGTTTATGACTAGCTGCAGCCCAAGAACAAGACACTCCCATTTCCCTTCCATTCCCTCTCACTCTGAAGAACCTCGGTACGTGTCAATCTTGCCAGCTCCAGGGTTAAAAATAGCAAGAATAACAAGAGCTCCTAGTAGTATCAGCATCATCCCCAGTGAGTTCATCAGCATCGCTTCTGTGGAGAAGCGCCCGATCATTTTTGCACTCTGCATGAAGATTGACTTCTCCAGAAGTCCAGTCACGCTTGTGGCGATGGCAAGAACATAGAGAAATACACCCAAGAACACATGCCAGGGGAGCAGGGACGCTCTGTCGCTTCTCGATCCTCCAGGGTACCAGAAGGTCAAAAAACCAGCAGCCCACTGTGGAGAATCCATGACGGGGAGGAGAATAAATTATATAAGACCTCTTTATCTCTAAACAATTTAGTAACGAAAACATCATGACTGCACATGAGATACCATCTCTTCTCTACCTGCAAGCTGAAGATGATGATGCAAGAAAGGCCCAACCAGGAGTGGAGTGTGTACAAGTGGTCAATTTCTTTTTCATCGTGGAACTTCCAGACAGCCCAGAGGCCAACTAGACTCAAAAACATGGCAAGGAACTGCAATGTAATGTGTACTAACTTCTTCAGTTTCTTGGTTCCTGGCACTGTCTTGTACGCCAAAAGAGCTGCATGAAGCACCATATCAACAAGAATTTATAAGATGTACACCCGATACAAATTAAATAACTGAATTCAACTCTAATGGTCTGGTCCCCAAACCTGGTCTTGGGGTTGTATCTGCTAGGTGTCAATTCAGATTTTACTATTCAAACAAATGAGACTACTTACTTTGGAGTTTCAGTCTATCCGAATCTGGCTACGAATTGGATTGGGTTTCAGACATAAATAGGTAAAGTATGCTATTAGTTTTGCTTTGCGGTGTTTCCTTATATTTCAGAAGTATACTATGTGACCAAACTTGGTTAGAATCATTTCCAGCATGCCGAGAATCCATATCATTAGCTACATAACATACTTTCTACATATAATTAACCAAGATATAAGATACAATGACAGCTTAGTCTAGTTGGAATACTATGGAACGGTATGTATTTCATACATCTAAAATATTATGCACATGCCAGAAATAGCCAAAGCAACACATTTGGCATGAAATTGAGTGAGTCCATACAAAAAAATATATGCCACAATAACAAGGCTGTTCTGAAACCAAAGTGTTTTCGTCGATATCACTGACCTTCGCCATTCAGGACTACCAATCCAATCAGCATTAGCACAGGGTGTACCTGAAAAGATGCACATTAGTATCACAAGAAGATGAGATCAATATACACAATAATAATATCTAGTGAACATAATTATAATCACCAACTTTGGTATTGCATGCAAAACCACAAACGCATAAACAATATGGTTGGTTATTGGTTGACAAAGTGACATGTTACAAGGCTGGATGTCGCGGCAGTGTTGCTGACAAATGGCATGCACTGAATCCTTGTCTGATGGTCTTAATAGACAAACATGACTGAAATAATCCAACTTTCATTCTGAGTGCACAGATAATGTGCACAACTACACATAGATGTGTACAAATGCAGCTATAGGATGTATGTTCCCTCCCAGCCAATATCCCATGTGGAGAATTACTACGTGAAACGCAAGCAGCAGCACAAAAATATAAAAAGAATTCTAGTACCAACTGATTTGTAAAATCAATCCCTCCAAAGAAATATCACCCTGTTTTCCTGAAATCTTGTCATTTAAAGCTTATTGTTGAGATTAATGAATTGTCAAATGACACACAAAAGATATGTGACACAGAGGTAAACCCTACACTCAAGCACCCACCATTGCATGTCAAATCCACAATCTTTTTTTCACGGAAAGACTGATGTTTCAAAATGGAATGAACCGGAAACATTCCCCTTTTTTTGCTCAGAGACTTGTCCATCAGATCACATGGCATGCAGCACAGCACCTCCCATGTAACACTCCTAAAATGATGGATGATCTGGCTGCATGAATTTGAGAAGTGAAGTACACAAAGAGTAATTTTTTCCAAGCAGATGTTTTCTTGTCTATTTCTCAGTTGAATGTCAACTGATAAAAAACAATGTTTCAAAAGAATTCCGACTTGCCATTCTACACACGGACGTTCAAATTTTCAGTCATTCATTATGCGAGTGTAAGCCCTGCACATCCCAGACACCACAAATACTATCCAAAAAATTGTTAATTTCTACCGAAAGGGTTAGAAACTAAGTCTTAGTGACCACTAGTCATAAATGAACCTATTGTCCCAATCATAGTGCCACATCCCCGTCCACCGTCCTGAAGTAGACAGACATCAGAGGCTTACCCTCTTCAATCGCTCCTCTCTCTTCTCTAGCAACTCTCATCCCCTACTTCAAATCCCTTAGCTGCATGCGGTTCACCTGTGAGAACCATAGCTGGTGCCTCACAATTGGTATTAGTCGCCGCGATTGGTTCCATCTGCCTCGCTAATCCTCTCAATAGAACGGTAAAATTCCACGATGAAGGGTGTGGAATTGCTTCAATGAATCCACCCAAAATCACAAGCAGGGTTTGTTTGATGTAAAGACACGTTGCGACAGCGCCGTCGAAGGCTGCCGCTCCCACGGCTTGGACCAGTTAGCCACCGCTACTATGGGGGAAAGCACCAACCAACTTTAGTCATCCACGGCGACACTGCTCGCCAAGTTTGACCACAAGACCACTAAACTCGACAATAAGAAACTCATCACCACCCAGAAGAGCATGGATGAGATTCATGATAAGGAAGCAATGCTCCGAGGCGACGCCGGCAATGTCCACGGCAGCTCCCACACTCACGCCGACCCAAGCGGCTCCTCTTTGACGTTTGGGTGGTCCCTCGTTTGGCGAATCAACCGCCATACTAGAGATGCCAGATGGAGTGCCACCACGTACCGGGTTCATCACGGCGCCAGGCTCAACCTCAAGATGGAGTCGAAACATGCCACGTCGATGTTCCGGGGCGCGGGCAAGTTTAGAGCATGAGCGACCATGGGAGCATCAGCTCGAGCGGGATCGACCGTGAGATCACGACCACAACCACTGTGTCAAGTTGCCGAAGCACGACTTTCCTCGGTTCTCCGGTGACAACCCCCGTATGTGGATCGATCTCGCTCACACTTACTTTGACATGTGTCAAGTTCCTACTCATCAATGGGTGTCTACCACAACCTTGTATTTGGATGGTGGGTGTCTTCCACAACCTTGTATTTCGATGGCCATGTGGCACTGTTGTGGAAGGCATTCAAACGGCCCCACCGAGCTTGGCTTTGGGAGGAATTCAATTTTGCTACTCCCTCCGATCCATATTACTTGTCGCTCAAATGGATGTATCTAGACGTATTTCAGTGCTAGATACATCCGTTTGAGCGACAAGTAATATGGATCAGAGGGAGTATTGAACATGGCCTTGGGAGGAATTCAATTTTGCTATTGAACAGGAATTTGGCCAGGAGGAATATGACACTTAGATGTCACGCGACTGCAGTTTAGGCGAACACATTCAATTGCGGAATACAGAACAGCTTTCGAGTCACCAATAGACCACCTGATCGCTTTTGATCCCACTCTTAACACAGAAGTTTTTTGTGTCCTAGTTTGTTCTCAGCCTCAAGGATTATATCAGGGCTGCAGTCTGATTTCAGACATCTACGAGTGTAACGCGTGCCGTGGAGCTTGCTCGGATTCAGGAAGAATAGCTGGACTCACACAGCCCTCGTGCACGCACTTGGCCAAGCAAATGCAACAGGTAGCTCCGTAGCTGTTCCCAATACTGTAGCCCCTGTTCCTCCTCCTCAGTGGCAACAACGCAAGACAACTGATGATTTTGTTAGAATCGCTAGCTTCTCTAGCTGTCACCCAGGACTCTCACTAAAGAGATGTGCTTTGCTTCACACAGAAAGAGCTACTACTAGTGGGATACTTTATTTGCTACAAGCCTGCCTATAACATATGGCGTGCCTCTCCTTATATATAGGCCTACAGTAACCGCCATTGCTACAGTAATATGGCTCATAGCTAGTTCATCTACTGCACAACTCATACCCAAGTAGATGAAAACTCATATAAAGTTAGGATAACTATTGAGTGATGACATATGCCATGACATCATATTCTTCTTGGCTAAAGTTTCATGATGTCCCTCAACATCCAACTCAATTTGACCTCTTCCTTCTCATGCATGTTATCCTGGGATCGTCTACGTCTTTTCGTACTGCATGATCATAGCTACCGCATACGACATCCCCTTTGACGAATTCACACACATTTTCTCGTGGACACAACTAACACGAGAACTCTGTTCTTGTGGACACAACTAACACGAGAACTCTGTTCTTGTGGACACAACAAGCACAAGAACCATGTTGCCTTGTAGATGGCTAGATGCATCTATTAGAAGTTATCTCAGTAGACACAGCTAACACGAAAATTCAGCTTCTTGTGGACGCAACTAACATAAGAACTATCTTGTATTCACGCAGCTAACATAAGAACTATCTTGTATTCTTGTGGACACAAGTGACACAAGATCTTGATCACACGCGCGATTTTGTGGACACATCTAGCACAAGAACCGCACACACAACTAATAGGGAATTACCAGGAGCACTACCTCCTGTTGCCGGCGACACACCTTACAGGGCAACATCTTGATCAATCAGAACAAGGCTGGTTCATCTTCGCACATGTTGAATTGCCTTCTTTGTTTGCTTGCAGTTGGCACTTGGGATCTTGCATGCGCCATCAAAAACGAGGTTAATTCGCTCCTCTTTGAACTACTCTTACTCTCATATGAGACATGGCTACTACCTCAAGCGGAGACCCTATATATACTCAGGTACCAAGTACCATCAACCATGGAGAAGCAAAGGAACAAGGCCAAACCATGGCGGAAGAGGAGCAAGGAAAGAATGAAGGGGAAGGATCTATTGCTCACTGTCCGAAAGTCCGGACAAAGCCAGACGAAAATGCTCTCTTGACACTTGTCCGTCTTTCCACGTCCGGCCCCACTCGGGCACCTACCCGGACATCTGGCCCCTGCAGCAACCTCTTTGACGCCAGCTAGCCATCCACAGATCAGCTATCGTGCCCGGATGTCCGGCTAACTGTCCAGTCGTCCAGCCCGAGCCCAGACCCTGCCTGCGTGCAGCCCGACACAAGTGGTCATGTATCCCTCTTGTCCGCCCCTATCTCATCTTGTACTATAAATAGTCTTCCCCTACCTCCTCTCTAGGGTTAGCAAAGTGCAATTAAACACATTGAGAGAGCTTTGCTCCTTGTACCTCCTCCTAGAGGAACAAGTCCATCTTGGAGAAGGATCTATCTTGATCTCAAGACCTCCATCTTGGAGAAGGATCTCTCTAGATCATCAAGCCCTCATCTCCACTTGTGGATTTGGGAAGAACTACCCTAGCTACTCTCTCTCTTAGTTGATTGCGGATTGTGCGGTACTTGTGTAGATTTGCTTAAAGAGGGCATGTGTGATTGGATCTTGTCTTTGAGTGCTTGTTCCCCTTGTGTTCTTGTTTATTCCTCTTGATCCATCTCCATGTGTGAAAGATTGGGCCACCTGCGGCTTTGCCCTACATCAATATCTCACTCAACCTAATACACGTGGCTCTGATACTGATTGTTAGAATCACAAAGCTTCTCTAGATGTCACCTAGGACTCTCTCTAAAGAGATGTGCTTGCTTCACACACACAAAGAGCTACTACCGTAGGAAGCTTTATCAGATATCTCAATTTTTACAAGCTTGCACATACGGGGTGCCTCTCCTTATAGAGAGGATTTAGGTCGGTGCTACAGTAACCGGCATTGCTACAGTAGTACAGCTCGGAGCTAGTTCATCTATCGCACAACTCATACACAAGTAGATGACAACTCATATATAGTTAGGAATAACTATATAATATAGTTAGGAATAACTATATATACCGTGACATCGTATTGTTCTTGGCCAAGGTTTCATGATGTCCCTCAAGATCAACTCAATTTGACTTCTTCCTTCTCATGCAAGCATCTCGTTGGTATATGATAAGATTAACTGTAACAGATTTTGCTCAGGGACGACAACTAAACAGATTTCAGACAAGCCAATGGACTCTGTTTCCATTGTGGTGACAAGTACAGCAAGGAGCATCAATGCAAAAATGCAACTTCTAACAATCAAGTGAGAGAACATGGGGAAATACACAATAAAGATGCAGTTCAGGCCTTAGAACTGTTCTTAACCTTATGGAGGAGAATGTTGTCAGTTGTCAGTAAATGCAGTCTCAGGAGCTGAGGCAGCAGAAACAGTACGTCCCAGTGATCAAATCATGTTCATGCTAGTTGATTCTAGAATCAGCCACAGCTTTATTGATGCATATTTTATAGCGTGATGCATTGTCCCTGTAACCTGCACCTGCAGTTCAGGTTATGGTTGCAAATCGACAGCTGATGCAGTCAGTGCAACTGGTGCAGAACTTCAATTGGTGGACACAAGGCACTACTATCAGTACTACAATGCAAGTGCTTTGACTCGGGGTATATGCCGCTGTGTTGGGCATGGACTTGTGACGCCCCCGATTTAATCGTACACTAATCATACACGCAAATGTGTACGATCAAGATCAGGGACTCACGGGAAGATATCACAGCACAACTCTAAAACATAAATAAGTCATACAAGCATCATAATACAAGCCAGGGGCCTCGAGGGCTCGAATACAAGTGCTCGATCATAGACGAGTCAGCGGAAGCCACAATATCTGAGTACAGACATAAGTTAAACAAGTTGCCATAAGATGGCTAGCACAAACTGGGATACAGATCAAAAGAGGCACATGCCTCCTGCCTGGGATCCTCCTAACTACTCCTGGTCGTCCTCAGCGGGCAGCACGTAGTAGTAGGCACCTCCAGTGTAGTAGGGGTCGTCGTCGACGGTGGCGTCTGGCTCCAGGGCTCCAGCATCTGGTTGCGACAACCAGGTAGAAGGGAAAAGGGAAAAGAGGGAGAAAAGCAACCGTGAGTACTCATCCAAAGTACTCGCAAGCAAGGAGCTACACTACATATGCATGGGTATATGTGTAAGGAGGCCATATCGGTGGACTGAACTGCAGAATGCCAGAAGAAGAGGGGGATAGCTAATCCTGTCGAAGACTACGCTTCTGGTAGCCTCCGTCTTGCAGCATATAGAAGAGAGTAGATTGTAGTCCTCCAAGTAGCATCTCCAAGTAGCATCTCCAAGTAGCATCTCCAAGTAGCATCGCATAGCATAAACCTACCCGGCGATCCTCTCCTCGTCGCCCTGCGGAAAAGCGATCACCGGGTTGTCTGTGGAACTTTGAAGGGTGTGTTTTATTAAGTATCCGGTTCTAGTTGTCATAAGGTCAAGGTACAACTCCAAGTCGTCCTGTTACCGAAGATCACGGCTATTCGAATAGATTAACTTCCCTGCAGGGGTGCACCACATAACCCAACACGCTCGATCCCATTTGGCCGGACACACTTTCCTGGGTCATGCCCGGCCTCGGAAGATCAACACGTCGCAGCCCCACCTAGGCAAAACAGAGAGGTCAGCACGCCGGTCTAAACCTAAGCGCGCAGGGGTCTGGGCCCATCGCCCTGAGCACACTTGCACGTTGCGTGGGCGGCCGAAAGCAGACCTAGCCTAGTGGCGTTCCAGTCCAATTCGGCGCGCGCCGCTCCGCCGCTGACGTCTGAAGTGCTTCGGCTGATACCACGACGTCGGGATACCCATAACTACTCCCACGTAGATGGTTAGTGCGTATAGGCTCGTAGCCGACTCAGATCAAATACCAAGGTCTCGTTAAGCGTGTTAAGTATCCGCGAACGCCGAACAGGGCCAGGCCCACCTGTCTCCTAGGTGGTCTCAACCTGCCCTGTCGCTCCGCCACAAAGTAACAGTCGAGGGCCGTCGGGAACCCAGGCCCACCTCTATCGGGATGGAGCCACCTGTCCTTTCAGCCCCCTCATCAGAATCACTTGCGGGTACTCA
>NC_041393.1:367565772-367566124 GCF_002162155.2 Triticum dicoccoides | reverse complement strand
CAGGTGACGCACGGGCGCAGCAGAGAGCACCGACGGCGTCAGCCGCGGGCGCGGTCCGGCGTGGTGCGCAGGGAGCGGAAGCAGCACGGGCGGCGAGTGTGCGCGTGCGGACGCGACGGCGGATCCGCCAGGGAAGAGAGGGGAAGAGAAGGGGGCTCACATAGCCTTGTAGATGTGCAAAGGCGCGCTCGGGGAAGGGCCGGAGTAGCGGGGCGACGGCGACGATGCCCAACTCGGGGAGGGAGTTGCGCGAGGGAGAGGCGGGGACGAGGCAGTCCGGCGGTGACGGGCGGCGCCGAGGCGCGTTGGGGGGCGCGGGATCTAGCCCCTCCTCGTCCAGTCGAGTGGGGGG
>NC_041393.1:367557816-367565267 GCF_002162155.2 Triticum dicoccoides | reverse complement strand
GGAGTGAGGTGGGTCGTGGGTTAGGGTTTCCTCCCTGGTGGGGATATGGAGGGGGCTGGGTCGGCCGGCTGGGCCTTTGCCCAGTTGGGCTGGCCAGCTGGGCCACAGATGGCCCAGTGGGGGGGGTGCCTCTTTTTTTAATTTTTAGTTAGATTTGTTTTCTGTTTTTTTTATACTTTGCTTTCTTTTAGTTTCCTATTATTTTAGTTTTAGTAAATTACCAAAGTGGCACCTAAATAGGATTTTACAAATTATGCCATTGCCACAATAGTTTAATACTTATAACAATTTAGTTTTGAAAATGTTTATTATTTTTAAAGCATTAAAATAATTGTTTTTTCTACTCTTTTATTCATTTAACAGTATTTAAACATTTTATAAAAGTGTGGTTTCTCCACCATAATTATCTATGCAATATTTGGTTCACTCCGAACATTTTAGTTTTAATATTTGAAAACTTTTATTGTTTGCCTATTTTTGAATTTGAATTTGAATCGGTTTCGAACTAACTCGAGATTAGCAACTATAAACGAGGTGACGTGGCACCATTAGCAGAGGATCACTGTAGCTTAATTACCCGGGCGTCACAATTCTCCTCCACTACAAGAAATCTCGTCCCGAGATTTAAGCGGTGGAGTAAGGGGCGAAGGTGTTGGTAGCGAAAAACCTAACGAGTCTTCTCGGTCTTGGCTTCCCTTTCGAAGAGGTTGATCCCTTTCGTTGATGTCTTCATTTCACTGCTTCAAGTCACCATGATCAATTTGTCATCCTTTATTCGGGATCTCCATCGTACTTACGAATAGGTAAGGGGCAGCTCTACAATGATAGGATGTTACAAGGGAAAATCTTCTGGGGGTTTCCCAAGTATGAACATATGAGTATCTCTCGAGTTGAACAAATGAAACACATCGAGAGCAAAGTAAGACGGTGCAATAAGAAGTTTCAAGCGGATAGGCAATCGTTCATTGCCTGAAACAGAGTGTGAATGGGGTTCAGAGCAACAGGAATAAGTATTGTGTCCGATACCAGAATTGATCACTAGGAAGGTGGCTCGCAAATTACATACGAAGTCAAGCTATAGGAATAACTTTGGCAACAGGGTGTATAGGAGAGTCAGGTTTCGATCCTGTGAAACTGTGGGTTATGGGCCCACCATGTGGTTCTTTTTTTTTAATAGGAGCAGTGACATCTTGCACGGTCATGATAGCAAGGCATGTCAGGGAGTACCATGTCAGCTATGTCGGCAACAACGTTGGTACCAAGGGCGAGGGACGAAGAGAACCATTTTCCTGCTCGTTGAAACGAGGCGGACCAATAGGCAAGGTTCCCGTCCATCGGTGGTTACCGGAATGTCATCAACAATAGTAACAAGGTCTTGCTGACCGAGTTGTACATCGAGGTGTTTGCACAAGTAGTGGATTATTACTGCTTATATCATATAGATCATAGAAAAGGTTTAAACAAACCAATGGAAGGAATTTATGATCATCAGATTAAACAGAACAATGGAAAGGAAAATATGTTTAAACACATATTTCGAGGGTATATCCTTCCCAAGGACAAGCAGAGCAAGATATCCATGACAGGATATAAAGTAGAAAACCATTTAGGTAAGGGGGGAGGAATCTCATGATATTACTCATACAACGGTGTTAGGATAATTGATAATTAAAATATAGCATCGTGCTTCAAACGTGCCTGTTGAAAATCGGAGTACCATTGACATGCTTCGAGATAGCAGTGACATGGTCTTCAGGTGAAGATCAGACTTTGGAAACACGAAGGATCCATCAAGAATAACTTGTAGAATAAGTCTTACAATTTCCTCATGGATGAATGGATAACCTTGCTGAAAAGGAATCTATAATGATAGGTCCTCCAGCCGGGGGGGGGGTGCTAGGCATGACATCATGTTACCGGGTCATCAAAGGATCAACATCATAACTCTTGGAAAGTTGTCCCATCCATCATATCTAACCGAGATTCATATCCAATTGGTGTCATGATACCTCAGACTCAAGGGGTCCGAGAGGAAAAGGTGCAACACAAATCGACGAAATGACATTGCAAGATTCTCGGGAAATGAACTATGGGAGCGGGTTTCTGAAGCAATAGTTCATCATTAAACCAAGGAGGGGATGAGGAGGTGGCTGATGGGCTCAGCGACAATTCATCGAGAATTCCAAATGGATGGATTTCCACGATAATGTGAACAAGAGGATGACATTTGTTAGATCAAATGATATAATGGGACATGCTCGAGGAAAACATACATAATTAAACATTGGTTGAACGGTGCACCCGAAATATGGGTTGGGTTGCACGGCCAATGTTAGAATGGTGATTCAATTATCGAAAGACTTAGAATGAACTATCGCCCATTCACTTCAAAGCAGTAGGGTTGCTAGAAGGAAAGAATCCAAACAACACCGTTCACTTGTTGGAATTAACACGGGGACCAAGAAAGAATGGTGATGGTGAGAAGTATTTCTATGTCAAGAATTCTCAAGAGGTGGTGAAATTCTCACCACATTCTTGACAAAAAGAGATGGTAATACTTCCGAGGTAAGGAAGATCAACTGCTGGGTAGCAGGGATCTCAAGGTTTACACAAAACACGAACAAGTTGTGTTGAACGGAAGGCAATAAAGTGGTCGATGAGAACAGGAATCATCGAGGGGCAAGGATGGTATTACCCATCATGAATTCAATTGAATTCCTGGAAGAGCTCATAAGGTTGATGATGATCACGACACATTTGTCGAGAGGTTTCATGCAGATGTAATCAACCAGCGACGACATCAAGTCAGAGGAATGATGAAGCAAGAGGTTATTGGAACCACAGTTACGACACAAACTCGAACTCAAGCTGGTTGTTTAAGGTGAAAGGGTATGACGAGGAAAATCGACGTAAGCTTAGCTATCATCGCAAATTGGTGCTCCGAGAATAAGGATCAGGTAGCACAGTTTGAAATCATCAAGATAATGATATAGCCAAACGGGTTAGGAATGGCGTGATCGGGTACAAACTCGTACTTATAGAAGCTTACTGGAGAGTTGTTGAACCGTAGTGCGGACTCGGTTCAGTTATCGGTGTCTTTGAGTGTCTAATAACTCAGAGCCCGTGGAAAATTTGGAATCAGTGGGAAGGTAGCACTTGATGAAGAACTCATAAGAAGTTATGCAGTTCCATGATAATCTCGAGATTCCAGGGGGGTAATACTCGACGATAGATCAAAGTAGAGGTTGGAATAGGGTATTGCTTTGTAGAAGACAAGTGCTTAAACTTGTCCGAGAAAAGGTATTTACAGGAGAACATGGTCAGAACCACGATTGCAAAAGGCCGGATCCCAGATATAAACTTATACCAAGGGAATAATTAATTTAAGAGAAGCTTTAATGATAAGATCTACATCGTGTCCATGGGCATGAACACAGAGTTCAAGGTCGACTCCCACTTCTTCAATGTATAACCTTTCATTCCTGCTCTACATAAAATGATTCCAGTGTCAAAACCTACCTGGTGAATTACCAGAGCAGTATGACCCGTGAAAACTTTCGAGTTCACACCGATTAAGGAAGGCATCGGTTCAACCCATTGGGGCATTTAAGGAACATATGCTACAAACTTCCAAGGTAATAACACAAGCTCGAAAGCAGAGCAAGGTTAAAAAAAAGGAGAGGATACAATTTACCAAAGGCATTATGCATCAGAGGAAGAACTCACAAGGTGATTAATTATGAAGGACACTATCGGATAATAATCCAACAGTGGATATGGCGATCCACAACGGGGCTGATGTGAGTATCGGTACTCAACCAGAAGAAGAAGAATGCAAGGAGATCAGAAGATAGAAACAACTGACTAATTCAAAGCTTAATTGCAAAAGAATTATGAATTCCATGTCAAGGGATCAGAAGCAATGCTCTGATTAGGAATGGATAAGTTGAATAGCCTTAGGGTACAATCAACGACAATTGGATTGGTCGAGAAACAATTCCAGTTAAAAGAATTGCAGCTCAGCCGGAAAGGTAATTTATAAGGATCAATGATGATTGCGTGTATTCGCAATCATATTGAGTCAACAGACTGAAAATGATAACGACAAGGAATGTCAAGAAGACTACGAGACTTATGGGATTAACCATAATGCAAGCAAGCAAGAATTTCAAGAGCCAAAGGCTCCAGAGGATTTTCGGAAGATCGAATAGTATTTTGAAGACTTTTGTGAAACACATGAACAACTGGGGGTGAGCGGATACTCGACAAGTGCGAGGATTTATTTGAAGGGGTATTCGTGTGGCAAAGAACTGCTAGGCAGTAGGCACAACGTATTCTCGGAACAATAGAGAAAACTTCGGAGTAACTTGTAATAACAAGATCAATGGGGGAGGATCGTATGAATGGCAAGTGTAAGTAGTTATCCATAAGGGTTTATCGGTGGTCGAGAATTGCAAAAGCAACGGGCACAAGGTCTCGAGAGAAAATCGGAGAGTATCTTCGAAATCTTCTGGTGCAGCAGGCGATCATCGGTAACAAGTGGCTCTCCGGGAGAAAGTACTTGCGAGAACCTAAAGTTAGTTTTGTTTTTAGCGAAATCATTTAACCCGAATAGAAGAAAGCTCAGAGTCCCAGAGTAAAGGTCGAGGAGTAAAAGACCCTAGTACCACCCAATGGCGACGTGGGCCCGTAAGGCACACAGCCAAGTTAGTAAAAGTTTTGTAAAGTCTAGACTCGACTTCGGCCAAGGAGTTGGAAGGAGGATTCCTACAGGCAGTCGGCTCTGATACCAACTTGTGACGCCCCCGATTTAATCGTACACTAATCATACACGCAAATGTGTACGATCAAGATCAGGGACTCACGGGAAGATATCACAGCACAACTCTAAAACATAAATAAGTCATACAAGCATCATAATACAAGCCAGGGGCCTCGAGGGCTCGAATACAAGTGCTCGATCATAGACGAGTCAGCGGAAGCCACAATATCTGAGTACAGACATAAGTTAAACAAGTTGCCATAAGATGGCTAGCACAAACTGGGATACAGATCAAAAGAGGCACATGCCTCCTGCCTGGGATCCTCCTAACTACTCCTGGTCGTCCTCAGCGGGCAGCACGTAGTAGTAGGCACCTCCAGTGTAGTAGGGGTCGTCGTCGACGGTGGCGTCTGGCTCCAGGGCTCCAGCATCTGGTTGCGACAACCAGGTAGAAGGGAAAAGGGAAAAGAGGGAGAAAAGCAACCGTGAGTACTCATCCAAAGTACTCGCAAGCAAGGAGCTACACTACATATGCATGGGTATATGTGTAAGGAGGCCATATCGGTGGACTGAACTGCAGAATGCCAGAAGAAGAGGGGGATAGCTAATCCTGTCGAAGACTACGCTTCTGGTAGCCTCCGTCTTGCAGCATATAGAAGAGAGTAGATTGTAGTCCTCCAAGTAGCATCTCCAAGTAGCATCTCCAAGTAGCATCTCCAAGTAGCATCGCATAGCATAAACCTACCCGGCGATCCTCTCCTCGTCGCCCTGCGGAAAAGCGATCACCGGGTTGTCTGTGGAACTTTGAAGGGTGTGTTTTATTAAGTATCCGGTTCTAGTTGTCATAAGGTCAAGGTACAACTCCAAGTCGTCCTGTTACCGAAGATCACGGCTATTCGAATAGATTAACTTCCCTGCAGGGGTGCACCACATAACCCAACACGCTCGATCCCATTTGGCCGGACACACTTTCCTGGGTCATGCCCGGCCTCGGAAGATCAACACGTCGCAGCCCCACCTAGGCAAAACAGAGAGGTCAGCACGCCGGTCTAAACCTAAGCGCGCAGGGGTCTGGGCCCATCGCCCTGAGCACACTTGCACGTTGCGTGGGCGGCCGAAAGCAGACCTAGCCTAGTGGCGTTCCAGTCCAATTCGGCGCGCGCCGCTCCGCCGCTGACGTCTGAAGTGCTTCGGCTGATACCACGACGTCGGGATACCCATAACTACTCCCACGTAGATGGTTAGTGCGTATAGGCTCGTAGCCGACTCAGATCAAATACCAAGGTCTCGTTAAGCGTGTTAAGTATCCGCGAACGCCGAACAGGGCCAGGCCCACCTGTCTCCTAGGTGGTCTCAACCTGCCCTGTCGCTCCGCCACAAAGTAACAGTCGAGGGCCGTCGGGAACCCAGGCCCACCTCTATCGGGATGGAGCCACCTGTCCTTTCAGCCCCCTCATCAGAATCACTTGCGGGTACTCAATGAGCTGACCCGACTTTAGTCACCATCTGTATAGTATGTATGAATGTATAGTATATACCCGTGATCACCTCCCAAGTGATCACGGCCCGATAGTATAGCAAGGCAGACTGACAAGAATGTAGGGCCAATGATGATAAACTAGCATCCTATACTAAGCATTTAGGATTGCGGGTAAGGTATCAATGACTGTAGCAGCAATGACAGGCTATGCATCAGAATAGGATTAACGGAAAGCAGTAACATGCTACACTACTCTAATGCAAGCAGTATAGAGAAGAGTAGGCGATATCTGGTGATCAAAGGGGGGGCTTGCCTGGTTGCTCTGGCAAGAGAGAGGGGTCGTCAACTCCGTAGTCGAACTGGGGCGTCAGCCTCGTCACGGGGTCTACCGAAGAGAAGAGGGTGGAGAAACAGTAAATACATAGCAAGCAAGTGCATAACAGGATAACAGGCAGAGCTAGACGTGTTCTACGCGGTAGGAGGTGATACCGGTGAAGGGGGGAAGCATCCGGGAAGTATTCCTGGGGTTCCGTGTTTTCGGGCAGAGGAGCCGGAGGGGGGAAAGTTGCGAGTTCGATAGGTTAGGGGGGTGTGGCGGACGAACGGGTTGCGTATCCGGAATCGTCTCGTCGTTCTGAGCAACTTTCATGTTGAAAATATTTTAATCCGAGTTACGGATTAAAAGATATGATTTTCTAAAGATTTTATTAATTTCTGGAATTTATTTAATTATTTAATTAATTCGGAAAATGGATTTATGACGTCAGCATGACGTCATGCTGACATCAGCAGTCAACAGGGGTTGACTGGGTCAAACTGACGCGTGGGTCCAATGGGACCCACCTGTCATACTCTGTTAGGTTAATTAGGATTTAGTTAAACTAATTACTGTTTAATTAAGCTAACATGTTAATTAGATTAATTAATTAAGGTTAATTAACTTAATTAATTTAATTAATTAAATTTATTTTTATTTTAATTATTGTTTTATTTATTTTTATATACTTTTTTTTAACGTTTTGGGGGCGGGCCCCCTTTGTCATAGGGCCCTGGGGGCTAACGGGCATGCGGTTGCCGCGGGTGCGGGCGCTGGGCGTCGGCGCCCGACTGGGCGAGCGCCCAGATCGACAGGGGGAGGCGCCAGCCACGGGCACGGCAAGCTCGGACGCTGGCTCAGGGGTGGCCATCGGCGCGCCTGGGCGCCGGCGG
>NC_041393.1:367501372-367556385 GCF_002162155.2 Triticum dicoccoides | reverse complement strand
CGGCCGGCTGGGCCTTTGCCCAGTTGGGCTGGCCAGCTGGGCCACAGATGGCCCAGTGGGGGGGGTGCCTCTTTTTTTATTTTTAGTTAGATTTGTTTTCTGTTTTTTTTATACTTTGCTTTCTTTTAGTTTCCTATTATTTTAGTTTTAGTAAATTACCAAAGTGGCACCTAAATAGGATTTTACATATTATGCCACTGCCACAATAGTTTAATACTTATAACAATTTAGTTTTGAAAATGTTTATTATTTTTAAAGCATTAAAATAATTGTTTTTTCTACTCTTTTATTCATTTAACAGTATTTAAACATTTTATAAAAGTGTGGTTTCTCCACCATAATTATCTATGCAATATTTGGTTCACTCCGAACATTTTAGTTTTAATATTTGAAAACTTTTATTGTTTGCCTATTTTTGAATTTGAATTTGAATCGGTTTCGAACTAACTCGAGATTAGCAACTATAAACGAGGTGACGTGGCACCATTAGCAGAGGATCACTGTAGCTTAATTACCCGGGCGTCACAGGACTGATTGAAGTTACATAGTCCTATGACCTGTGACTGGGAAGCCAACTCTATGCAGTTCCTGCAAGCAGGTGTGCCTGTTACACTGCATGGCATCCGGTCAGTTACTCTAGCCACACTTCAGGCAATTTCTGTTGAGCAAGTTAACAATGCATTGGTGGGCAATGACATTTGAGCCATGGTCGCGATTGCTCAAGAGACACCTGACTCTCCTGTACACATTTCTCCACTAGAGCCTGATATGGAACAGCTGCTTACTGAATATGTGGATGTTTTCGCTGAACCAAAAACACTAACGCCGCATCGACTGTATGATCAAGCATTAACATTGGAACCTGTCCATCACCCTCCCAACTCTCCCCCGTATCGCTATTCACCACAACAAAAGGATGAAATCGAACATCAACTGGCAGAGATGATCGTAGCAGGCATTGTCAGCCACAGTATGAGTCCCTATGCATCACATGTGCTCCTTGTGAAGCAGGGGGGCAGTTGGAGATTGCGTAGACTACAGGAAACTGAATCAAGTAACAATTAAGAACAAGTTTCCACTGCCAATTGTTGACGAACTGTTGGATGAATTGGCTAGCTCTAAGTTCTTCTCCAAACTGGATTTACGAGCTAGTTATCATCAAATACGGATGCATGCTTCTGGTGAAGATAAAACTGCATTTAAAACCCATTCTAGATACTTCCAGTTTCAGTAATGTCGTTTGGACTCACAAACGCGCGGCTACGTTTCAGTTCTGAGTTCGATTTTCGAGCTCCACATTTGCAAATTCGACATTATGTTCCTGGATAACATATATATACTTATCTATAGCTGCATTTGGGGAAAGCATGTGAAGCACTTACAGTTAGTGATGCAGATTGTGCCTGCCAATCAACTGTTTGCAAAGAAATCCAAATGTTCATTCGCCCAATCCAATATACATTACTTGTGGCACATCATATCTAGCGAGGGAGTGGCCAACTGACACAGAGAAGACGGATGCAACGCTCAAATGGTGCCAGCCGACAAATGTGACGGAGCTACAAGGATTTCCGGGGCTCACGAGTTACAGCCATAAATTTGTCAACAATTATGGTATGCTAGCTAAACCCCTGACGTCCCTACTTACTAAGAATTCTCTGGACTCCTCAAGCCACAAATGCATTTGAAACACTGAAGCATGCTATGTCTAAAACCCCTATACTGGGCATGCCTGACTTCATCAGCCTTTCACAGTGGAAACTGACGCCTGCGATTCAGGCACTCGTGATGTGATTTCACAAAACAATCATCCTATTGTGTATTTAAGTAAAGCATTGGGGGTTGCTAACTGCATGCTCTCAGTTTATGGAAATGAATTCTTAGCAGTGATTATTGCAGGTCATAAATGGCGGCAATATCTGCAGCATGAGCCATTTATTATCCTGACAGACCACAGTGTAACACCCCTGATCTAGAGGGGATCGGCGATCGGAGGTAGGTGAGAGGGAGCAGGTGAGGAAGAGGGGATGAGCTTGGAGAAGGGGGTTGGGATTGCAGAGGAAAGGTTGGATACAGAAAGTAGCTTACACAAGCATGATTCCCTCGGCCAACAGGCTGGCCTTAGTGGCCTATTTAACACACGACGCACATGCTAGCTAGACGGGCCCCACCTGCCAGGCATGCCAAGTCACACTGTCCATGGGATGGACAGGTGTGACATTCTCCCCTCCTTAAGCAATGGCCTCCTCTGCCAGATGGTAGCCGTTGGAAATGGCCGGCGAAGCACGTCGTAGTCTTCACAGGTTGCGGTGTCAGCGGTTGTGGGTGACCACTGAATCTTGAGCTGTACCACTGGCGCGTCGCCGTGCTTCATCATGCGTCGGTCGAGTATCTTGAATGGTTCTGCTGCCGTGGCGGACAGGTCTTGGACGAGGGGAAGATCGGCGAACACCGGCGAGTAGTCTGGCGTGAAGGGATTGAGTTGCGAGACGTGGAAGACAGGGTGCACGCAGCTGTCCGGCAGCAGATCCAGCTTGTAGGCCAGCGGCCCGAAACTTGAAGGCGAGCTTGGCGCACGGGCGAGAGACCACAGAACGCTGCACGTACGGCTGGAGCTTCAGGAGCACCTGTTTGCCGACTTGGAAGGAGCGCTCGACGCGATGCTTGTCAGCTTGTTTCTTGAACCAGTGCTAGGTGAGCACGGACATTGTCGTGTGCTCTGCCCAGTCCAAGTCTTCGCCGGCCGGCATGGCCTCCGCCCATGTCGCCATGGCGCCCAAATTGGCCTCCTTACCGTAAAGGGCCTTGAACGGGGTGCAATTCAGCGAGGCACGGAAAGTGGAGTTGTACCAGAATTCAGCCATCAGCAACCAGCGGCGCCATTTCTTGGGGGAGTCGTGGACGGCGCAACGCAAGTACATCTCCATGCACTGCTTCACACGCTCGCTCTTGCCATTTGCGGGTGGTACGCGGTGGAGTACAGCAGCTTGGTGCCCACACCCGCGAGCAGCTCCCGCCACAAATTGCTAGTGAAGACCTTGTCACGATCCGAGACGATGGAGGAGGGTATGCCGTGCAGCTTCACCACATTGTCCCAGAACGCACAGGCCACTTGAGCAGCATTGAAGGGGTGGCGTAGTGGCACAAAGTGTGCGAACTTGGTGAAGCAGTCAACGACCACCATGATGGAGTCGTAGCCCTCCGATGCCGGCAAGCCCTCGACGAAGTCCATGGTAAGATCCTCCCATGGTGCAGAGGGGATGGGCAGCGGCGTGAGGAGGCCCGCCGGCTTGGTGTGCTCACGCTCGGCCTGCTGACAGACGGCGCACTGGTGCACGAACTCCTCCACATCCTTCTTCAGGCCGCACCACTCAAAGTGTTTCTTGACGCGGTGGTACGTTGCGGTGATGCCAGAGTGGCCGCCCACGTCATCAGGGCTGTGGATGGCCAAGTGCTAGAGGCGCTCTTGGGGATCGGCGTCTGTCTCGTATGAGTTGGTGACCTCCTGCACCAGGCCAGTTGACAGGTCGAGAGCGCGGCCACGTCCATGAGCTTGCCCACTCCAGAGAGCGCGTCTATCGCGCCGTTGTCGAGGCCGCACTTGTACAGGAAGCGAAACTGGAGGCCGGCGAGCTTGGACATGGCCTTGCGCTGGACGTCTGTCTCGAGCTTGGAGAAGACCGCAGCGCCCGCCAGTTCATCGAGGAGTTCATCCACAATCGGCAAGGGAAATTTGTTCTTGGTTGTCGCATCATTGAGCCGGCAGTAATCGACACAAAACCGCCATGTGTCGCCCTTCTTCTTGACGAGCAGGACCCGTGCGACGTACGGGCCGACACTATGCGTGATGACGCCCGAGTCCAGTATCTCGCGAGCCTGCCGCTCGATCTCGTCTTTCTGGAGCGGCGAGTAGTGGTAGGGTCTGGTGTTAGCGGGGATCGCCCCTTCCACCAGGGTGACGGCGTGGTCGTACCGGCAATGCGGTGACAGGCCGTGGGGCGCGGCGAACTCGTCGAGGAGGTCGCTAATCAGGGCGTGGCTGGGATTTTTGCGTTTGGCAGGGACATGCGTACACGCGTCCAACATGGCCATTGCCCAAACCTCGATGTCGGCGATCATCTTGCGGAGCTCGTCCAGCTCCACAGGTGCCAGCGTGTTGGTGGTCTTGGGCTGGACTCCCCGCAGCGTGACTTGCTCGCCCTCGTGGATGAAGGAGACAAACTTGTCCTGGCATGGGGCTGAACTGCAACAGCCAGTCCATGCCCAAGATGCCGTCGTAGGCTCTAATGTCGAGCTCACGCATTGGTGTCAAAAACCTGTGCCCCTGCATCCACCACTTCAGTTCAGGGACGATGCGGTCACAGGTGAGAGATCGCCATTGGCGACGCGGACTTCGACGGGTGGCAGTACATGCGTGTAAGCTCCGATTCGATCGACGAAGCTCTTGTTGACGAAGCTGTGGGTGTTGCTCAAGTCGAGGAGGAGCAGCATGACTTGGTTGCCGACCCGGGCGCGGAGGCGAATGGTACTTGGCGAGTCGGAGCCGGCGATGCCCTACGCTGACAGAGTGCAACACTCGGCCGCCGGCGCAAGGTGCAGGGTTGTCGAGGAGCTCGAGGGCGTGAATCGCGTCATCCGAGAGGACCTCCCCATGCTCGCCGACATGGATCATGAGCAGTTGCGTGCAGCGGTGCTCGCGGGAGTAGCGTTCGCCGCACTTGAAGTAGAGGTTGTAGGCGTGCCGGTAGTCACGGAGTTGCCGCTACCATGCATACTCATCGCCTTGAGCCCGCGATGCAGCCCCTTGCCGTGGTGGTGCGGCGTTCGCTGGTGGCGGTCGTCCAGGAGGAACAGGGTGTGCCCGCAGGCGTGTCGTGACCAGCTCCTCCTGGATGCGCGCCAGAACCGATGCGCAAGTGATGCTTCACGGTGCTTGCAGGCGTAGGCAGCACGCAATCCATCCTTCAGGCCCAGAAGAAACTGTGTGACGAAGAACTTGGGAGTTGATGAAGGGATCCAAGGCCACGCGATAGTCGGAGACACTGCCGGTCTGGCAAAGCTGAAGCAGCCTGTGGATGACGAGCTCGAATTCATCGACGCCGAACTCCTCGAGCACGGCAACTGTGAACATGTCCCATGACAAATTGCAGTGGCTCTGGCGAAATGCCTGCAACCAATGCGCCGCCTGCCCCTCGATGTAGAAAGCGGCGGTGGGCACCCAAAACTGCTGGCCCACCTTGTAGAGCTCGAAATACGCCAAACAACGATCCAACCAGAGGTAGGGCGCGGTACCATCAAAGTGGGGAAAATCATGCTTCAGAGGCATGTGGTAGTTGCTCTCGTGGTGTGTGGGGCTGGGCGGTGGCGCGGTGAACGTGGTCATGGTCACGCCGAGAGGGGGAGTCGGGATGAGCAGGAGCTGCGTACCCCCCAATCGGGCGTGAGCGGAGGCGGGGCGGAGCGGATCGTTGTGATGTGGCTGCTGATGAGGTGAAGGTGGTGTCGGCGGCGGCGGTGGTGGTGCGATCGTGGTAACGGAGCCTGCGGGAGACGACGAGCCCTCGACAACCTTGCGGGCCGCATACACGTCGGCCTGGGTCAGATCCAGCTGCCGCGAGAGGCCTTGCAGCTCCTGCGAGATCTGGTTGTTGAAGGCGGTCTGCACCTCGAACTGCTTGTCGTGCAGGGCCGCTTGTTCGTCAAACTTGGAGAAGGACTCGAGCATCTTGGTGAGGTCGGAGTTCCCTTCTTCCATGGCGTCCAGAACCCGCCACGTCGCGACGGAAGGCTTGTGGGGCGCCATGCACTCGCTTGGAAGGGATCGAACCCCGCGACAGATTGTGTGAGATCCAGCCAACTCACACCGGCGCGGTGGATGTTACCGATCCGCTCCCAAGCTTCAGATAGTGCCGCGGGCGACGAGGGGAAACGAAATTCCGGCGGAAATTGGCTCTAAATACCAATGTAAAACCCCTGATCTAGAGGGAGCAGGTGAGGAAGAGGGGATGAGCTTGGAGAAGGGGGGTGGGATTGCAGAGGAAAGGTTGGATACAAAAAGTAGCTTACACACGCATTGGCTATTGCAAGTCCAGATGACCAAGGGTACTCATTGGAGGAGGGCTTGATCAAGCATAACGGCAGATTATGGATAGGCAATAATTCAGCTCTGCAAACCAAGTTGATTTAGTGCTTCTCACTCAAGTGTTGGTGGTGGTCATTCTAGGGTCTAGGCAACTTATCAACGGCTTTGCAAATTGTTCAAGTGGTTGGGTATGAAATGCCAAGTTGATGTAGATGAAACAATGTGTGGTGTGTCAGCAAGTGAAACATGAGAATATTGTCCCAGCTGGTCTTCTACAGCCTCTGCCAGTACTAGTTCAACCCTGAAACGACATTACTATGGATTTTATTGATGGCTTGCCGAAATCAGATGGATTTGCGGTAATTTTGGTGGTGGTTGATCCTTTGACAAAATATTGATGAAGATGTAAACCATCGAATCAAAGCCAGATGGATGAAGTAGCACCAAGCTTCTGGCATTCTACGTGACAAGAGACTGCCACAAAAGCTAAAAGGCACGTTCTATAGGACGGCGGTTCGACCCGCAATGTTGTATAGCGCCGAGTGTTGGCCAACTAAAAGGCGACATGTTCAACAGTGTGGTGTGGCGGAGATGCGCATGTTGAGATGGATGTGTGGCCACATGAGGAAGGACCGAGTCCGGGATGATGATATACGAGATAGAGTTGGGGTAGCGCCGATTGAAGAGAAGCTTGTCCAACTAGTTTGGGCATATTCAGCGCAGGCCTCCAGAAACTTCGATGCATAACAGACGGCTAAAGCATGTTGCTAATGTCAAGAGAGGTCCGGGTAGACCGAACTTGACATGGGAGGAGTCCGTAAAGAGAGATCTGAAGGATTTGAGTATCACCAAAGAACTAGCCATGGACAGGGGTGCACTGAAGCTTACCATCCATGTGCCAGAACCATGAGTTGGTCGTGAGATCTTATGGGTTTCACCTCTAGCCTGCCCCAACTTGTTTGGGACTAAAGGCCAATGAAACATCCCTACGCTGCTTTATCTGTGGACACTACTTTTGTTGATAATGTGGTCCGATCACATGGAGTTCCAGCCTCAATTGTGTCCGACAGAAATCGAGTTTTTACTGGTATTTCTTGGCGTAAGTTATTCATAAGAGGTCGGAACCAGACTATGCTACCCCACTGCCTACCATCCGCAAACTAATTGACAATCCGAATGCGTCAATCAACGTTTAAAATAGTAATTGTGTCATGCAGTTCATGAGAGCCCGAAGCAACGGAAGAAATGGCTCCCGATGGCCAAATTCTGGTATAATTCTTCATTTCATTCATCACTGCGGTGTTCTCCATTTAAGGCTGTCCACAAAATTGAACCAAACGTCGGCACAGTGATGTTGGTAGGATGCGCCTACTTCTCTAGCAGAGCTTGCAACGGCCGTCAGGATTTTCCAGAATTGCTTCTTGAGTAGTTGCGCCATCGGCATGAGCACATCAAGGTTCAGGCGGACAAGCGCCGCAAGGACAAGGAGCTCGTCGGCAGCGAGCATGTGTTGCTCAAGCTACAGCCCTATGCACAGTCCTCCGTCGCCAACAGACCACGCGCCAAGCTTGGGCTCGAGTTCTGTGGGCCATTTCTGGTCACTGAACACATTGACAATGTTGCCGACCGCCTGGACTTGCCGCCGGACAGTTGTATCCATCATATATTTCACGTATCACAGCTCAAACCCTTCATAATCGCCGGTTTTCTCCGAACTACTGTCTCCGGTCGATTTGGCGGCGGGTCCTCTGATTCCACATGAGATTTTGGAGCGACGCATGGTGAAGAAGGGCAACGCGGCCATTCCGCAGATCAAGATAGTTGGTCTTCTGTTCCAGTGGAGCATGCCACCTAGGAAGATTATTATGTGCTCCCGAGGCGTTTTCCGGACGCCACTATCTAGGAAGGAGCTGAAGCTCAAGAAGGTTAAAGTGTCACATCCCCATCCTCTACCGTAGTCCTGATATGGACGAAGACACAGAGGCTGGCGCCTGGGCTGAAGACAAGGCCAACAAAGTGGCTGGCTGAGTTGAGTCAGCAGTGATGTGCAGCCCACAAGCCGTTGGGTGAGTGTGTGCGTTATTTAAGTGTGTAAAACCTAAGGAGGCATTTTGAATAATGAGAAGTATCGTCTGAATCTCACCCTCTTCTCCGATCACATCTCTCTCTTCTCTCCAACTCTCATTCCTTGCTTCAAATCCCTAGCGACCATGTGGTTCCCCTATGAGATCCATAGCTGGTGCCTCACACATAGCTGGCAAGAATCCGGGACGATCGGATTTAGGAACGATGATCAGAGGATGAGGATCGCAACGATTGAAATCGAGGGTCGAAGAGGGGTACTATTCCTCAACACATTATTTTGGGTCGGGATGTGAGCCCTCAAAAAATCCGGATAGATGCTGCAATCAGAAAATATATTTCAAAGAAAATAGAGCAAAAAGATCATGCGTTTTTGCTTGTTCTAAGTACCAAACTACTAGACTCCACTAAAGCCAAACAGCGGTCATTCCAGGGCCCTAATTCAACTCTGTTACTGGACTCAGTACACCGCCGCTTCTGCTTCATCTATCTCTTGTTCAACGCACGCGGCTCCATGTTCTCAAGCAACTACTCATCTCAACCATTGAAGAAAGCTGCAGCGGGACAGGGAAGGATTGACAGTTGACCCGCCATCATAACATGGCAACACCTACATTTGGGTCACGTCCCCGCGACCAAACCTTTTCGATCCAGACTCTACCCTGATCCTCGATTTGGGTTGACGACCCCATGTCACCAGAAGTGGGACCAACCCGCGTTCCAGGCTACTTCCCAATCCAAAATTCTGTAAGTCTTAACCCAATTCCGCCATCATAAACATGGCAACACCCACATTTGGGTCACGTCCCGGCGACCAAACCTTTTCGATCCAGACTCTACCCGATCCTCGATTTGGGTTGACAACCCCATGTCACCGGAAGCGGGACCAACCCGCGTTCTGGCTACTTCCCAATCCAAAAATTTTGTAAGTGTTAACCCAATTCCGCCATCATAAACATGGCAACACCTACATTTGGGTCACATTCCGGCGACCAAACCTTTTCGATCCAGACTCTACCCCGATCCTCGATTTGGGTTGACGACCCCATGTCACCGAACGGGACCAACCCGCGTTCCAGGCTACTTCCCAATCCAAAATTTTGTAAGTCTTAATAACCCAATTGAAAGAAATTAACAAAGTTTCACCACAACACAAAGTAGAATAATGTCACACAAACCCACACGGAAAAGAAGCGGTGAAAAGGAGAAGCTTTTCACCAAGTTCCAATGGTGATTTGCTGCTGGAAATTAAAACAGCCCTTGATCACATACTCGATACTCAGTGGTAAATACGAGATCACCCCAAGCCTTGAATTACCCACCATCCTAAATCTCACAGATTCGCTACAAAATCTCTCACATTGCTACTTTTGCAGGGTTCAGATGCAAGAGCTAATCCCACTAATTTAGTTTTGTATGATACTGTGAACAGGCCTGCTTTGGACTGGTTTTGGTCGGTTGGTCCGTACATAATAGTGGAATCTAAATCCCTCAATCCTGATCTCAGGATCGAGTAATAAAACTTTTCCCCACTAGGCGGCAGCAAGATCAACAGGTGATCCGTGGTCCAAAACGAGATATGCAACAGAATAGAAGGGAAACAAGAGATATTTTTTCTCGATTACGTTGAAGATGAGAAGCTTGTCTTTCTCGGCGGAGAGCGCCATACCGCCGCGGAAGTGGACGGCCCAGACGACGATGACCGCTGCCGCGGCCACGCCAAGCAGCCGTGCGAGGCCGGACATCGGGAACCTCACCGCGGGTACCGCCACCATCGCCTCCGTCGGCAAGATCGGGCGCGTAGAGGGAAGGACGATTAGGGAAGCTAGAGCAAAGACGCCGATCTGTGCAAGTCATCTTGCGAAGCGGACGAGAGTGTGTTCACGGGCGTCAGCAGAGAGCGTTTTCATAACTATATAGGCGTATTTACGGAAGGAGCTTTCAGTTCAGCTATATCTCGTTTCGGACCAAATGATAACGCCCAAAAGCGTGGCAGTTTTGCCAAATCATAACGCCCACACGCACATGCGTGGATCACCGTCCAGTAAAATTTACACGAATCTTGACACATTAAAAACAAGATTGGTGTGTGGGCGTTGGAGAGTCCGCCCACACGCCCTGCAACACGCAGTTTGCCAGCTGCGCTGTGTGGGCGAACTAGTTCTGCCACGGTAGGCGAACTGTTTTTCGCCCACACGACACTCGTACGTTGTTAGATGATAACTGCAGTTACACGTACGTGGCAACTAGGTAAACACACATGTCAACTATGATTCGTTGCTAGACGGCAACTGCAATTGCGCATACGTGGCAACCAGATAAACACACATGGCAACTATGATTAATCATACATGGCAAATATGCTTGGACCACACGTGACAACTAGGTAAACACACATGGCAACTGCTATTTGACTATATGTGACAAGTAGTTAATCACACACGGCAACTATGGTTTGATTACAGTGACAACTACCATAAATTAGACATGACAATTATAACTAACCAAAACAGATAGAGTTGTCATACTTTTACAACTACATTTGCCATCTCGGATGGCAACTAAATCGCCATCCCTCGGATACCTAAAGTAGCTGCGTCAGGACGTGTAGGCATTTTTGTTTCGTGCAACACGCGAGGGTGAAGATGAGTAGTATTTGTTGGGCGTATGGCACGAAGTAGCTGTGCCCATACATGTGGGCAATTCTAATATTCGCCCACACACAGCCCACATGGGCTGCCTCGCTCACGCCACACGCAATGCGTGGACGGATGTCTAGTATACCACGCGTGTGGACGTTATCAGGACCCTTTATCTTTTAAGGGTGATAGGCGTGGGTCGACCGACTCAAATTTTGAATGGTCGTGGCGCAACCGCCCAATTTGGCTTTCTCAAACCATAAAATTGCTTCATCCTCCTATCCCAAATCCAGCCCTCTTATGTTTTCACCAACAAAATTCGCTCTCGCACGGTGCTGCCAGCCTACGCCATACCCGCGTGAGGCAATCGAGCTCGCAGCACCACCGTAGCTCGCCGCACCACCATTTTACCATCACTCGCTGCTCTCGCACATAAACCCCCTCCCCCCTCCCGCTCAAAAAAAACTGCTCTCATGGTCATCGCCGGTTCCAGCAAAATCAAACAATGGTTGTAGTAAAAACGACGAGGAAAACGGGCGATGTAGCAACCTCGTAAAATTGATGTACCAATCATCAACAAAACGTGGTAATAAAAACTGACAATGGTTGCATAAAAAAATACAGTCACGGGTCTTGGCACACTATGGGGATGGATGTATCAAAAATCAACAAATGTTGGTAGTAGCAAAAATCGAAAGGGTGAGTACAAAATGGGGCACTATTTCTAGCAAAAAACATGGTAGCAAATTTGGTTGGCTTCCAGCAAAAAATGAGTACGATGGTAGCCAATTGGTTCGCCAGTTCCAGCAAAAATCACCTTGGTGGAAGATTTTGGGTTGGTGGTGGTAGAAAAACAAATGGAATGGTACTAGCAAAATCACAACAGGATTGCAGCAAAAAAACGCCATCGACGTGGTCAGTTGCATCTCGGCCATGGCGCCTAGCACATCTGGTTGTCGAGGACATGGAGAGAAGCTCACCCAACTACGTACTTCGCTGACTGGGGATGCAACTCCTTCGACGGTTCGATGCAACACTAGTTCATAGTTGTGGTTATGGGAGGTTATCTGCGAGAACGACGAGCGGCGACGAACTAGTGGTGCGGCGGTGCTGCGGCGGTGCTTCGAGCTCGGTTGCCTCGCGTGGGGGTATGGCAAAGGCCGGTGGCACCGTCCAGGAGCGGTTTTTGTTGGGGAAAATATAAGAGGGCTGGATGTGGGGAAGGAGGAGGAAGCAATCGTATGGTTCGAGAAAGCCGAATCGGGCGGCTGCGCGGCGATCGGCCGAAATTTCTATCAGTCAATCGACGCCTATCACTCGCCTTATGGGAGAGGGATCCCAACATAGGGGAAGAGAGGGACCTCGGCAAGCAGGTAGCCATGGATGCGGTTGCTGGTTTGAGAAGAATGAAGAGAGAAAGAAAGGGGATTGGGCTCATGTAGGAGGGAGGACGAGTGGAGGAGAACACACGTGAAAGGATAAGCAGCCTGGGCGGTGTGTGGGTGTAGGATCGTAAGTAGGTCTAGATGGAGTGGTTAGACTAATTGACCAAAAAAAACTTAACTTTTTTCTAATTTTAGTTCTTGGCAAGTTTTTGCAATTCACACAAGCCAAGCAACACCCTACACATGCAAGTCTAGATAATATGCAGGAGAAAGTAACGATTTTGCATATGAATGTCTCGGGGGCTACTACATATTCACTTCGGATATAGCTTTCGAAATAACAAATTGACCCCCAAGTAAGTTTGTTAAACTAACTCAAGGCTCGAGGGCTATTGTATATATACTATTAAAGCATAAGCTGTGTCTGGTAAAATTATGTTAAATAAGTCTTCGGACAACTTTATTTTCAAAACATGTCCTTAAAGGGCTACTCGGCGTATAAAAGCATTAAACTTAAAACATTGAAGTTGTACGAACTGACATACCTCAAAGCCTTTCGAGAGGCTTATGTAGGCCTCCGCAATTCCGGCCTCTGCGGACTAGAATTGGTTGTATGTCATGCCCAGAATGGCATGGTGCTCGGGATGAATTGAGGAGCTTTGTAAGGCATGGTCTATCTCCTTATGCCACCCTGTAAGGGCATATTTATCCCCAAGATGTTTTGGTGATTGATGACAATGCTTGTGCGGACTAATCATGTGCGTTAAGTTCTTTCAGAGATTCATCCTTTGGCACGAGACGATTATCTCCCCTCGGTGTTTTATTCAAGACGGTGTAGCTCCTTCGTTTCGTTGTTGGTGGACTAGTTTCGTAGGAGTCATCGTACTATCAAGAGGGGATCCGTTTTGGTAAGGCTAGGGTGGAATCAACACGTACACATCCATATCACACCCGTCGTTTTCCTTCCGCTTCATTGGATCTGCCTTTTTCCCCTGAGTATGCTTTGTCCTGCCCCAGCGGTAGTACCGCGGTCCACATCGGTAGTACCGCCGAAGCTCCCCAGCGGTAGTACCACTCCCAGAGCGGTAGTACCGCTCTCCGAGCGGTAGTACCGCTTGTGGTCTTCGGCCGTAGTACCGCAGTGGTTCCGGGCTACTGCCGCCTCGATTCGAGAACGATGTTTTTCGTGTTGGGTTTTGCAGTACTAAGTGCGGTAGTAGTGGCGGTAGTATCGCTTCAAGAGGTAGTACCGCACCTACCCCCACGGTAGTACCGCCCTGGGGTCAGGACCCTGTCAGCGCGGCAGTACCGCTGGGTAAGAGCGGTAGTACCGCCCTAAGTGGTAGTACCGCTCTGTGCGGGGCTGCTCAGTGGGATAACGGTTGGATTGGTTCCCCCACTATATAAAGGTGTCTTCTTCCCCAAAGTTGACCTACCTCTTTTCCCCAAAGCTCCATTGTTGCTCCAAGCTCCATTTTCGCCCGATCTCTCTCCCTGGCCAATCAAACTTGTTGATTTGCTCGGGATTGGTTGAGAAGGCCCAGATCTACACTTCCACCAAGAGAAATTTGATTCCCCCCACTTATCCCTAGCGGATCTTGTTACTCTTGGGTGTTGAGCACCCTAGACGGTTGAGGTCACCTCGAAGCCATACTCCATTGTGGTGAAGCTTCATGGTGTTGTTGGGAGCCTCCAAGTGTTGTGGAGATAGCCCCAATCTTGTTTGTAAAGGTTCGGTCGCCGCCTTCAAGGGCACCAATAGTGGAATCACGGTATCTCGCATTGTGTGAGGATGTGAGGAGATTACGGTGGCCACAGTGGCTTCTTGGGGAGCATTGTGCATCCACACCGCTCTAACGGAGACGTACTTCCCCTTAAAAGGAAGGAACTTCGGTAACACATCCTCGTTTCCACCGGCTCCACTCTTGGTTATCTTGTGCCTTTACTTTTGCAAGCTTACTTGTGTTGTATCTATTGCTTGCTAGTGTGCTAGTTGTCTTTGCATCACATAGGTTGTCCACGTAGTTGCACATCTAGACAACCTATTTTGTTGCAAGGTTTAAATTGTTAAAGAAAAGTCTAAAAATTGTTAGTTGCCTATTCACCCCCCCCCCTCTAGTCAACCATATCGATCCTTTCAATTGGCATCAGAGCCTCATCTCTTTATTAAGGACTTTGTCGTCCGAAGAGTATGGTTGACACCTATGACGGTGCGGAGGAGCACTCCGGTGTGAATCCCATCTCGTCTTCGGCCGAAGGGGGAACCTCGGTCTCACGTGAGGAATTCAATGTGGCTTTAGACACATTGAAAACCTCCATGACGGGCGAGGTTAAAAGCATGTTTTCTGAATTCCTAGACGGACTTAAACTATCTACCTCGCCGATGGAAGTGGGTGATCCCACTAACAAGGTGACGGATGCTACCTCCGACAAGGGGGAAGCTAACAATGAAAAGAGTCCTTCTACTAGTGTTAGAAATGGCACCGACATCTTTGCTCAGGTGGAACCCCCAGTGTATAGAGGACCGATCCCCTCTACTCATTTGAATCATGCCGGTCCTCCTCCTAAATATGTGAAAAATGAAGATTTTGATTCTTGGGTTTATCGCTTCAAGCGTCACTTAAAACATGTGAATACTAACCTTTGGAGAATCATTGAAGAAGGTTTCTATCCTCATGACCCAAGCAACTTCATCCCTCGAGAAGAAGTGGACAATCAATTCAATGAGAGTGCTCTCTTCATCATCCAAGATGCAATCCTTCCCGAAGATCTCCCTCATCTTCGACCTCATGTCATGGCTAAAGAAGCATGGAAATGTGTTGAGTCTCTCCATCGAGGAAGTGCTAGCATTCAACGCTCCAACTATGAAGTGGTGCAAGATGAAGCCGATGAGTTTGCAATGAAAGAGGATGAAGAACCTCGTGAGCTCTTTCGAAGAGTGACCAAACTCGCGGTCGCACTCCGAGATCATGGGAGCAAGGACACGGATGACAATTGGATCAAGCGCAAGTTCCTCAAGGCCATGATGCCCTACAACAAGGCCATGTCCTCCATCATTCGTCAAAGACCGGACTTCCACTCCATGACCTCAGGTGAAGTGTTGGATGCGTTTGTTGCAATGAGCATCTTGGACAAGACCGCCGACAATGCGGTGCTCCGTTCTCAAAGGGCAAAGAAGCCCAATCTTGCCTTGAAGGCCAAGGTTAGTGTGGAAGAAGAAGAAGAAGAGGAAGATGAGGGGAGCAACCCCGAAGACACGAAGTATGACTATCATGAGCACATGGCTCTTGCCTCAAGACAATTTTGGAGTAAGAAGAATACAAGACCCAACTTCAACATGAACAACTCAAGTGGCCTCAAGGGAAAGCAACGAGTTAGAACTTGTTTCAACTGTGGCAATGTGAGCCATTTCGTTGCGGATTGTCCTTACGAGAAGCGGGAAGACAATGGTGGCAAGTTCATCCGAAAAGACAAATCCAAGTCCTTCCCCAACAAGAACAACTTCACCAAGAAGACTCCTACTCGCGGATTGGTGGTTCAAGAAGAATACTGTGAGGATGACGATGATGATGAAGATAGTAAAACAATGGCCATGGCATCCGTTGCCATTGTCACAACTCCCCGGGTGTCTCTCTTTGATTCACCTAGCGAGAACATCACCGCCAAGTGCCTCATGGCTAAGGCCACCAACAAGGTAACCCCCAACATCAAAACCACCATTATTCCTAACCCTCCTTCAACGGATGACTTTGATAATGGTAAGGGGTCTAATGAGCAGGTTAATGAATTTGAGTCCTTCATGAGTAAGCTCAAGGGCAAATCCAAGAAGCACTTCGTTGCTCTCTTGGAACAACTTGGTGAAGCCAATGACATGATAGAGGCTCACGAAGAAACCATCTCTAAGATGGAAGGTCATAGTCGTGATTATGCCGATGAGATATTGGATCTATCTAATGATCTTGAGAAAGAGCGTGGGCATCGTTTGGCTCTTAAGGAGTCACACAACAATGACCATGCCAAATTAAAGAAAGATCTTGATCACGCTCTTGTTGTGTCTCGTGTTCTAACTTCCGAGAAGGCTAAACTTGGGGTTGATCATGATAGACTCAAGGAGGAGTTTGATGTACTTGACAAGGCCCATAAGGTCTTGAAAGGTGCTCATGCAAACCTCAAGGAGTCTCATGCTTAACTCCAAGTTAAGCTTACCAAGGAAAAGGCCACATTTCCTCACATGGTCTTAATTGATAATGCAAATGCTACTAACCCATGTTGTGAGCATGTGCATCTTGTGGAGGAGAATGCCAAGTTGAAGGAACAACTTGAGAAAGGTCTTGTGTCATGCATACAAGGCGAGAAGAACCTAAATGACCTTTTGAGCAATCAAAAGGAAGTTGTGGGCAAGGAGGGAGTTGGATTCACGCCCAAGTCCAAGAACAAGAAGAAGAACAAGGAGAAGAATACCAAGATCAATCGACCTCCCCCGCTCAAGCAAACCTTTGTGAAGGAGGGAGAGGGTGCTCCTAAGGAGAAGAATAACAATGCGAAGAGTGGTGATGCCAAAGAGCGCAAAGCCATCTCTCCCAACAAAGCCGGCGACTTTAACCCCTCTTATGTGTTGTGCCGTGCTAGTGATGGGCATGTTTATGCTAAATTTGTTGGTTCTTCTTATGAGTACATTGAATGGTCTATTTGGGTTCCTAAGACCCTTGTTACTAACATCAAAGGACCCATTACTCAATGGGTACCTAAAACCAAGCATTGATATCTTGTAGGTGTTTGCTTCCGGTGGGGGATCATGGTTGCTCGATAGTGGAGCAACAAATCATATGACCCGGAGCAAGGACTTGGTGGTGGACGTGCACAAGATCCCATCTATGCCCACCAATGTCGAATGGGGTGATGCCTCACATTCTAAGGTATTGGGTCTTGGCAAGGTTGTCATTTCTCATGATCTAACGATCGAGAAAGTCATGCTTGTTGAGTCCCTTGCGTTCAATTTACTTTCCGTTTGTCAACTCGCACTCATGGGCTTTGCCACCTTCTTTGATATTGATACCGTGGCCCTCTTGTGGAGCAAGACTCTTAAAGTAGCCTTTGTTGGGCATGTCGAGAACGGTCTCTATGTGATTAACTTTTCGGAGCAACCCACTAAGACCGCGACATGCCTAATGGCTAAAGTTGAGTGGGATGGCTTTGGCATCGCCATTTAGCCCACGTCAATATGAGATCTTTGCAAAGTCTTCTAAAGGGGACCATGTTCATGGACTAACGAATGTTAGTTTTGCCAAAGATCGTGTTTGCAGTGCTTGTATCGAAGGAAAGCTTCATGAGACGGCTCACCCTCCCACGACTATCATCTACTCGAAGAGACCCTTGGAGCTCCTGCACATGGACCTCTTCGGGCCTCCATCCTTTGATAGTCTTGGGGGTAGAAAGTATTGCTTGGTGATTGTGGATGATTATTCAAGATACACTTGGGTATACTTCTTCAAGAGGAAGAGTGAGACTCAACAAACCGTCATCGACTTTGCAAATGAAGCTCAACGTCAACATAATGCAAAGATCCTGACAATAAGGAGTGACAACGGCACCGAGTTCAAGAACTACACCTTGGATGAGTTTCTTAGTGATGAGGGGATCAAGCATCAATATTCTGCACCATATACCCCTCAACAAAATGGTGTTGCGGAGAGGAAGAACCGCACGTTGATGGATGCGGCAAGGACCATGATGGCGGAGTTCAAGTCTCCACACAACTTCTGGGCCGAAGCCATCAACACTGCATGTCATGCATCCAATCGGCTCTATCTCCGCAAAGGCTTGAACAAGACTCTGTATGAGATACTCACCGGGAACAAGCCCAATCTCAAGTACTTCCGGGTGTTCGGGTGTAAGTGTTTCATTCTCAAGAAAGGTGTTCGTTTGTCTAAATTCGAGGCTAGAGCTCATGAGGGCATATTTGTTGGTTATGCTACAAACTCTCATGCTTACCGTGTTCTCAACAAGTCCAACGGACTCATTGAGGAGACGTGTAACATGGAGTTTGACGAAAATAATGGCTCCCACGTGGAGCAAAGTGGTACTTGTGATGTAGGTGATGAAATTCCTCCCCAAGCCATAAGAAGAATGGGTATTGGTTATATTCTACCCATTGAGGAACCCCTTGTGGCCGAAGGAGAAGGACAATGCTCCACTCCAGTGGAGCCTTCACCTACTCAAGACCCACACGCTTCCGAAGAACAAAGTGTAGGCCCTCAACCTCGGGAACAAGACCAAGGGCAAGATCAATCTCAAGATGGTGGTGAACCTCTACATGATGCCCAAGGTCAAGTTCTCCCCTTCGAGCAAGTTCAAGATCATGAGCACGATCAAGATCAAGAACAAGCTCATGACGACGCTCAAGATGATCAAGTGAACCCTCCTCCTTCCACATCCGAGGAGGAATTAGAGCGTCGTGCCGCGAAGATTGCTTCCAAACTCACCACCAAAGGTCATCTCATGGAGAATGTGGTTGGAAGCCTAAAAAAGGGGGTAAGCACTCGTAGACAATTAGCAAACTATTGTGAACATCACGCGTTTGTCTCTTGTGTTGAACCCCATAAGGTCTATGGGGCGCTCATGAAGAACTCAACAACTTCGAGTACAACAAGGTGTGGAGATTGGTGCCAAGGCCTTCGGAGAACCATAACATCATTGGGACCAAGTGGATCTTCAAGAACAAGCAAGATGCTCATGGGAACATCATTCGCAACAAGGCAAGATTGGTAGCACAAGGCTACTCCCAAGTCGAGGGTATCGACTACGGTGAAACCTTTGCTCCCGTTGCTTGCCTTGAATCCATTCGTTTGTTGATTGCTTATGCTTCCCATCACAACTTTAAGTTGCAACAAATGGATGTGAAAAGTGCTTTTCTTAATGGTCCCATTAATGAGTTGGTTTATGTCAAGCAACCCCCCCCCCCCGGGTTCGAGGATTCTTACTTCCCGGATCATGTGTATCAACTCGATAAGGCACTCTATGGCCTTAAACAAGCCCCATGTGTGTGGTATGACCATCTTATCGAGTTGTTACAAGATCGTGGATTTGAAGTTGGGCTAATCGATCCCACTCTTTTTACTAAGAAGGTCAAGTTGTTTGTGTGCCAACTATATGTTGATGACATTATCTTTGGTTCTCCTAACAAAGCTTTCAATGAAGAATTTGCCGCTCTCATGACCTCTAAGTTCAAGATGTCTTCGATGGGAGAGTTGAAGTTCTTCCTTGGTTTTGACATCAAACAAAGAAGAGAAGGAACCTTCATCAACCAAGCCAAATACACTCAAGACATGCTAAAAATATTCAAGCTAAGTGATGTCAAGCCGGCTTCTACTCCAATGCCCACCAAGTGCCAACTTGACATTGATCCCAATGGTAAAGCGGTGGATCATAAGGTATATCGCTCTATGATTGGTTCCTTGCCTTACCTTTGTGCATCTAGACCGGATATCATGTTGAGTGTGGGGATGTGTGCACAGTTTCAAGCCGCACCAAAGGAAAGTCACTACGTGGCGGTCAAGCGAATCTTTCGATATTTGGCTCATACCCCAAACTTTGGCTTATGGTACCCAAGAGGGGCAAACTTCAAACTTGAAGGTTTTACGGATTCTGATTGGGCGGGAGACAAAGTGGATAGGAAGTCCACTTCCGGAGGGTGCCAGTTTCTTGGGTGCTCTTTGGTGAGTTGGTCTTCCAAAAAGCAAAGTTGTGTATCTCTCTCGTCCACCGAAGCGGAATATGTGGCGGCTGGTAGTTGTTGTGCACAACTTTTATGGATGAGGCAAACTTTAAAGGAATACAGTGTCATTTGTGACAAAGTGCCTCTTTGGTGTGACAACGAAAGTGCCATCAAGATTTCTCTCAACCCGGTGCAACACTTCAAGACGAAGCATATTGAGATTCGGTATCATTTCATCCGGGATCACATTAGGCGAGGGGAGATCGAGCTCAAGTATGTCAACACTCATGATAACCTTGCAGCTATTTTCACGAAGCCCTTGGATGAAGCAAGATTTCGCGAGTTAAGGCATGAGCTAAATATCATTGATTCGAGCAATGTGACTTGAACCCTTGCACACCCCACCTCACTCAACTTGGTATCTAGCTTAGATGTAGGCATGGACATAGGGGGAGTGTTGTTCTCTCAATGAACTCTCCCTCCCCCCATTATGCATAAAACAATCAACTCTTTCACATTAGCCATTTTTATGGTACTTGTGCTTCAAAGACAAGTTTTGGTCATGGGCCCAAGGATAATTCTTCGCGGTGCCATACCAATTGACTCAAACATAGGTGGCTCCGGCCACCGCCCTCTCTTGAGAGAGGCCAGAGCTCGCTCTGTTTCGTGTGGTTGTTTTTGTTAGAGTGGGTTCTGGACCGTTGTTAGTTTGTGTGTTGCCTTGTTGGTCTTCTCTTTCTCTTGGCCTTGCTTTCCCGTCTTTTTGGAGTTTTAGCTGTTTGTCTAGAAGCCGTGTGGTTGCTGAGCGGTACTACCGCTGGTGGCGAGCGGTACTACCGCTCCTAGCGGTACTACCGCCCTCCAGCGCAGTACTACCACTGTGAGGCGTGGGCAGGGGGTTATATCGGGGGCAGGGGGAGTTTCTTCTCCCCCATACCCATTCGCTCGCCCCCTCGCTCCGTTCCTCTCTCTTCAGCAACCGACGCCGTGGGAGGGCTCCGACGGATCTCCCTCTCCGGAGCGCTCCTCTCCATTTCCTTCGGTGAAGACGATCCCCACCTTGTCCTCTTGCCATGGATGCCGGTATTGCCCCCGCTCCCTGTTTCTTTGTGTCTAGATTTCCAATCTAGCATCTTAGGGGCAATAGCAGTTGCATCTCTAGATTTTTGGCCAGATCTAGGCTTGAGTAGGATGGAGAATGCTTCTAGACAGTTTGGATTAGTGTTTGGTTGGAGTATTTTTGAATTTGGTAGGACGGTAGTACCGGATCTGACCACGGTAGTAGGAAACTGCTGTTTCCCCGTCTCGAGCGGTACTACCGCTCTCTCCAGAGCGGTACTACTGCTTGGAGCGGTACTACCGCTCGCGGGTCATGGTACTACCGCCCTCTACCAGTTTACACCATACTCCTACCTCTTAGTGATCCTTTTTGCTCGTGTTTTGTGGCTTATGCTCGTTCTTGCTGTTTGCTTGCGTGTTCTTGTGTGTGGTTCCAGGTGATGAGGTCCCTGAGCATTAGGCTCATCGTGTCAACCCCGATCGTGCCACGTCCAAGCGCTACCGCACCACCGAGCCTGCCGGAGGTTCTTCAAGTGCTCCACCTCCACCTCAACTCCAGAAGAAGCCTGGGGTCAAGCCAAAGCCAGGCAAAACCGTGCCAGAAATGCCGCCCAAGGAGTTCTGGGCAAGGCGTCGCCGCAACCCGTATGAGGCAGACCAAGATCCCACTTTGGTCAACCGTCCGTTCTGGAACAGGTTCCAGTTTGCCATCTTCTTTGATGTTCTCACAGCCAAGAAGAACCTCTATGTCAATGTGCACTCCATCGACACCGACAATATGGAGAAAGATCCTGAATACTTTGGTGAAGCTCTTCAGATGTGCACTCAATTGAACATTCTTGGGATCATGCAATTCAACAAGGATTATGATGCTGATATTGTGGCCCAATTCTATGCCATGGTTCACCTTGGGACTGATGAGGACAGGACACTGACTTGGATGACCAATGGCAAGTTGCTTTCAGTCAAGTTGAAAGCTTTCATGGAGTTGATTGGGGTGCAAGATCTAGGTCTTGAGTCTTCTGTTGGCTTTCGCCCCCACCGCCACACCAACGCCACTCACAAGCAAGCTCTATGGCCCTACTGCACTTTGAGGATCAACCCTGAGAGGAAGAAGGAAACCTATGAGCTGCCTGCCTATCTAGATATCCTTCACCGTATCTTCAGAGAGACTCTTTTCCCTCGTATCAGGAATCTGGACCAGGTTCACTCCTATCTCGTGGACATGCTTCTCTTCTCCTAGCGTGAGAAGGGACAGAACACCGGAGAGTCCCTGGATATCTCTCATGTTATGTGGTCTGAGCTGCTATCTGCTATCTCCGAGCGCAAGTGCCCGATTTATGGTCCGTTCATCATGCTGCTCATTGAGAAGGCCTGGGATCATGTCTATCCCCAGGTGTTACTGGAGACTGGAGAGTTGGTCTCTCACGACGTCAAGCGTCTGAGGAAGAAGGATAACTGGGGCACTCAGGCCCCTAAGATTGGAGTTCCTTCGTCTGCTACTGCCATGGAGACCGAGGAGGAGACTGGGGCTGAGGCTGAGGATGATGATGATGACTACGTGCCTTCTGAGGCAGAGCCCTCTTGGGCAAAGAAGCTCAAGCTCAAGATGAAGAAGTTGTTCTGCATGGAGTCTCACGGTCAGTACATGACTCATGTGGCTGAGAAGAAGGCCCGAGGTCGCCACAAGGAGCTCATGCGTCAGTTGGGTGCTACAGTTATCAGTGGATCTGAGGACCAGCTTACCGAGGAGGAGGAGTGGATTCAGCAGCACTGCCCGTGGACTGATTCTGATGCCGAGCACTTCCAGACTGACGACGGTGGTGCAGATGATCCCGCTGAGCTCTGATGTGTGTGTCCCTCGTTTGCTCTCACCTGGAGCCGTAGCAACACTCCCTCTCCTTTTTGGTGTCTCGATGCCAAAGGGGGAGAGAGTTTAGGGATTTGTGCTTTGTGTCTTCCGTCTTTTGTGTTTGTGTTTTCCTCGCATTTGCTTTGTTTGGTTTGTGTCAGTGAGACCTAAGTTCGAGTCATATGGTGTGAGACATATGCTACCTTATCTTTCCAGTATCATTATCTATGTCACTATCTAGCTTATGAGTTGCATGCTTATCCTGTTAAGTTATCTTTGCTACTCTCATTTACCCCGCTTAGGTGGTTGGTCTGTAAAATGTAGGGGGAGCGTTGATCCTAGTATGCGTGCCGTGCAGTCCAAAGCACTTATCTAGATAGGGGGAGCTCATCTACATTTTAGGACGTTGGGGTTTTTGCGCTTGTTCTATACCTCTCATATTGTGCAAATCCCGTATTGTCATCAATCCACCAAAAAGGGGGAGATTGTAAGGGCATATTTATCCCCAAGATGTTTTTGTGATTGATGACAATGCTTGTGCGGACTAATTGTGTGCGTTAAGTTCTTTCAGAGATTCATCCTTTGGCACGAGACGATTATCTCTCCTCGGTGTTTTATTCAAGACGGTGTAGCTCCTTCGTTTCGTTGTTGGTGGACTAGTTTCGTAGGAGTCACCGTACTATCAAGAGGGGATCCGCTTTGGTAAGGCTAGGGTGGAATCAACACGTACACATCCATATCACACCCGTCGTTTTCCTTCCGCTTCATTGGAGCTGCCTTTTTCCTCTGAGTATGCTTTGTCCTGCCCCAGCGGTAGTACCGCGGTCCACAGCTGTAGTACCGCCGAAGCTCCCCAGCGGTAGTACCGCTCCCAGAGCGGCAGTACCGCTCTCCGAGCGGTAGTACCGCTTGTGGTCTTCGGCCGTAGTACCGCAGTGGTTCCGGGCTACTGCCGCCTCGATTCGAGAACGATGTTTTTCGTGTCGGGTTTTGCGGTACTAAGTGCGGTAGTAGTGGCGGTAGTACTGCTCCAAGCGGTAGTACTGCGCCTACCCCCACGATAGTACCGCCCTGGGGTCAGGACCCTGTCAGCGCGGCAGTACCGCTGGGTAAGAGCGGTAGTACCGCCCTAAGCGGTAGTACCGCCCTGCCCAAGCGGTAGTACCACTCTGTGCGGGGCTGCTCAGTGGGATAACGGTTGGATTGGTTCCCCCACTATATAAAGGTGTCTTCTTCCCCAAAGTTGACCTACCTCTTTTCCCCAAAGCTCCATTGTTGCTCCAAGCTCCATTTTCGCCCGATCTCTCTCCCTAGCCAATCAAACTTGTTGATTTGCTCGGGATTGGTTGAGAAGGCCCAGATCTACACTTCCACCAAGAGAAATTTGATTCCCCCCACTTATCCCTAGAGGATCTTGTTACTCTTGGGTGTTGAGCACCCTAGACGGTTGAGGGCACCTCGAAGCCATACTCCATTGTGGTGAAGCTTCGTGGTGTTGTTGGGAGCCTCCAAGTGTTGTGGAGATAGCCCCAATCTTGTTTGTAAAGGTTCGGTCGCCGCCTTCAAGGGCACCAATAGTGGAATCACGGCATCTCGCATTGTGTGAGGGCGTGAGGAGACTACGGTGTCCCTAGTGGCTTCTTGGGGAGCATTGTGCCTCCACACCGCTCTAACGGAGACGTACTTCCCCTTAAAAGGAAGGAACTTCGGTAACACATCCTCGTCTCCACCGGCTCCACTCTTGGTTATCTTGTGCCTTTACTTTTGCAAGCTTACTTGTGTTGTATCTATTGCTTGCTAGTGTGCTAGTTGTCTTTGCATCATATAGGTTGTCCACGTAGTTGCACATCTAGACAACCTATTTCGTTGCAAGGTTTAAATTGTTAAAGAAAAGTCTAAAAATTGTTAGTTGCCTATTCACCCCCCCTCTAGTCAACCATATCGATCCTTTCACACCCCAAGATGAGCAGCCTGGTATCCTCGGCCCCGTTCTTTGCTAGAGAGGTGACGGCCGCCCCCGTGCGGCTCGGCGGCACTGGAGCTGTCAGGACCAAGGAGTCCGGGTGGTCAAGCACCGATTCTTCCAAAGCCAGGGGAGTCCCTTCCCCTTGGCCCCCAGTAGTCGAGGTCTGGAGGCTATGAGTGCATCAATACCGCTCTTTGTGTGTTCATACCGCTCTTTGTGTTTCACGTAGGAGGGTCCGGATGCGGAGAAACCTCCCAAGCTTGTTATGAGCAGGGGAGGGACGCACGCGTGGACCCGAGGAGCTCTCAATCAGCTCGGTCGGAGGGACGGTGTTATCCAACTCCTCTCTGGGAAGGGGGTGTTGCTGGCTGTGAAAGCTAAAAGTGCATCACAATCAAAAGTACACCCATTACAACTTATTGTGTGTGAATGTGTCAAACGGAGTATCTTCTTGGCTGCAGCTTCTTCCGTCATGGTGGGGGAAGCACGTCCTCGGAGGAGCCAGAGCATGTAACCTCTCTAGGGGTCGATGGTCAGCTTAAAGGGGCGACACAGGCTTTTTGAAGCCTCTTACGAAGCCGAGGAGAGTTGTCCTCCTCGGCGTCTTCGGACGCCGTCCTCCTCCTCTTAGGGGATGACTCCTCTTCCTCCTTCCCCTCTTCCTTCCCCTTCTCCTCCTCTACATCCTTATCCTCTTCCTCCTCCTCGTGGATGGAGGAACTCTGGGTGTTCTCGGACCTGTCGCCAGCAGAAGCTCCTCGGCTGTTGCTACTCGTGAGTTGCGTTGGGATTTGCCCCAAGAGGAATGGTGAAGCAATATAGTAGCGGATAAGTATTTCTCTCAGTGAGAACCAAGGTTATTGAATCAATAGGAGAACCATGCAAATTCTTGTTGTAAGCACCTACACACACAAAAGCAAATACATGCACCCAACACGGGCAAGAGGGTTGTCAATCCCCTTGAACTCGTTACTTGCAAGGATTAATTCTGATAGTGGTAGATAGATAAAAGATAAGTAAAACAAAAGGTATAGAATTGCATAAAGGTATTTTTGGTTTTAGCAATATGATTAAAGTGGACCCGGGGGCCATAGTTTTCACTAGAGGCTTCTCTCTCGAAACAATAACATACAGTGGGTAGACAAACTAATGTTGGGCAATTGATAGAAAATTGCATAGTTACAATGTTATTCATCACTGGTGCAGAAACGTGCTATACAAACGGTTTTAACCCCCTTTCCACGACAGAGTTTTAAACCGTCGCCTTGCTAGTGTGTGTGATAGGGGGGTCCTTCCCACACGACCCAGAAACCGTCGAGGATGGGTCCTCCGGTCACACACGCTGAGCAAAATGAGCTCGTGTGTGATCGGGTGAGGCATCGGATACAATTATGCAGGCCCAATTGTTTCCATTTTTATGTACATCGCACATAGTGAATCCCAGAAAAACGTTTCCGTTCGTATGTATATCACACATGATCTTTTATGTGCAAAGGTTTGTGCAAGGTGGCCTAACACAAACAATTCTCTCATTGAAGTTGTGTGGCTTGTCTGAGTTCATCGCCCACGGTGTTGTCTGAGAAACCGTCTGCAATAGAAAACCCCAATAAGTAAGCTAATTGTCCTATTATTGATAATCCATTTAGTAATCAAATTGATATTTCTTATAAAATACACCATATATTTCATATCCGTATTACGGCAACCAGGATTTCATAATTGAATTACATATGATAGCTTCATCACTCAGTTACACCATGTAGGCATATAGCTAGCTACGCCGTTACACAACAGCACCAACTTTCACATGCAACATCGAAAACCTTTGGAAAGTAGCATCATACACAGTAAATAGAGAGATGAATCTCATCTGGGAAACTGTAGAAGTGGAAGGCAAATACTGAGCCTTCAGTGATGTTGAATGTCCTTGCAACTTTAGGCCAGTGGCTATGGATAATTGCCCGCCCAACCTTCGTCCTCTTGAGGAAGACTTCGATATTGTACCGTGGGTGTTGAATGGATACCTTCCTCACCTCTCGACCATGCAGGTGGTTTGAGAGGTAATCATCGGTGAACTGCTTTGGAAAGGACTGAAAATGCATAAATAACAGTTCTAAATTTTGAAATGGCACAAGGGAAAAAATAAGGTAAAAGAGTTAGTACTGTTCTATAGTTGATTGATGTCTTCTTCATTGTGCAAACAAATATCTTGTTGTTATTCGTCGCAAGTTTCTTTAGCCTAACAATCTTTCGGAGTTTCTTGACTTGACTGATATTTGTGGACATCTCATTTCCCCGTATGCAAATTGGGTTGAATAGTGGGTCTAAACATCTGACAGCAGGACCTACAGGTGCAAGACAAAATTGTTAAAAACCTAAATATTAGAATGATTGTTGTCACTGCATGATAATGTGCTATTAGCCAATGGACCATCCATGTGCAAACCTCGATGGTAAACCTCATTGCCTCCCATTGTTTCTCTACAACACATATAAGGCAGATCTTGATCATGTTATCTGAGAGTTGGCATGCTATCAGTAGAACATGTTTATGAAAAATAGACAAATTGCAGATTCAACAGATTAACTCGACCTAGACCAACCTCATGCCATTGGCGATGAGGCGAATCACAGAGTAACCAAGCCGCTACACATCAAGGCCGAAGACCTCTACAACACCACGAAGACCCAAGGATAACACAGACCTTGCTAAACAACATGGAAATAGAGCAATTTTATATGTTTCTCATGTATTTAGTACATCCAAACTCGATTTATTTCTCACATGCACAACAATGCAAACTGTACCTACGATAAATGAACATCAGATTGCATAATTGAACCAAATAGTTATCTGGACAGCGGAACAAATGAACCAAGCAATTAATTGAGCACCACATTACACAAAAAAAACCATATACTAGAAGATAAGACGGTTAACCAAACCAATAATGCTTGATAACTACTAGGAAATGAAGCAATTGTTGGACCAAACTGTTAACTGAACATTACATTTCAGAAGATCAGATTGCATATTAACATTACAGAGGACAATTCACTAGAAGGCACCGGCGGTGGCGTCGAGAAAATACTATGAGTTGTATTTTAAAGTAGCCAGCCTTGTGGCGGTGTTGACGGTGGCATCGAAGGCGAGGTGCTCATCCAAGATCTGGCGGTCAGCATGCATGGCAGCCATTGCTACCTCATTCGCGTGTGCAACCGCGATTTGCTTCTCCGCTGCTAGATGCTCCTGAGCTCCTCGTTCTACTACATGCAAAATGGTTGTGGGCGACACTTATTTGGAGGACGGCACAGCCATTTGGGAGGTATGTGCCGCCATCGGTCGAGACGTGTGTGATGGAGAAGGGGGGGGGGATGGGGATGGGGTGTGGATTACCTGACTATATCAACAAGGTCGCACGGCAAGAAGAAGGGTCACCGGTGAGGAGGAGGCGCTGCAATTTAGCAGTGAAGGTTTGAACTTGGAAAGGAAGGAGGAACAATGGAAATGTGGCTTCTGGTCAGGAGGAGGGGGCGGGAGCTAGATATTTTCACGGTTGCCGAAGATTTTCGCTCGGTGCCACGAGAAACTAGTGCAAAGTGTGGTTGAAGCGCGGGTGGTGAGCTGTAGACGACAAAGTTTCCGGCGTAAGCCATACAAGAGGGTGTGCAAGATATTTTATATCGCATCACACACAATTCTTGCTATTAATCTATTTGTGGTGTACCTAATTTTTCATTTTTATTTGAAAGACAGAATGGTGTTACGGAGGGAAGACGGTGTTTGAATTGCTAGAACATTTATCTGCAGTGAACATGCAACTATATGAGTGCGTGTTAAAATTTGGAATTATTCAGGGTTCGTTTGGCTTTTTAATACATTAGTTGAGTTTCTAGGCATTTAATGTGCATAATTCAAATTTGAACTACAAGCATATGCTCCAGTGCACCGAAATGAGTTGAAAAATCATATATGTGTCCTTGGGTGAATGTTTAGGTCCCATGCTAGAAATGGGAATGAATTTCAAACACCTCGGCATCATGGCTCGGCTGGGAACATTGAGATACTTGGTTTGTAAATTCCTGTAAATCCAAAAATCGCCTGAAAATCATGGAACTTGGCATGGTTTCATGAAATGGCACCAACATGTCGTGGTAAAAAATTGTCCGATTTGGGACAAGTTTTGGTGTAAGCTTCTTACAAAACAGAGCTTCTCTCTAGAAGCCTCATGGTTCCGAGAGGGGACGTGACACCTCTATGTTCGAAACGACATAGACCGCCTCTTCCCGCCTTGATTTTTTTACAGAGACAACATAGACCAATAGGAGTACCATGCTAATTTTAGGAATTAATCTGGGGTCGTCTAGCCTTTTTATACATTAACCAGGTTTTATAGGTATTTAATGTGCATAATTCAAATTTGAACTACATGCACATGCTCCAGTGCACCAAAGCTAGTTGACAAATCATATGTGTGTCCTTTAGTGAAAGTTTAAGTCCCATGCAAGAAATGAGAATGAATTTCAAACATCTAGGCGCCGTGGCTCGGCCGGAAACATTGAGAAACTTGTTTTTCTAAATTATTGTAAATCTAAAACTCGCCCGAAAATCATGAAACCTGGCATGGTCTCATGACATGGCACCACATGTTGTGGTAAAAATTTCGTCCGATTTGGGACAAGTTTGGGTGTAAGCTTCTTACAAAATGAAGCTTCTCTCAAGAAGCCTCATGGTTCCAAGAGGGGACGTGTCACCTCTGTGTGCGCAACGACATAGACCGCCCCTCTTCCCGCCTTGATTTTTTTACGAAGGCAACATAGACCAATAGGAGTTCTGTGCTAAATTTTAGAATTATTCACGGTTCATTTTGCCTTTTTATACGTTGTTTGAGTTTTATAGGCATTTAATATGCATAATTCATATTTGAGCTACATGCACATGCTCCCGTGCACCAAAGATGATTAAAAAAATCATATGTGTGCCCTTGAGTGAAAGTTTAGGTCCCATGCAAGAAATGTGAATGAATTTCAAACATCTGGGTGTCGTGGCTTGGCTGAAAACATTGAGAAACTTGTTTTTTTTAATTCCTATAAATTCAAAACTCGCCCGAAAATCATGAAACTTGGCATGGTCTCATGACATGGCACCAACATGTTACGGTAAAAATTTCGTCCGATTTGAGACAAGTTTTGGTGTAAACTTCTTACAAAATGAAGCTTCTCTTAAGAAGCCTCGTGGTTCAAAGATGGGACGTGTCACCCTTGTGTGCGTAATGACATAGACCGCCTCTCTTCCCGCCTTGATTTTTTACAAAGGCAACATAGACCAAAAGGAGTTCTGTGGTGAATTTTGAAATTATTCAGGGTTCATTTTGCCTTTTTACACATTATTTGAATTTTCTAGGCATTTAATGTGCATAATTCAAATTTGAGCTACATGTATGTCACAGCCCTAGATCAGCCCTTGTTTTACTTTGCTTGATCTTCAAGACATCATGTTTTAATTCCTGAAAGTTGAATTGAGGTTAGTTGAAACCCTCAGAAATCTGTTCAGAAATAATCAACATTAAAATCTTCTCAAATGAGTCCAAGAAAATGTTCCTGGTATTCTTTGAAAATATTGGCAAGAGGTAAAATTCAAACCAATATTTTTGGAGTCTCTGGGATATTTATTTTGGGCCTTTGAATTAAATTAATACCATATTTGAGTTGGATTTATTTCTGTTATATAGGAAATAAAGTTCAAATATTTTGTATGTTTGCCTATGACCTTGGACTAGCTTCTGAGCTCACATAAAAATTTACAGAAAGTTTCTAAATGATTTGATGCTTCAAATCAAATCAAAGAAACAAAAGAAAATAGGAAAAGTCACAGAGAGAGAGTGACTGACCTGGCAGCCCAGCACTGTAGCAGCCCAACCCAAAGGGGCAGCACCGTCTTCTTCCCCCTACCAGGAGGAGAAGCAGCTGCATGCCCGCATCACACATAGCCGGTGCCACCTCCTCCCTACCTGCTTCCCACTCCTTGAGCCTGCCCGAAGTGCCAGCGAGATGGCCTCGACCCCCTTTGTCATTCCCCTCTCCCTCTGTTTTCTCTCTCCCTCTCCTCGCTTCCCCGCTGCCATGGCCAAGAGCCACGTGAGCTCGCATCCGTGTACCTCGTGGCCAAAGCCCCCCTACGCCCCGTGATGTGACTAGGAGCTTCGTCGCGACCTCCTCTTCCTCGCCGTCGAGCCACATAACTATCCATCTGTACCATTTTCATGCATGTTTGAAACAACTTATGACCATTTCTTAGGCAAAACAAATAAAAGGGCATTTGAATATTAACATATGGAGTTTGAATTTGAACCTAAGGTTCAAACGAAATTCATTTAACATGTTGCTAGTTGCATTAGCTCAAATCTCAGCATATTGACATGTCATGATCGTGCATCATATTGTTGCACTGCATTGATTGTGCTCCTTCTCTGTTGCCGGTAATTGTCCCCTCTCAGTAGACGTGGTTCTGACGATGAGATCGATGGCACCGATGAAGAGCTATATCATCTTCAGAAGTGCCAGACAAGCAAAAAAAACCTTTTCCTCTGCATGACCTGTCATTCTACAGTAAATAGATGAAGCCCACTAGCATGACTAGGATTTGTTTGAGCCCTAATTCATGCTTGTTTGTCATGCGTGCTATTTTTTAGAGTTGGGTCAGGTCTAATTCATCGGGGATGAATTGGAAATTTGTGTACATGTCCTACTATCGAGAGTTAAGTGTGTGAACACGATTTGGTAAAGGTAGCGGTGAGAGGCCATGTAGGAGTACATGGTGGGTTGTCTCATTGAAACCGTCCTTAGGAACTGAGTTCTGTGTTTGTGATCCATGAACAACTACTACCACACGTTGGGCCCTAAAATATGACTCCGCTTGACTTATTAACCCCCTGTCCTCTGTCCAGGAACTGCAAGTTGTTTATGGTGTTTTTAGTATGCTGGAGGCCATGCGCAGCACTGACCCGAGGGGTGGGCTGTGATGCGGTAGGCATGTGGCACGGTGAACCGGGACGCCCGTTCGGTGCCTCGGGAACCCTGCACACATCATTTGGGTCGTAGTGTAAACCTTGGCCGGACTCCCTGCGGATGGAACCTGAATAGGCGATAAACCTGGACTAGGGACTTGTGTGGTTAGTCAGGTCATGGTCTACACCCACGTCGGCTTTTGCTTGAAGTCTGCCGAGCACATGTCGTGTGCAGACACTAAGTGGTGGAAACTTGTGTCAAGAAGTACACGCCTGCAGGGTTATTAATGATCTATTCGAATAGCCGCGTCCGCGGTAAAGGACCTCTGGGTTGCCTATACAGTTCATAGACAAAGTGAAAGTGGATACTCTAAAATGAGCAAGATAAGCGTGAGTGCTATGGATGGTGATCTCGTAGGGAGATGGGGGCAGATCCATAGTGGTGTATTGATATGGTGAATATGTGGACTCGTGTGCGCCACCTCAAAAGAGTTACTTGCAGTCGTAGTTCAGGATATCCACCGAGTCAAAGCTGGCTTGCTGCAGTTAAACTCCACCACCCCCTTTGTTGATACTGATGCATATGTAGTTAGTTCTGATGTAAGTCTTGCTGGGTACATTTGTACTCGTGTTTGCTTAATTTATATTTTTGTAGAGAGACTTCAGTCTCGCTAGTAGTTCCGCATGGACTTCAATGTTTAGCTTGTTACCTCAGCTACGACCTTGTACCCTTGGGAGGATCTTGTAGATGGTCAGGCTTCTCAACCCTTTTCATTTGTAGTTGTTTCTACTCAGACATGTTATGCTTTAGTTGTTTGTATGCTCTGAAACATGGGTCATGAGACCCATGTTTGTAATACTTGGCTCCTCGGAGCCTAATGAATAAATACTTTGAGTCGTAGAGTTTTTTTGTGATGCCATGCTGTATTTGCACATATCGAGCATATTGTGTGTATGTTATTGACATGCTTGGTATGTGTGGGATCCGACAACCTAGTTGTTTATTCTTGGTAGCCTCTCTTACCGGGAAATGTCTCCCAGTGATTCCACTGAGCCATGGTAGCTTGCTACTGCTCCGGGACACTTAGGTTGGCCGGCATGTGTCCTTCCTCGTTCCTGTGTCTGTCCTTTCAAGGAAATGTCACGCGTTGTTCCTTTAAGTCCTTGTAGCTTGCTACGACTTGGGTTCATACGTTGCTGATCGACACGTTTGTTGCTGGGTCATGTATGCCTGTCCCTGTAAGTTAGCGCCACCTTGTGTTTACGACTAGTCATGTGGCCCAGGTTCTTTGTCATATGGATGCTAGCGACACTATCATATACGTGAGCCAAAAGGCGTAAACGGTCCCGGGCCAGGTAAGGTGGCACCCGTGGGAATACCGTGCATGAGGCCGCAAAGTGATATGATGTGTTACATGCTAGATTGGTGTGACTTAGGATCGGGGTCCTTACAGCTTTGGTATCAGAGCCTGACTGCCTGTAGGATTACCAAGCCAAACTGGTCGAAGTCGAGTCTAGAAATGTTTTATTTATATAAGGGAATTGATTGTGGATGGGAACGTAAGGCTCTTTTTACTCCTTATACCTTATGCCTTTTGATTCGAGTCATCCTATCTTTCCTACGGGGTTAAGGAACTAGGATTTCTCTTCTTTCTATCAAGATCACGTGTTACTAATCCATAGACTTATAGGAATGATGGATTCAAGTCTCAGTTCAATTCCCACTACTCCCGTGTGTTCATAGCTGGCCTCGGAATCTTGATATTGCGATGTTGAGTGGTTATGCCACCTTTTTGCAGGGTGTCTCAAATCTTTTTGAGCATTACAGCCGTTATGCTGTCCTAGTCATCCTAGGTTTCTGAATAGTTTGATGCATTTGTAAATCCCTTCTTACCGTTCCAAAGTTCCTTTGTGCCAGATCAACCACACTAACTAGTGTGTCGAGGTACTTCATTGCCTCGGTATATATATTGGAGTTATTGTTATGACCCTAGGTGTCTTAGGAATTCACCTAGTAATCTAGCCATGTTTTGTGTCTTCGGTGTGATGATTCTGGTCGTCATTCTTGAAAGCATCTCGTGATGTCATTTAGTTAGTAGGCATTCTATTCCTGGGTTTTTGAACCCGAGATTCACCCTACTTACTTCATGTTGATAGTATTTGCTAGTTCCTTTAGGGTATTAGTAACCTTTGAGATAGTCCTTGAGGTTTGTGGTATTTCCTTCTTCCAAATACCATGAACTGCTTATGACAGAAGTTCCTCGTTGAACCGAAAGATCACAACCAGAGTACTCTTGAGGAGTTCCCCATTCCTAATTGTGACTCTGCCAGTTCTACCTTTCTGCATGGGTTATTCGGAGGAAATATGTTGAACTCGTTCGACATGCTAATCTATGCATCCACAACTCAGAAAATCATATGTTCCTTTGAGTTGTTCCTCTGTAGTTGTATTCTGATCCTTGTCTATCAGTTGATAGTCAAGTTTATGTCGTGCATTCATGTTCTTTGATGCGTATTATTCTCATGGTTCGTCAAGCCATTCTATTCTAGAATGTCTAGGAGAAACAAACTCCAGTACCTCGTCCATTTCCAGGATTGGGTCAAAGCAGTTGTAATCCGCAAATCAAAATGCCAATCCAGCTTTTGTTCTGTTCTACCTTGAAGTATTACCTTCTTTATGTCAAGAATATCTTGGGAAATGCACACTATCCTATGAATTTTTGATGTAGTGATACTTGTCGCCATCATTATTCATTCCTCGGTTCCGTGTTGTCGCAACCGTAATGCCGACAAGTGAATCATGACGTGTGGAATCTATACTCGTAGCAACTCCATTGCTTAGTAGTTAAATGTTCAATAATCTCATTCTTAGTGTGTTGATTATTGAATCATCACCCTAAGGTTGATTGCGCTACCTAGTCCTTACTTCCGGTGCACTTTTCGATCAATGAGTTAGGATAGTGCTAGTCCTTGCTTATTTGATCATATCGCCTCGCCCTGAAAAGCAAGATTGTTCCCGAGCTTAGTAACATATCGGTGGTTCGTGATGCTTCTCTCGAGAAAAATAGCATACGGTGAGTAAACAAATTATTGTTGGGAAATTTATAGAACTTCAAATAATCATGACGATATCCAGGCAATGATCATTATATAGGCATCACGTCCAAGATTAGTAGACCGACTCCTGCCTGCATCTACTACTATTACTCCACACATCGACCGATATCCAACATGCATCTAGTGTATTAAGTTCATGGAAAAACGGAGTAATGCAATAAGAATGATGACATGATGTAGACAAGATCTAATCATGTAGGAATTAGACCCCATCTTGTTATCCTTAATGGCAATGACACATACATGTCGGTTCCCCTTTTGTCACTGGGATCAAGCACCGTAAGATCGAACCCATCACAAAGCACCTGTTCCCATGGCAAGAAAAATCGATCTAGTCTGCCTAACTAAACCAAAGATTCGAAGACGGCTATAAGTAATCATGCATATAAGAGATCAAGAGACTCAAATAAATTTCATGGATAAAAACATAGATCTGATCATAAACTCAAAGTTCATCGGATCCCAACAAACACACCACAAAAAGAGTTACATCAAATAGATCTCCAAGAGACCATTGTATTGAGAATAAAAGAGAGAGAGGAAGCCATCTGGCTACTAACTACGAAGCCGTAGGTCTACAATGAACTACTCACGCATCATCGGAGAGGCACCAATGAGGATGATGAACCCCTCCTTCATGGTGTCTAGATTGGATCTGGTGTTTCTGGAACTTGCGGCGGCTGGAATTGATTTTCGTCCACTCCCCTAGGGTTTCTGGAATATTGGGGTATTTATAGAGCAAAGAGGCGGTGCGGGAGGCCACCGAGGTGGGCACAACCCACCTGAGCACGCCTGGGCCCCCAGGTGCGCCCTGGTGGGTTGTGCTCCCCTCGGAGCACCCCTTAGGTACTTTCTTGGCCTATCATGTGTCTTCTGGTCTAGAAAAAATTACCAAAAAGTTTTGCTGCATTTGGACTCTGTTTGGTATTGGTTTCACGCGAAGTAAAAAACAAGCAAAAAACAACAACTCTAAATAACATTCTTCAATATCGGTAAGACCAAGCACATCACATAAAGATTTCAGAATTGTAGAAACACTAGCACCCAAGTCACATAAAAGCAAAACACTCATAAATTTTAATCTTGACTTTGATAGTAGGTTCCCATTCACCATGTAAGTTTCTAGGAATTGAAACCTCTAATTCCAACTTTTCTTCTAAAGCTTTCATCATAGCATCAACAATATGTTTAGTAAAAGTTTTCTTTTGTTCATAAGCATGGGGTGAATTTATCATGGATTGCAACAAAGAAATACAATCAATCAAAGGGCAATTATCATAATTAAAATCTTTGTAATCCGAAAGAGTGGGCACATCACTAGTTAACGTTTTGACCTCTCCAAACCCACTTTTATCAATTTTCTCAACAAGATTTTCACCCTCCAAATCATCGGGACACCTTCTAGATAAAATTGAGTCTTCTCCAGCCCCTTTATTATCAATCTTAATTTTACTAAACAAGTAATCAATAGAAGAAACACCAATCATTTTACGATCTTCATCACTTTTATGAAAGCAAACACTAGAAAATGCTTTTTTCTAAAAATTCTCTTTTAACTCTAAGCATAGCGGTTCTTTTCTTACTTTCATCCATAGAAACATAAAAAGCTTTAATTGTTTCCTAAACCTTAGGCACAAAAAATTTCATCTTGTGATTTTCTACATCATGAGAAATTCTATCAATACTTCTAGACATATCATCAATCTTATTCAACTTTTCTTCTGTTGTAGCATTAAAAACTTTTTGAGTATTGATAAATTCTTTAATATTATTCTCAATACCAGAGGTATTCCTATTATTATTATAAGAAGGATTGCCATTGGAATTACCATAATTATTAGAGGAATTGCTAGGAAAAGCCTAGGATTAAAATTACCTCTATAAGAACTATTATTGAAATTGTTTTGAGAGATAAAATTCACATCTACGGCATCACTATTTTTCTCAATCAAAGTAGACAAAGGCACACCATTAAAATCAATAGGAGCACTTTCATTAGCAACCAATTTCATTAGAGCATCAACTTTTTCACTCAAAGAGGAAATTTCTTCAATTGAATTAACTTTTTACTAGTAGGAGCTCTTTCGGTATGCCAATGTGAATAATTTGCCATAATATTGTCTAGCAATTTAGTGGCTTCACCCAAAGTAATTTCCATAAAATTACCACCTGCGGTGGAATCTAAAAGTTTTTTAGAAACAAAATTCAATCTCGCATAAATTTTTTGTATGAACATCCAAAGATTTAAACCATGAGTAGGACAATTTCTTAGCATCAATTTCAATCTTTCCCAAGATTGCGCAACATGTTCGTGCTCATGTTGCATAAAATTCATGATTTGCGTCCTAAGGAAAATAATTTTCGCGGGCAGAAAATACTTAGTAATAAAAGCATCTTTGCACTTATCCCAAGAACCGATACTATTGCGTGGCAAAGAAGAAAACCAAATTTTTGCGCGACCTCGCAAAGAAAACGAGAATAATTTCAACTTCACAATATAATTGTCCACATCTTTTTTCTTTTGCATATCGCATAATTCCACGAATGTGTTGAGATGGGACACGACATCCTCACTAGGAGTACCGAAAAATTGATCTTTCATAACAAGATTCTACAAAGCGGAATTAATATCACAAGACTCCGCACTAGTGGCGGGAGGAGCAATCGGAGTGCTAATACAATCATTGTTGTTGGTATTGGAGAAATCACACAACCTGGTGTTCTCTTGAGTCATCGTGACTACGCAACAAGATTGCACTCAAAAACATATTTGACAAGAAAACGACGAACGGAAAAGAGGGCGAATAAAACAACAAATTTTTGTGAAGTGGGGGAGAGGAAAACGAGAGGCAAATAGAAAATAATATAAATTGCAAGGAGATGAAATTTGTGATTAGAAACCTGGTAGATGTTGATGATGTCTCCCCGACAACGACACCAGAAATTCCTTTTGATGCGGCTTGAACTACGTCTGTATTTCCCCAAAGAGGAAGGGATGATGCAACACAGCTATAGTAGGTATTTCTCTCAGTGATGAGACCAAGGTTATCGAACCAGTAGGAGAACCACGCAACACCACGTAAACAACTCCTGCACACAAAGAACAAATACTTGCAACCCGACGTAATAGAGGGGTTGTCAATCCCTCACGGGTATAAGGATAGGTAAAATTGTAGTAGATTGGATAAATAGATCTCGTGGGAACGCGAGATAAAATAAATAAATAAATAAGAATTGCAGCAATGTATTTTTGTGTTTTTGGATTAATAGATCTAAAAATAAAAGCAAATAAAAATAGATCTCGAAGCAAATATGATAAAGAAAGACCAGGGGGGCGTAGATTTCACTAGTGGCTTCTCTCGAGAAAAATAGCATATGGTGGGTAAACAAATTACAGTTGGGCAATTGATAGAACTTCAAATAATCATGACAATATCCAGGCAATGATCATTATATAGGCATCACGTCCAAGATTAGTAGACCGATTCATGCCTGCATCTACTACTATTACTCCACATATCAACCGCTATCCAGCATGCATCTAGTGTATTAAGTTCATGGAAAATGGAGTAATGCAATAAGAACGATGACATGATGTAGACAAGATCTATTCATGTAGGAATTAGAACCCATCTTGTTATCCTTAATGGCAACGATACATATGTGTCGGTCCCCCTTCTGTCACTGAGATCAAGCACCGTAAGATCGAACCCATCACAAAGCACCTCTTCCCATGTCAAGAATAGTTGATATAGTTGGACTAACTAAACCAAAGATTCGAAGAAGAAATATGAGGCTATAAGTAATAATCCATATAAGAGATCAAAAGACTCAAATGAATTTCATGGATAAAAACATTCTGATCGTAAACTCAAAGTTCATCGGATCCCAACAAACACACCGCAAAAAGAGTTACATCAAATAGATCTCCAAGAGACGATTGTATTGAGAATCAAAAGAGAGAGAGAGGAAGCCATCTAGCTACTAACTACGGACCTGTAGGTCTACAATGAACTACTCACGCATCATCGGAGAGGCACCAATGAGGATGATGAACCCCACCGTGATGGTGTCTAGATTGGATCTAGTGTTTCTGGAACTTTTAGTGGCTAGAATTAATTTTACTCGACTCCCCTAGGTTTTCTGGAATATTGGGGTATTTATAGAGCAAAGAGGTGGTGCGGGAAGCCACCGAGGTGGGCACAACCCACCTGGGCGCGCCTGGGTCCCCAGGCGCGCTCTGGTGGGTTGGGCTCCCCTCGGAGCACCACTCAAGTACTTTCTTGGCCCATCGTGTGTCTTCTGGTCCTAAAAGAATCACCAAAAAATTTCGCTGCGTTTGGACTCCGTTTGGTATTGATTTCCCGCGAAGTAGAAAACAAGCAAAAAACAGCAACTGGCTGCTACGTCTTGAGCTTGCGTTGGTTTTCCTTGAAGAGGAAAGGGTGATGCAGCAAAGTAGCGTAAGTATTTCCCTCAGTTTTTGAGAACCAAGGTATCAATCTAGTAGGAGGCTCCTCAAAAGTCCCACGCACTACACAAACAAACAAATAACTCGCAACCAACGCAATAAAGGGGTTGTCAATCCCTTCACGGCCACTTGCAAAAGTGAGATCTGATAGAGATAGTATGATAAGATAAATATATTTTTGGTATTTTATAATATAGATGAAAAAAGTAAAGATGCAAATAAAAGTAGATTGAAAGCTTATATGATAAAAGATAGACCCAGGGGCCATAGGTTTCACTAGTGGCTTCTCTCAAGATAGCATAAGTATTACGGTGGGTGAACAAATTACTGTCGAGCAATTGATAGAACAACAAATAATTATGAGATTATCTAGGCATGATCATGTATATAGGCATCACGTCCGCGACAAGTAGACCGACTCCTGCCTGCATCTACTACTATTACTCCACAGATCAACCGCTATCCAGCATGCATGTAGAGTATTAAGTTCATAAGAACAGAGTAACGCATTAAGAAAGATGACATGATGTAGAGGGATAAACTCAAGCAATATGATATAAACCCCATCTTTTTATCCTCAATGGCAACAATACAATACGTTCCTTGCAACCCTTTCTGTCACTGGGTAAGGACACCGCAAGATTGAACCCAAAGCTAAGCACTTCTCCCATGGCAAGAAAGATCAATCTAGTAGGCCAAACCAAACTGATAATTCGAAGAGACTTGCAAAGATAACTCAATCATAAATAAAATAATTCAGAGGAGATTCAAATATTTCTCATAGATAAACTTGATCATAAACCCACAATTCATCGGATCTCGACAAACACACCGCAAAAAGAGTTACATCAAATAGATCTCCACAAGAGAGGGGGAGAACATTGTATTGAGATCCAAAAAGAGAGAAGAAGCCATCTAGCTAATAACTATGGACCCGAAGGTCCGTGGTAAGCTACTCACAACTCATCGGAGGGGCTATGGTGTTGATGTAGAAGCCCTCCGTGGTCGATTCCCCCTGCACCGGAGCACCGGCAAAGGCTCCAAGATGGGATCTCACGGATATAGAAGGTTACGTTGGTGGAAATTGTTTTTCATTGGCTCCCTGGATGTTTTCGGGGTACGTAGGTATATATAGGAGGAAGAAGTACGTCGGTGGCCGCTCGAGGGGCCCAAGAGACATGAGGTTGTTGCCGTTGGAGATGTCGGCGGGGCTCGGTGGCGGCTCATAAGGAGTATCGGGTTTGTGTATGTCCAGCGCCCAGCCTGGCGTGGGGGATCGGCTGGGGCCCTCTCCCTACACGTGCCTCAAGTCCATCGCGACGGGGACGTAGGCTTCCGGGCTGGCTGTGCCCGAACCGCTGCCCGGCTGCCTCATGTTCTCGCCTTCTTCGGTCGCTCTCTGGTCCTGTCAACCAGGGTCGGCGCTCCTGCACAACCCCTGGGGATGTTGCTCGGAGCAGCCCCACACTAAGGTGGCATTATCGGAGGGGTGCGGGCTGCACTGAGAGGCTGGCCGGTGCCAAGAGGTTCTTCATGGGCCCTAGGAGGGGGCGCACGGTTGTGGCGGGGACGGGCACGCGCCCCTACCACAGCCTGCGACATGGGCAGGGTCCAGAATGGTTTTGCTCCCCTACACGCCGCGTCCAGCAGCTCGGCAACCCGCTCCAACAGGACGTCGTGGCCGCTTTTCAGTAGCCTACACCTCAAGAGCACCCGAGCCACAATGACCGCAGCCCGCATGCTTGCCTGTTCCCTGCACGTGTGCGGTGCGGTTGCTGTGGCGTAGCTTGCAGATCGCACGGCGGCACGGTTGCGGTGCGGCGCCAAAGGGGAAGGCTGCGCCCCGCTCCCCACGCGGCCGGCCACCCCAAGCGGAGAGCGGGCCCCGAGCAGAGCGGAGTGGAGGTCCTCCTTGTTGGCAGGCACTATCGAGGAGGCCCTGACAACCCAGTGCTCAAAATGCACCCTTGGGGCATCATCCATGGCGTTGGTGGAGCCGCAGAGGACTGGTCGACGGGAGAGAAGATCCGACGCACCCCTACCTGGCACGCCAAATGTCAGATTACGGGTTCCGCAAACCCTTGAAAGGTTTGAACTCTGGGGTGCGTGCAAAGATCTCAACCTACCCAGCCTGCCTACTCGCGATCCTCCTAAGCCTAGTGCGACGAGCTCGAAGAGACAAAGAGACACAACAGTTTATCCTGGTTCAGGCCACCTTGCGGTGTAATACCCTACTCCAATGTTTTGGTGGATTGCCTCGATGGGCTGAGGATGAACTGGTATAGTGGATGAACTGGCCTTAGGAGGTGAGGTGTTCTTGGGCTCAAGAGAGCTGGTGGGAGGTGAACTAGATGTCCCTCTATTGTGGTGGCTATGTCCTATTTATAGTGGCCTTGGTCCTCTTCCCAAAATGTTGGCGGGAAGGGATCCCACAATAGCCGGATTTGAAAGGGGACAAGTAGTACAGCTTATCCTGACTAATGTGGTCTTCACCTGCGAAAAGCCCCTAGTCGTGACGCTGCGGTGGGCTTGGTGATGACCTCTGTCCTGCCGTCCTGGTGGTCTTGGTCTTGTTGCACCGAAATGGAAACCTTTGGCTGATTCCTCGGGACTCCGTGCCTGTGGCTTGCCTCCCTTGTACCAAAGAGGAAACTAGCACTCTGTCCCCGCTGGCGCCAGCCTGGCGCCCGCCTGGCCTTGGTCGTCATGGCTCACGTCAGGTGAGCCTCGTGAGGTGCACCTTGCATAGAACTCTCCGCCCCTCGGGAGCCAGCCTGAAGAGGTCGATCCCCTCGGGGGTCTTGGCGTCCTCCGCCTCGCGAGGCTTGGCCCCTCACGAAGGTCTTGAGTTGTCGATGTTGGAGCTAGGCCGTACCAGGTCATCGATGGAGCCACGTGGTGGGCCACAGGCAGGCAAGTCTGGATACCCCCTGTCGGTGTCAAAACCTGCGGATCTCGGGTAGGGGGTCCCAAACTATGCATCCAAGGCTAATGGTAACAGGAGGTAGGGGACACGATGTTTTACCCAGGTTCGGGCCCTCTCGATGGAGGTAATACCCTACTTCCTGCTTGATTGATCTTGATGATATGAGTATTACAAGAGTTGATCTACCACGAGATCGTAGAGGCTAAACCCTAGAAGCTAGCCTATGATTATCATTGTTCTTGTCCAAGGGCCAAACCCTCCGGTTTATATAGACACGGAGGGGGCTAGGGTTACACAGAGTCGGTTATAGAGAAGGAAATCTACATATCCGAATATCCAAGCTTTCCTTCCACGCAAAGGAGAGTCCCATCCGGACACGGGACGAAGTCTTCAATCTTGTATCTTCATAGTCCAACAGTCTGGCCAAAGTATATAGTCCGGCTGTCCGAGGACCTCTTAATCCAGGACTCCCTCAGTAGGCCTTTAACCAGGCTTCAATGACGATGAGTATGGCGCGCGAATTGTCTTCAGTATTGCAAGGCGGGTTCCTTCTCCGAATACTCCATAGAAGAATTAGAACACAAGAATCGTGTACGGCTCTGCAAAAAAAATTCCACATGCCACCGTAGAGAGTATAATATTCCACAAATCTAATCTACTGACAGTTTTTTACAGCATGATGTCACGCCATGGTCCGGTCATTATTCGAACCGTTTTCATAACCTGCCAACGCACATATCGCGAGGCAGTTTTATCAGCATGTCTTGTCGAAGCAGAGATCGTGCCCACGGGATTCTCATTAAGACGGCTGCGGGTAAACCAACCATGCCATCAATCGTGGCGCTTCAGGGAATAAGTGTTTTTAGCGGGCAAGCAGGGAGGCACAGGATCGTTGCTGCCTTTATAAGGGGATAAGAACCCTCCCTTTCACCCACGCCCTTCCCTACTCATCCATTCCTTTCTGCTCGAGCCCTAGTGCCCAAGCGCTCCTCTTCTCCGCCCACAAAGGCTTTTCGAAGATGTCCGGATCTGGAGCAGGAGGCAAGTGGATGGCCTCTACCGTCCGGGAGAAGGATATCAAGAAGCTTCGGGGGGCCGGGTACCTGGCCAAGAGAATTGGCCATCGCCTTCCGACGAAGGGACAGATCGTCCCCACCCCGGAACCCCACAAGAGGGTGGTATTCCTCCCTCATTTTGTCCGTGGGCTAGGGTTTCCCCTCCACCCATTTGTTCGTGGCATCATGTACTACTACGGGATTGATTTCCATGATCTATCCCCAAATTCCTTCCTCAACATTTTGACATTCATAGTCGTGTTTGAGGCCTTTCTCCACATCCCGCTGCACTTCAGTTTATGGCTAAAGCTTTTTAATGTAAAGCCCAAGGTAGTGAGCGGCGAGCATGCCGAATGCGGAGGCACCATGGTGAGCAAGATGCCCAATGTTACATGGACGACAGGGACTTTCAACGATTCCGTCAAGGAGTGGCAGCAGCATTGGTTCTACATCACTGAGCCGCATGGCAAGGAGTGGACTGTCGTTCCGGAGTTCAGATCTGGTGCCCCCCTGCGACTTACGTCATGGCACAAGAAGGGCTTGAACTGGGCTTTGTCTGACGAGCTATCAGAGCTCCAGACGCGCGTTCAAGACATGGAAGACAAGAGCGTCAAGCTCGTCAATGTAGTCCAGGTGATGTTGGTTCGCCGGATTCTACCATGTCAACACCGAGCTTGCGATCTGTGGGAGTTCAACCAGGCCAAGCACCAGACCTTGCTAGAGCTCTTTGGCTCTACGCACAAGGACATCTGGAAGGTGCTTTTCAAGTCCGGCAAACTATGGCCGGACTCCACCAAGGACCGTGGGTACCAACTGTCCCGCCCCGTAAGTTCGGTAAGCAGCTGAATGTTTGACAACTCATGTGTTCTATCCATACATTCTCAGGAAAAATACTTAACGTGTTTCCTATCATTTTCCCAGGGCTGGGCGAAGAAGGCGGGGCGGATCTACTATCCAGCCCCTCTACCAGAAGAACTGGCCGGCCCACTTCTGATGAAGATGTTGATCCCAGCGCCATATAAGGTGCCGAAGAAGAAGGCTGAAAAGGAGGCCAAGAAGACCAGGGGCGGCCTCCGTCGCCGTGGTGCCCTGGACACAAAATCCGAGGACTCAAATGCCCACTCTTCCTCCGAAGAGGACGGGGAGGAGGAGGACAAATCCCCTGCAGGGCGAAGGAAGAAAAGATCGGCCTCCAACTCTTTGGAAGCAGATTCGCCCAAGAGGGAAAAAACTCCTCTTCAAAAGGAGTCCACCGGCGCCGCCGATAGTAGCCCAGAGTGGGATCCCAGGGCCGAGCCCCTGGCGAACTCGTAAGTATAAAATCTGAACACACTCATGTGTCCGAATTGTCATGGCATCACCTTCTAATTTGAGCCGTGCTTTTTCTTTTTCAGTCCGGCGAAGCCCCGCGCCGAACAATCCTCGTCAGAAGATCTGCTGGGTTCAGACGCTATGGGGAGCGGGACACCCCTGATGGCCTCCTCCTCCAAGCGTAGGAATGAAACCAAGGTTTCGTCCCAGAAGGACCCATGCCACGGAGGAGGGGAGAAGGTCGCAAAGTCGGCAACAGGAGGCCACACTTCTAGGGCCGGTCACACGGGAGAGAAAGCTCCCGCAGGTGTCAACGGCGGGGGTCACCTTGAATCTGAACCCAAGCCGGACACGATTCTAGAGACCCATAAGGTCCCTGAGTCAGATAGACGTCCTCCGCCAACTAGAGGAGGTATGCCTATTCCACCGGCCGCCTCTATCCAACCAGAGGTGCCGAATACTTTATTGGCGGCGCTGAACGATGCCTCCATCGTTGATGAACACCGTGCCCTCATGGGTGCGGTGATTGAGAAGATTCAGTCTGCTGAGAGTGGACTGAATGAATCCTGTATCAGCCTCATAAGAGGTTTTGAGGTATGTTTTATGAGTTTTTGGGAGAGTGTCATGGTATATATAGTAGCCCCTGATACACTGTTCGGTGAAAGAAAGAACCAGACAGAGGATCAATTTTATGTTCGCAGACTCACTTGATAACATTTATCACTCTTTTTAACCAGCAGGCATCTGTAGCGACTGCCGCCTCTCAAGCTGCGGAAGTATCCAGACTGAGGCATAGTCTGGAGCGGGCCGAAGGAGAACTTGGCCAAGTGAAGAAACAACTGGAGGATAATCAAGGTATGTGGAAACCTTTTTTATGTACCACAAATGAATAAGTGCACATGATGGAAATATTTTTATAATGTGCTCTAGGAGTGACGGCCAAAATTGAGGCTCTCAGGAGGGCTGTGGCCGAAGCCGAGAAGAAGGCAGCCACAAAGCGGGCTCTTCGTGAGAAACATGAGGCTAGAGTTACTGAGGCTGAGCGAGAGCTTGAAGAGGCCGTGCAGAAATGCGAGACCTTGGAGCAGAGTTTAGCAGGGAAAGAATCCAAACTCTCCTAGGCTCGCCAGGCTGCAGGTGATGCCCAGGGGGAAACCCAAGGTGCCCTGAAGGAAATCCAGGAGGCGAGGAAGATTGCGGCTGGTAAGGCTTTTTCTGTACAAAGCGAGTATTGGAGATGAGAAAATCAAATTTGACAACTTGAGTTTTGATGTATACAGGGGTATTTGTGGAGCTGCCGCACAGCATATCTGATGCCGCCCAATTTTACCGAGCCGAAGGGGGGAATACTATGGATAAGCTCTTCTGGATGCAGTATCTGGCGCCAAATTAGCCGGTGCCTTTCTCCGATCAGCTGAAGCAGCTGGTCGAGCTGCATAGGACAGCCGAGTTAGCCATGAAGGATTTAATTATCAGACTGTGGCCTGCTGAGCCGATTCCAAGCAGCTACTTCAGGCTTGTGAAGCGGCTTCTAAGTGCCTGCCCTCAACTCGAAGTCATCAAGCGGACGGTCTGCATAGAAGGTGCGCGAATGGCCTTCGCCCATGCCAAGGTGCATTGGGGGAAGATGGATGTAGAAAAGTTGATGACCGAGGGACCTCCGGAAGGGAAGGAGCACCGCAAGCCCGAACTTTATTATGAAGGTGTCTTGAAAGGAGCCCGCCTTGCGGCGGAGCAATGCACCAAGGATTTTATATTTCTGTAAATACGGTCATGTTCGTCCTTTGTAATATTTGAACAAGAGCATTCTTATCATCTATTGCTTGTTGTTTGAAAGTTTTTCCTCCTGTGCGGACGTTTTATATATTAATCCTGAGAGTCGGCCAGTCGTCGGCTTCCGCCCCCACGTAGTGAGTACGGGGGTGTTCGGGATAAACCTGAGCACTCTTTACCCCAATTTTGGGTCCCTAAAGGAGGTGTTCAGCGCAGCGAACCAGGCAATCAGACTATAGGGCTTTATCGCTCTCACTTAGCCATAGGAGTTGTTATGAGGAAGGTAGGCGCAGCCGCTAGTGTTCGGAAGACCGCACTAGGGGCTCTATAAGCGCTTGATCGAAAAAGGCCGATCCGTCGCACGCTGCATTGGTTATAGCATTGTGCGGAAGGAATCCTTAAAGATTTTAGAACCTCTCGAACAGCTGACCAGCTCTTGCAGCATCATGATAGTCAGTTTTTGGCTTTCTCTACTGAGGTGCTCGTCCGGAAGAACCGGGACACAATCGCAGTAGTTCTCCCAGTGCTACCTTAGCCGATGTAGCGGAATGTAAGGTACCAAAACGTAGGAGCCGGGGAAACCCAACTATTGACCCAAGACATGATTCGGAGTTGATGCATATAGTGCTATAAGTTCGAGGTGCCGGACTACCATGAAGGTGTTCCGACTTTTTTGCCATAGTATGGGCGTGACGAAGCCCCTGGCATGTTAAGGCATATCGCGATAGGCAGCCGCCTTTTAGCAAAAGAGTTTTAAATAAGAAATAGCAGTAGGTGAGCATCATATAAATCCACATGTTGTATTTGAGTAATACGTCAATGCGTATGAGTACAGATGATGTGATAAAAAGAAATATGATTGCGGAACCTGCTGATACCGGGCGTGCAGAAGTTGTGTTCGGATCCGATGTGTAGTCTGATGATTATAGGGGAGTATCTAGAGGTTCCCTGACACGCTTGAACTTTTCCCATGCCCTCCATCATAGCCTATGTAAAGGTGAACCTGTAAAGAAAACGTAAGAAATGGTTTTGCACCACCTGGCGGTTGAGCCGCAGTATGTGGCTTGTATATTTACTTTTCCGGAGTGTTTTTAATTAATCTCCGGGCGGGCCGGGCTATCCTGCCGCGCAGTAGTTCGGACTCCTTTGATGGTGTCCGGGAGCTTGGTCTTCGACTCGAGGTTCGAACGTAAGGCACCATCCGTTGTTCTCGCTGTTAAAGCGGTGGTAGACTCTTCGACCGTGAGGGGGAGTTTGGACCCGCCATTAACCGTGATGACACCGTGTGGACCGGGCATCTTTAATTTATGGTAGGCATAATGTGGCACCGCGTTGAACCGAGTGAATGCGGTTCGTTAGAGCAGTGCCTGATGGTTACTGCGAAAAGGGACGATGTCGAAGACTAAGTCTTCGGTACGGTGATTGTCCGGGGATCCGAAGACCACTTCCAGTGTGATTGAGCCCGTGCAACAGGCCTCTGCACCTGGTATGATACCTTTAAAGGTGGTTTTTGTGGGATTGATCCTTAAGGGGTTGATGCCCATTTTGCACACTGTATCCTGGTAAAGCAGGTTCAGGCTGCTGCCTCCGTCCATAAGGACTTGTGTGAGGTGGAATCCGTCAATGATGGGGTCGAGGACCAATGCGGTCGAACCGCTATGACGGGTACTGGTAGGGTGGTCCCTACGATCGAAGGTGATCGGGCAAGAGGACCATGGGTTGAACTTTGGGTCGATTGTATAGGCCTCCCTTAGTGCACGTTTCCACTTGGGAATGTGGCTTGCGCATATCATATTTACCGTTTTCACCTGGGGAGGGAATTTCATCTTTCCTCCTGTATTCGGTGATCGGGGCTCTTCGTCGTTGTCGTCACTTTGAGACCCCTTCCCCTTGTTTTCGGTGTCTGATCTGTCGGCTTGTCTGAAGACCCAACATTCTCTATTGGTGTGGTTGGCTGGTTTTCCAGGGGTGCCATGAATTTGGCATGGATGGTCGAGTATGCGGTCAAAACTGGACGGGCCTGAATTGTTTTTGTTGAATGGTTTCTTCCGCTGACCGGACATGGAGCCGCTGAATCCGGCATTGACTGATGTGTCTTCGGCATTGTCACCATTTTTGTGGCGCTTGTGTTCGTTGCGTCATGATTTGTCGTTGCTATCCTTGGCTTTTGATGTGCTGGGATTGCTTGCTGTATTGTTGCTACGAGCCAACCAGCTATCCTCGCCCGCGCAAAAGTGGGTCATGAGTGTTGTGAGGGATGCCATGGACTTTGGCTTTTCCTGACCGAGATGTCAGGCAAGCCATTCGTCACGGATGTTATGCTTAAAGACCGCTAGGGCTTCGGCATCCGGACAGTCGACAATTTGGTTCTTTTTGGTTAGGAACCGGGTCCAAAATTTCCTGGCTGACTCTCCGGGCTGCTGGGTTATGTGACTTAGATCATCAGCATCTGGTGGTCACACGTAAGTTCCCTGGAAGTTGTCAAAGAATGCATCTGCCAGGTTCTGCCAACTCCCGATGGAGTTTGCTGGCAGGCTATTAAGCCAATGCCAAGCCGGTCCCTTTCGTTTTAGTGGGAGGTATTTGATGGCGTGTAGATCATCTCCGCGGGCCATGTGAATGTGAAGGAAAAAAATCTTCTATCCAAACCGCGAGGTATGTGGTACCATCGTATGATTCAATGTTCACGGGTTTAAACCTTCTGGGTATTCTTGAACCATTACTTCATCAGTGAAGCATAGGGGATGTGCGGCGCCTTTGTGCCGGGCTTCATTGTATTCGGCCCGTCCGAATTTGTTAGTGTGTCCGGCGTGACGGTCATCGTTACATCTTGTGGCGCGCTCCCGCGATCCGTAGATCGATCTTGACTGTCCTGCTTTGTTTTCCAATACATCTCGCAGGTCCTTCATGTAGCCCCAGGCCTTAGTGTTATTGTTTGATTGGCCACGGGGTGCGGTCTGGACTTCGGGCTGGTACACCGTTTTGTCGCGGCCACGGGGTGGCCGGTCAGCCGCATCATGCGTTGGTAGCGTGGGCTTTAAAGCCTCCTCCTTGAGTTGAGGTAGCAGCCTGCGCTTTGGGTAGCTTTTGCTGGGGCGCTCGAGTCCGTATTCCTCGGCAGCCAGGACCTCGGTCCATCTGTCAGTTAGCAGATCTTGATCAGCTTGAAGCTGCTGCTGCTTTTTCTTCAGGCTTTTTGCAGTGGCTATAAGTCGGTGTTTGAAGCGCTCTTGCTTGATGGGATCCTCAGGCATGATGAATTCTTCGTCGCCAAGGCTCACTTCGTCTTCGGAGAGAGACATGTAATTATATCCTCTGATTCTCCATCAGTTGCCTATTCTTTAGGGCTAGCTTGCCCATCCTCTTGCTCGGCCTGCTCGAAGCCTGGCTGGGCAGGGTTGTCTTTGTCTTCGGCACCATCCGGATTGTTATCTCTTGTGCCGGTATCACTATTTTTGCTATGGCGGGGCTTGGAGCGGCGCCGATGACGCCGGTGTCTAGATTGCTTCCCCAAGGGGTTGTCTTCCGTTGCCTCGTCACCATTGTTTTCTTTGGGGGTGTCCACCATATAAATATCATATGATGAGCTGGCTGTCCAGCGCCCTATAGGCGGTGGTTCCTGTTCTTCTCCTGCATCTTCGTCCATATCGTCGATGTCTTCGGAGTCGAAGTCAAGCACGTCGGTTAAGTCATCGACAGTGGCTATAAAGTGGGAGGTGGGTGGGGGACAAATTTCTTCATCGTCTGCTCCCCACTCGAGCCGGACATAGTTCAGCCAAGAATCTCCTGACAAGGAAAGAGACCTTAATGAGTTCAGCACATCACCCAAGGGCGAGTGCTGAAAAATATCCACGGCGGTGAACTCCATGACGGGTGCCCAATCCGATTCGATAGGCATGGACGCACGCGGTTCGGATCCTGTAACCGGAGACGAGTCCGAGGGTCCGATGACACCACCCTCGCAGGAGGTGGGATCAGTGTTCGGCTCCGACGCTGATGAGTGTGCGGCCTCCGTGGCGGGGTCCTTCCACCCATCCTCGGAAGGCACAATCTGCTCCGGATTGATTCCCGGCACCTACGCATGTGCGATTTCCCGAATACTGTCAGACGGCAGATCAAAGTCATGCCCGTCGTGGCTGTTCAGCGCACCTGTCATGGGCTCGAATCCGTTGAAGATCAAGTCTCCGCGGATGTCGGCAGTATAGCTTAAGCTTCCAAACCTGACCTGATGGCCAGGGGCGTAGCTATCGATCTGCTCCAGATGGCCAAGCGAGTCGGCCCGCAGTACGAAGCCGCCGAATACGAAGATCTGCCCGGGAAGGAAAACCTCCCCCTGGACCGCATCGTTGAAGATGATCGAGGGAGCCATCAGGCCTTATTGTGATGACACAGTGGAACTCTTAGTGAAAGCACCGCATCGTTGAAGATGATCAAGGGAGCCATCAGAAATGCTACAGAGCTCCCACTCACTTTCTTGTAAATACGGGGTTCACCGTAAGTCTGTATAAAACCATATGCTTTGATCGCCTCATCAAAGCGTATATTCCAACTCCGAGATGCTTGCACCAGTCCATAGATGGATCGCTGGAGCTTCCACACTTTATTAGTACCTTTAGGATGAACAAAACTTTCTGGTTGCATCATATACAACTCTTCTTTAAGAAATCCATTAAGGAATGCAGTTTTGACGTCCATTTACCAGATTTCATAATTATAAAATGCAGCAATTGCTAACATGATTTGGACAGACTTAAGCATCGCTATGGGTGAGAAAGTCTCATCTTGGTCAACCCCTTGAACTTGTCGAAAACCTTTCGCGACAACTCGAGCTTTGTACATAGTAACATTACCATCAGCATCAGTCTTCTTCTTGAAGATCCATTTATTCTCTATGGCTTGCTGATCATTAGGAAAGTCCACCAAAATCTATACTTTCTTCTCAAACATGGATCCTATCTCAGATTTCATGGCCTCAAACCATCTGTTGGAATCTAGGCTCATCATAGCTTCTTCATAGTTCGTACATTCGCCTTGGTCAAATAACATGACTTCCTGATACGTCTCCAATCTATCTATAATTTTTGGTTGTTCCATGCTATTATATTACCGATTTTGGATGTTTATAGGTGTGACGCCCTCGATTCAATCGTACACTAATCATACACGCAAATGTGTACGATCAAGATCAAGGACTCACGGGAAGATATCACAACACAACTCTAGACACAAATTAAAATAATACAAGCTTTATATTACAAGCCAGGGGCCTCGAGGGCTCGAATACATAAGCTCGAAAACACAAGAGTCAGCGGAAGCAACAATATCTGAGCACAGACATGAGTTAGACAAGTTTGCCTTAAGAAGGCTAGCACAAAACAACAACGATCGAAAAGGCAAGGCCTCCTGCCTGGGAGCCTCCTAACTACTCTTGGTCGTCGGCGTCCGTCACGTGGTAGTAGGCACCCTCGGGGTAGCAGCAGCCGTCAAAGGTGGCATCTGGCTCCTGGACTCCACCATCTGGTTGCAACAACCAGAAAGAAGAAAGAAGGGGGAAAAGGGGGAGCAAAGCAACCGTGAGTACTCATCCAAAGTACTCGCAAGCAAGGATCTACACTACATATGCAACATTATCAAAGGAAGGCTGTATATGTGGACTGGGCTGCAGAAATGCCGCAATAGAGAGAAGGCCTAGTCCTATCGAAGACTAGCATCTTCTCGAACCCACCATCTTGCAGCAACAGGAGGGAGTAGAGTAGCATAAAGTAAAGCGGTAGTAGTGTTATCAACCTCGGCCAGAGATCCTTTCTCGACTCCCTGCGAGAAAGCAATCCCAGAGCCATACTATCCAGTTATCATCACAATCAAATCCTCATCACCATCCAGTTCTCATCACAAGTATCCAATTCTAGTTGTATCGATCGGGATACAACTCCAAGTGTCCGTTACCGTAGGACAGGCTATGCATAGATTAGTTCTTCCCTGCAGGGGTGCACCAACTTACCCACCACGCTCGATTGACTCCGGCCGGACACACTTTCCTGGGTCATGCCCGTCCTCGGCCAAACAATACGCCGCAACCCGACCTAGGCTTAATAGAGAGGTCAAGCACGCCGGACTAAACCTATGCCCCCAGGGGTCATGGGCCATCGCCCCGGGAACTCCTGCACGTTGCGTGGGCGGCCGGTGAGCAGACCTAGCTACCTCCCTAAAAAGGCAGGAGCTTACCAGTCCAACCCGGCGCGCGCCGCTCCGTCGCTGACGTCTATTAAGCTTCGGCTGATGTACACGACGCAGAACGCCCATACTATGCCCACGTGATGGTTAGTGCTATCAGGCCAGAGGCCCCTCGGATCAAATATCCAAATCGTAGTGGATTAGGAACGCGCGGTAACAAGCAGAGACTCACGAAAGATGTGACCCCGTTGCCCCGTCTCGAGGACTTGCGACAAGGGCTAAGAATGCCCGGCCACGCCTCGTAATTATCTCACGGGCACCTTCCAGGTCAACCCGTCTCCACATCACTTTCCAAGTAACAGTTGTAAAGTCCAAGTATCCGTGTGTCCAAACATCAAGAGGAAAACCCAAGGAATCACGCTCGGTGGGTTCCACTCAATGTAATCATCAAGGTGAACATAGAGGAATCACCCTCGGTTCACACTTGAGGGGTTGCACGACAGAGTCGTATCGGAAGTGGATAAAGAGGAAATCACCCTCGATGACCACGACCGAATAGCTACACTACAGGGTTAACATCAGAAGTGTTGTAGAGGTCTCACCCTCGGCACTCAATAGTAACCCAGTAGTGTCGAGCAACTAAGGGGAAAGTGATGTGCGGTGCCGGGGCCTGGTCTTCGATCCCGTTGATCGGGTCTTCAATGATGAAGCAGGGGCAACAAGGACAAGGTGGGGGTCACTGATGGATCACTAACCAACCTATACTAAGCAGTTTAGGATAAGCCGGTACAGTAACAATAAGCAGGTTACAAAAGCAGGCTATGCATCAGAATAGGAGCAAACAATAACAGTAGTAAAATCTAATGCAAGCATGAGAGAATGGAATGGGCGATATCGGGATGATCAAAGTGGGGGCTTGCCTGGTTGCTCTGGCAAGGAGGGGTCGTTGTCGACGACGTAGTCAATCACCGGGGCATCAGCGGCCTCGGGGGTCTACCGGAGAGAAGAGGGGGAAGAAACAGTAAATACATAGCAAACAGAGGTAACACTAAGCATGACATGACGATACGTAGCGCTAAGCGTGCTCTAACGCGGTCCTAGACGTTATAGGTGAAGGGGGAAAACAACCGGGAAGGTGTTCCCGGTTCCGGACCTGTGTCAGACAGATGACCGGAGGGGGAAAGTTCCATGTTCAGCATGCTAGGGGCATGTGACAGATGAACGGACCGCATATTCGGATTCGCTGGATTTTTCTGAGCAACTTTCATATAGAAAACATTTTCATCCGAGCTACGGTTTATTTTCTATGAATTTTTAAAGATTAAACCATTTTGTGGATTTATTTAAATTAACAGAAAGGATAAAAAAAATGACGTCAGCATGACGTAAGCATAACGTCAGCGGTCGGCTGACCAGTTGACCAGTCAACTGGGGCCCACCAGTCAGTGACTGGAGCTGCCCAGTCAGCAAAGTTGACTGAGTCAACTTAGTCAACAGGGGCCCGCGGGGCCCAGCGTCAGTGACTCAGGTGATGGGGCCCACGCATCCATGTTGGTGGCTGCGCCGGGGAGGGCTCCGGCGACCAAGGCAACGGCGGCGCCTCGCCGGAGTTGGCCGGAGCCGCGCTACAGGGGGCCTCCGGACCTACGGCTTGGACCTAAGGGCGCGGCCCGGCACCGCGCACACGATGGTGACGATGACTGGCGTCGGGGACGACCGGAGCATCGCCGGCGACGGAAAAGGCGGCGACGACCTTCGGGCGTGTGATGGCAAAGGCGAAGCAGCGTGCTACGGAACGAAAGGAAGGGCTGGGGAGGATCCCCGTGGTGCAGCGAGTCCAACGGGCTTGAGCCCGTGACCAAAAGGTCACCAGAGTCTCGCCGGCGACGAGCTCAGCGGCGCTGCGTTCGAGCGCACGTGGGGAAGCAGCTAGGGGGCGCGCCAAGTAGGCAAGGAGAGGGAGAAGGTAGGAGAGCTCACCGAGCGGCACGCCGATGGCCCTTGGTAGTTTAGGAGCGCAGGGGAAGCCGGAATTCGAGGGATCTCGCCAGCGACAAGGGCGGAAGGGGACGAGCTCGTGCGACGTCAGCGGTGCTTCCCAGCTCCACCTGGGGGCACCAGACGACGGAGTCGACCCCGGCGGAGCTTCACGACAAGACGGCGGAGCGAGGCGGTGGCTGTGGCCGCGGTGACGATGGAGAACGGCGGCGAGCGCGCTCAGGAGAGGCGGGCAAGCGAGACAGGGTGGGGGAAAGAGCAGGTGGATCAGGGAGGCGAGAGAGGGGAGTGGAGGTAGGTGGGGAGGAGGCCGAGGCGTCGAGGGGGGAGGCAACCTTATCCTCCTCGTCGACGGCGAGGCGGTTCGGCGGCGACGCGCGGCGCGCGCCCTCGGTCGGTTGA
>NC_041393.1:367492917-367501179 GCF_002162155.2 Triticum dicoccoides | reverse complement strand
GGGGGGGGGGGCAGGGGCTGTGGGTCGCCGAGGCCCAAGGGGAGGCCAGGGCTCTCCCACCCCCTCTTCTTTTCCTTTTTTTTAAACAGCTTTTGCATTTTCTTTTCTTTTTCTTTTAGCCAATAAAGACTTTGCAAAAGATTATGCCATTGGACAAAATAATCTCAAAGAATTATTAGGCACTGCCAAAAAAAAGATTGTGAGGCTTTAGAAATAGTTTGCCATTTTCATAAATTAAAAAGGCATTTAATTTATTTCTTAGGCCACTGTTTGAAGTAGCTTAGGCCACTTAAACCTTTTTGCAAAAATGTTGGTTCACCACCAAAATTAGTTGTGGATTATTCTGCACATGATGAACATTTTTGTTTTCATGTCTGAGCATTTTGAATTTCAGACAAAATTTGAATTTGAAATCAACTGGGATGTGAAAGAACATGAGACAATAATGATCAGGCACATGTTTAGCAAAAAGATTAACTTAACCCCAGGGGTTACTGTAGCATCATTACACCGGGGTGTTACAACTCTCCTCCTCTAAAAGAAATTCTCGTCCCGAGAATTAAGAGGTAGAAGGGAAAAGATCGGGGTATTCAGCCCGGAGGTTATCTTCGCGTTCCCAAGTGGCTTCCTCTTTAGTATGATTCGACCATTGCACCTTGAGGAACTTAGTAACCTTCTGGCGGGTTCGACGTTCAGCTTCTTCAAGAATGCAGATCGGATGCTCCTTGTATGTGAGATCATCTTGAATTTCAATAAATTCCGGATCCACTTCATGTTCCGGATCCTTGAAGCATCGACGAAGTTGCGACACATGGAAGTCGTCATGAACGTGAGAGAACTGAGGTGGCAACTCCAGTTGATAAGCCACCAGTCCACGACGGGCGAGAATACGGAAGGGACCAATGTAGCGAGGAGCTAACTTTCCCTTGACTCCGAACCGATGAGTGCCTCTCAAAGGAGTGACACGCAGATAAGCTTGTTCACCAGGTTGATAAGTTGAACCCCAGTGTTTCCGGTCATAGTTGCTCTTCTGGCGGGATTGGGCCGCCTTGAGATTATCCCGGACAATGCGAACCTGCTCTTCAGCTTGTTGAATAATGTCCGGACCAATGAGTGCTCGTTCCCCAGTTTCTGACCAATTCAGAGGGGTTCGGCACTTACGTCCATAAAGCACTTCAAAGGGTGCCATCTTCAAGCTGGCTTGATAGCTGTTGTTATAAGAGAACTCCGCATAAGGGAGAGATTCTTCCCACTTCTTGCCGAAAGAAATAACACAAGCTCGAAGCATGTCTTCAAGAATTTGATTGACTCGCTCGACTTGGCCTTGGGATTGGGGATGATAAGCAGTGCTCCAGGTAATATGAGTTCCCATTGCCTCTTGGAAACTATCCCAGAACTTAGAAGTGAAAATACTGCCGCGGTCTGAACTGATCTCCTTTGGAATGCCGTGGAGTGACACAATTCGGGAGATATACAAGGTTGCCAATTGACTAGCAGTGATAGTCTCCTTGACTGGCAGAAAGTGAGCAACCTTCGAGAATTGGTCGATGACGACAAAGATAGCATCGTTACCTTTCTGAGACTTGGGAAGGCCAGTGACGAAGTCCATTTGGATCTTATCCCACTTCCATTCAGGAATCGGAAGCGGTTGTAGAAGTCCAGCCGGTTTTTGATGTTCTGCTTTGACGCGACGGCAAACGTCACATTCTTCGATATATCGAGCAATGTCTTGCTTCATTTTAGACCACCAGTACTTCTGACGGATGTCTAGATACATCTTGGTACTTCCCGGATGAATAGAGAGAGGGGTGTCATGCGCTTCTTTCATCACCTTCTCTGTCATAAGCTCGAACCGGGGTACGACAATGCGATCTCTGAAGTATAAGGTTCCATCTTCACCAAGTGAGAAATCTCTGGATTTCTCTAAGGCAAGATCCTTTTTCATCAGATCAACATGAGCATCTTTGGCTTGAGAAGACTTGATTGCTTTCAGAAGAGTTGGTTCCAGAACAAGGTTATTCAGAGAACCCTGTGGAACTGTGGGTTATGGGCCCACCATGTGGGTTAAAAGTAGAAAGGGGGTTGACATCTTGTACGATCACGATAGTAAGGCATGTCAGAGGGTAGCCTATCAGTTATGTCGGCAACAACCTCGATACCAAGGGCGAGGGACGAAGAGAACCATTTTCCTACCCGTTGAACGAGGCGGGCCAATAGGCAAGGTTCTCATCCATCGGTGGCATATCGGAATGTCATCAACAATAGTAACAGGGTCTTACTGACAAGGTTGTACAACGGGGTGTTTTATAAGCAGAAAATTATTCCTGCTTATATCATATAGCTCACAAGAAGGTTAAACAAAACAATGGAAAGGAAATAAGTGGTTATTAGGATAATCAGACCAATGGAAAGGAAAGGTGTTTATACCCAAGAATTGGGAGTATATCCTTCCCAAGGGGAAGCGGAGCAGGAAATACATGATATGACAGCAAGTTCAAAAGCATTTAGATAAAGGGGGCAAGGGAAGAATCATGATATTACCCATACAACGGTGTTTGGATAATAGATCAAGAAACATTCGGCAATGTGTTTCCAACGTTCTTGTTGATATTCGGAATACCTCAGTCATGCTTCGAGGTAGCATTAACATGGTGCTACAAGTAGGGGTTGTAGTTGAAAAAAACACAAGAAATACCCAAGGAAGAGTTGCGGGATTAGCAAGGAGTCCAAGGTATAACCAAGACATGATCAAACATGCCTTGGAAAGAAGACAAAGGGGGTTGTCAATGATAACTCAAATCATCGAAGGTCAAGGATGGTATTCCTCACCATGAATTCAATTGTCATTTCAATGCAAGTCAAAATGTAGATGCTGATCACGACGCATTTGTCGAGAGGCTCTATGAAGATGCCATCGAGGAGCGATGCCATCAAGCAACAGGAAGGATGAAGCGAAAGGTTATTGAAACCACGAGTAAGACACAAACTCGATAGCAAGCTTGTTGTTCATGGCAAAATGGTATAATGAGGAAGATCGACATAAGCTTAGCTCGTCGTCGAAGATTGTGCTCCGGAAGGACCTGGTAGCACAGTTGAAATTTAGCACGGTAACAATACAGCTGATCAGGCTAGGAATGACTTGAAGGATTATTAAACTCGTAAGCAACAAAATTTACTTAAGAGTTATAGAATCGGAGTGTGGAATCGATTCACTTATCGGCGTTCTCGAGTGACTAACAACTCAAAACCCGGGGAAATATGAAATCGATGAGAAGCAATACCAAATGAAGACTCGTAGGAAGCAACACGGTTCTTTGTTATTCTCGAGGTACCGAAGGGTAATACTCGAAGGAAAATCAAAATAGAGGTTGCGGAGATGCATTGGTCTGTAGAAGACAAGTGCTTTAACTTGTCCGAGAAATGGAATCAAAGGGGAACAACCATGTTCAGAACCACGGTCGCAAAGGACCAAACATAGATACCATATGAACTTATAACAAGGGGATTATTATTATCACAAGAAGCTTCCATGATAAGTTTCACATCGGGTCCATGGGCATGAACACAAAGTTCAAGGTCGACTCCCACTTCTTCAATGCATAACCTTTCATTCACTCCTCGTTTTTTGAAGAAATTGTAGTGCAGAGGATTTATCTGCCGAAGTACCAGTAGAGTAAGACTCGTGAGAACTCTCGGGTTCACACGGATTATGGAAGGCATAAGTTCAACCCATCGGGGCATTTTTACGAATCTATAGAACCATCAACCAAGCAAAGATACGAGTTCAAAAGAAGAGTATCGGAGTCAAAGCAGATGATACAATTTACCGAAGGTGTTATGTATCAGGGAAAAACTCACAAGACTTTGGATGTGAAGGACACAGTCGGATAACAACCCAGCAATGGATCTGGCGATTCACGACAGAGTTGATGTGATTATCGGTAATCAATCAGATGAAGAAGGGGATGCAAAGGCATTGGCTTATAGAAACGTCTGAATGGTTCAATGCTTGGATACAAATGAATTATGATTTCAAGACGAAGGATCGGAAGCAGAGGCTCTGATCAAAAGATGATAAGTTGAATAGACTTAGAGGTGCACCTGATCAAAACTTGATTGGGCAAGAACCAGCTCATAACCGGAGCGATGTCGGAGACGGAAAGAAAATTTCCAAGGATTAATTGGTGATTGCCAGTATTCGCTCACACGTTGAACCCATAGGAACAGAAGTACAACCACAAAGAATTTTAAAGGATATTGCTCGACATACGGAACTAATCGTAGTGCAAGCAGGCAAGGAGAATCAAGAGCAATAGGCTGCAGAGGATTTTCGGAAGATCACATAGTATTTCGAAGAATTTTGTGAATCACACGAACAACTGAGGATGAACGGATCCTCGGTGAGTGCGAGGAATTATCCGAAGGGGTGTATTCATGGGGCAAAGAACTGCAAGGCAGTAAGCTCAACGGATTCTTGAAGCAATAGAGAATTTTGGGGCATCTTGTAATAACAAGAGCATCGAGGAATGATTGTATGGACGGCAAGTGTATGCAGCTATCCATGGGGATTTATCGGTGGTAGAGAAATGCAATGGCAAAGGGCACAAGGGTCTCGGGAAAACATCGAGGAGTATCTGCAGAATCTTCTGGCGAAGCAAGCGATCATCTGCAGTGAAGGGGCTCTCCGGGAGGAAGTGGTTACGAGATCCTAGAGTCAGAGTTAGTAAAATCTTTAACCCGAATAGAAGAGAGTTCAGAGTCCCAGAGTATAGACGAGGAATAAAAGATCCTAATACCACCCAATGGTGACGTGGGCCCGTAAGCCACACATCCAATGTTAGTAAAAGTTTTTTTTTAGTGACTAGACTCAACTTCGGCCAAGGAGTTGGAAAGGGGGCTACCTACAGGCAGTCGGCTCTGATACCAACTTGTGACGCCCTCGATTCAATCGTACACTAATCATACACGCAAATGTGTACGATCAAGATCAAGGACTCACGGGAAGATATCACAACACAACTCTAGACACAAATTAAAATAATACAAGCTTTATATTACAAGCCAGGGGCCTCGAGGGCTCGAATATATAAGCTCGAAAACACAAGAGTCAGCGGAAGCAACAATATCTGAGCACAGACATGAGTTAGACAAGTTTGCCTTAAGAAGGCTAGCACAAAACAACAACGATCGAAAAGGCAAGGCCTCCTGCCTGGGAGCCTCCTAACTACTCTTGGTCGTCGGCGTCCGTCACGTGGTAGTAGGCACCCTCGGGGTAGCAGCAGCCGTCAAAGGTGGCATCTGGCTCCTGGACTCCACCATCTGGTTGCAACAACCAGAAAGAAGAAAGAAGGGGGAAAAGGGGGAGCAAAGCAACCGTGAGTACTCATCCAAAGTACTCGCAAGCAAGGATCTACACTACATATGCAACATTATCAAAGGAAGGCTGTATATGTGGACTGGGCTGCAGAAATGCCGCAATAGAGAGAAGGCCTAGTCCTATCGAAGACTAGCATCTTCTCGAACCCACCATCTTGCAGCAACAGGAGGGAGTAGAGTAGCATAAAGTAAAGCGGTAGTAGTGTTATCAACCTCGGCCAGAGATCCTTTCTCGACTCCCTGCGAGAAAGCAATCCCAGAGCCATACTATCCAGTTATCATCACAATCAAATCCTCATCACCATCCAGTTCTCATCACAAGTATCCAGTTCTAGTTGTATCGATCGGGATACAACTCCAAGTGTCCGTTACCGTAGGACAGGCTATGCATAGATTAGTTCTTCCCTGCAGGGGTGCACCAACTTACCCACCACGCTTGATTGACTCCGGCCGGACACACTTTCCTGGGTCATGCCCGGCCTCGGCCAAACAATACGCCGCAACCCGACCTAGGCTTAATAGAGAGGTCAAGCACGCCGGACTAAACCTATGCCCCCAGGGGTCATGGGCCATCGCCCCGGGAACTCCTGCACGTTGCGTGGGCGGTCGGTGAGCAGACCTAGCTACCTCTCTAAAAAGGCAGGAGCTTACCAGTCCAACCCGGCGCGCGCCGCTCCGTCGCTGACGTCTATTAAGCTTCGGCTGATGTACACGACGCAGAACGCCCATACTATGCCCACGTGATGGTTAGTGCTATCAGGCCAGAGGCCCCTCGGATCAAATATCCAAATCGTAGTGGATTAGGAACGCGCGGTAACAAGCAGAGACTCACGAAAGATGTGACCCCGTTGCCCCGTCTCGAGGACTTGCGGCAAGGGCTAAGAATGCCCGGCCATGCCTCGTAATTATCTCACGGGCACCTTCCAGGTCAACCCGTCTCCACATCACTTTCCAAGTAACAGTTGTAAAGTCCAAGTATCCGTGTGTCCAAACATCAAGAGGAAAACCCAAGGAATCACCCTCGGTGGGTTCCACTCAATGTAATCATCAAGGTGAACGTAGAGGAATCACCCTCGGTTCACACTTGAGGGGTTGCACGACAGAGTCGTATCGGAAGTGGATAAAGAGGAAATCACCCTCGATGACCACGACCGAATAGCTACACTACAGGGTTAACATCAGAAGTGTTGTAGAGGTCTCACCCTCGGCACTCGATAGTAACCCAGTAGTGTCGAGCAACTAAGGGGAAAGTGATGTGCGGTGCCAGGGCCTGGTCTTCGATCCCGTTGATCGGGTCTTCAATGATGAAGCGGGGGCAACAAGGACAAGGTGGGGGTCACTGATGGATCACTAACCAACCTATACTAAGCAGTTTAGGATAAGCCGGTACAGTAACAATAAGTAGGTTACAAAAGCAGGCTATGCATCAGAATAGGAGCAAACAATAACAGTAGTAAAATCTAATGCAAGCATGAGAGAATGGAATGGGCGATATCGGGATGATCAAAGGGGGGGCTTGCCTGGTTGCTCTGGCAATGAGGGGTCGTTGTCGACGACGTAGTCGATCACCGGGGCATCAGCGGCCTCGGGGGTCTACCGGAGAGAAGAGGGGGAAGAAACAGTAAATACATAGCAAACAGAGGTAACACTAAGCATGACATGACGATACGTAGCGCTAAGCATGCTCTAACGCGGTCCTAGACATTATAGGTGAAGGGGGAAAACAACCGGGAAGGTGTTCCCGGTTCCGGACCTGTGTCAGACAGATGACCGGAGGGGGAAAGTTCCATGTTCAGCATGCTAGGGGCATGTGACAGATGAACGGACCGCATATTCGGATTCGTTGGATTTTTCTGAGCAACTTTCATATAGAAAACATTTTCATCCGAGCTACGGTTTATTTTCTATGAATTTTTAAAGATTAAACCATTTTCTGGATTTATTTAAATTAACAGAAAGGATAAAAAAATGACGTCAGCATGACGTAAGCATAACGTCAGCGGTTGGCTGACCAGTTGACCAGTCAACTGGGGCCCACCAGTCAGTGACTGGAGCTGCCCAGTCAGCAAAGTTGACTGAGTCAACTTAGTCAACAGGGGCCCACGGGGCCCAGCGTCAGTGACTCAGGTGATGGGGCCCACGCATCCATGTTGGTGGCTGCGCCGGGGAGGGCTCCGGCGACCAAGGCGACGGCGGCGCCTCGCCGGAGTTGGCCGGAGCCGCGCTACAGGGGGCCTCCGGACCTACGGCTTGGACCTAAGGGCGCGGCCCGGCACCGCGCACACGATGGTGACGATGACTGGCGTCGGGGACGACCGGAGCATCACCGGCGACGGAAAAGGCGAAGGCGAAGCAGCGTGCTACGGAACGAAAGGAAGGGCTGGGGAGGATCCCCGTGGTGCAGCGAGTCCAACGGGCTTGAGCCCGTGACCAAAAGGTCACCGGAGTCTCGCCGGCGACGAGCTCCGCGGCGCTGCATTCGGGCGCATGTGGGGAAGCAGCTAGGGGGCGCGCCAAGTAGGCAAGGAGAGGGAGAAGGTAGGAGAGCTCACCGAGCGGCACGCCGATGGCCCTTGGTAGTTTAGGAGCGCAGGGGAAGCCGGAATTCGAGGGATCTCGCCGGCGACAAGGGCGGAAGGGGACGAGCTCGTGCGACGTCAGCGGTGCTTCCCAGCTCCACCTGGGGGCACCAGACGACGGAGTCGACCCCGGCGGAGCTTCATGACAAGACGGCGGAGCGAGGCGGTGGCTGTGGCCGCGGTGACGATGGAGAACGGCGGCGAGCGCGCTCGGGAGAGGCGGGCGAGTGAGACAGGGTGGGGGAAAGAGCAGGTGGATCAGGGAGGCGAGAGAGGGGAGTGGAGGTAGGTGGGGAGGAGGCCGAGG
>NC_041393.1:367389902-367492567 GCF_002162155.2 Triticum dicoccoides | reverse complement strand
GGCCGAGGCGTCGAGGGGGGGAGGCAACCTTATCCTCCTCGTCAACGGCGAGGCGGTTCGGCGGCGACGCGCGGCGCGCGCCCTCGGTCGGTTGAACAGGGGTACGGGAGAGCGACCGGGGAGGTTGGGCCGGCTGGGCTGGTTGGGGGCCAAGGGGGGGGGGGCAGGGGCTGTGGGTCGCCGAGGCCCAAGGGGAGGCCAGGGCTCTCCCACCCCCTCTTCTTTTCCTTTTTTTAAACAGCTTTTGCATTTTCTTTTCTTTTTCTTTTAGCCAATAAAGACTTTGCAAAAGATTATGCCATTGGACAAAATAATCTCAAAGAATTATTAGGCACTGCCAAAAAAAAAGATTGTGAGGCTTTAGAAATAGTTTGCCATTTTCATAAATTAAAAAGGCATTCAATTTATTTCTTAGGCCACTGTTTGAAGTAGCTTAGGCCACTCAAACCTTTTTGCAAAAATGTTGGTTCACCACCAAAATTAGTTGTGGATTATTCTGCACATGATGAACATTTTTGTTTTCATGTCTGAGCATTTTGAATTTCAGACAAAATTTGAATTTGAAATCAACTGGAATGTGAAAGAACATGAGATAATAATGATCAGGCACATGTTTAGCAAAAAGATTAACTTAACCCCAGGGGTTACTGTAGCATCATTACACCGGGGTGTTACAATAGGCTTTACTTTACACTTTTATATCATTTTTGGGACTAACCTACTAATCGGAGGCCCAGCCCGAATTGCTATTTCTTTGCCTATTTCAGTGTTCCAAAGAAAAGGAATATCAAACGGAGTCCAAACGGGATGAAACCTTCGGGAGCGATCTTTTTGGAACAAATGCCAACCTGGAGACTTGGAGTGGACGTCAAGCAACGAGCGAGGCGGCCACGAGGGTGCCCGACGCGCCCCCTGGGGGTGGGCGCACACCCCACCCTCATGGGCCACTCAAGTGTCCACCGACCTACTTCTTCCTCCTATATATACACCCGTACCCTGAAACCATCAGAACAAACCACGAAAATCTAAATCCACTGCCGCAACCTTTTGTATCCGCGAGATCCCATCTTGGAGCCTTCGCCGGCACTCCGCCGGAGGGGGAATCGACCATGGAGGGCCTCTACATCATCTCCAAGGCCTCTCCTATGAGTTGTGAGTAGTTTACCACAGACCTTCAGGTCCATAGTTATTGGCTAGATGGCTTTTTGTTTCTCTTTGAATCTCAATACCAAGTTCTCCTCGATCTTCTTGGAGATCTATTCGATGTAACTCTTTTTGCGGTGTGTTTGTCGTGATCCGATGAATTGTGGGTTTATGATCAAGTTTATCTATGAGAAATATTTGAATCTTCTCTGAATTCTTTTATGTGTGATTAGTTACCTTTGCAAGTCTCTACGAATTATCAGTTTGGTTTGGCCTACTAGATTGATATTTCTTGCAATGGGAGAAGTGCTTAGCTTTGGGTTCAATCTTGCGGTGTCCTTTCCCAGTGACAGCAGGGGTAGCAAGGCACGTATTGTATTGTTGCCATCGAGGATAAAAAGATGGGTTTATATCATATTGCATGAGTTTATCCCTCTACATCATGTCATCTTTCTTAATGCGTTACTCTATTCTTATGAACTTAATACTCTAGATGCAGGCAGGAGTCGGTTGATGTGTGGAGTAATAGTAGTAGATGCATAATCGTTTCGATCTACTTGTCACTGACGTGATGCCTATATACATGATCATGCCTAGATAATCTCATAACTATTCACTTTTCTATCAATTGCTCGACAGTAATTTGTTCACGCACCGTAATACTTATGCTATCTTGAGAGAAGCCACTAGTGAAACCTATGGCCCCCGGGTCTATATTTTATCATATAAGTTTACCATCTACTTTTATTTGCATCTTTTATTTTCCAGTCTATATCATAAAAATACCAAAATATTTATCTTATCATATTATCTCTATCAGATCTCACTTTCGCAAGTGGCCGTGAAGGGATTGACAACCCCTTTATTGCGTTGGTTGCGAGGTTCTTGTTTGTTTGTGTAGGTGCGTGGGACTTTTGAGGAGCCTCCTACTGGATTGATACCTTGGTTCTAAAAAACTTGGGGGAAATACTTATGCTACTTTGCTGCATCACCCTTTCCTCTTCAAGGAAAACCAACGCATGCTCAAGACCTAGCAAGAAGGATTTCTGGCGCTGTTGCCGGGGAGGTCTTCGCTCAAGTCAAGACATACCAAGTACCCATCACAAACTCATCTCCCTCGCATTACATTATTTGCCATTTCCCTCTCGTTTTCCTCTCCCCCACTTCACCCTTGCCGTTTTATTCGCCCTCTCTTTCCCAATCTCCTCTCTCTTTTGCTTGCCTTTTTTTGTGTGCTCGTGTGTTAGATCGTTTATCTTATTGTTATGGCTAGTCCTCCTATTATTGTTAATACTCCCGATCATGAATTTCTCATTTTTAAACAAAGGGAGGGAGAAAATCTAAAGGATGCTTGGCATAGAATCTGCAATGCTCAAAATAGATCTACTAGGAAGCAATCTACTTCCGTTCTTCTTCACAATTTCTATGTAGGCATTACTCCTTGGAATAGATATATTCTTCATACCATTACCGGAGGAAATTTCTTGGGTAGACATACTTTTGATGCTTATAATGCCATGTTAGATTTGTTTGGTCCACCCCCTCTTTTGGTTAATGGAACTATTTTAACTTTGGAACATGTGATGCAAAGGCTTGAAATTATTGAAAATAAAGTTGCCACTGTTGAGTTAACTGAAAATTTGGATAAAAAGATCCACAATCAAATCACCCAATATGGATCTAGGGTTGGAGTTACCTTGAATTTTTTTAGAGAAAAAGAACCTATAGTTAATGAAAGAATAGATCTAGATTCTACAAGAATTGGTAAACTAGAGGACATTATCACCAACTTAGGGTCTGCCTTTTCATCTGTGAAAAATACCCCAGCTCCTCCTACCAAAATTGCCAAGGTCATGTATGTTCCTAAAAATAAGGGTGAATCTTCTAGTAAAGAAAGTGCCGATCTCAAATCAATAAGTGTTCATCCCAGTTTTCTCGCTATCATTAAGGAACCTTTTGCAACAAACAAACTTCTTGATTTCTTGCCTAGGAGTTTAATCATTGCTACAAAGAAAGAAACTCCTAAGGATTATAAGTGCTCTATTGAAGAATTGAGTGCCAAAGATGACACTACATAGATATATCCTCGCTTTTATGCCTAGCTAGGGGCGTTAAACGATAGCGCTTGTTGGGAGGCAACCCAATTTTATTTTTGTTTCTTGGTTTTTGCTTCTGTTTAGTAATAAATATTTCTTATAGCTTCTGTTTAGATGTGTTTCCATGTTTTAATTAGTGTTTGTGCCAAGTAGAACCTATAGGATAACCTACGGTTATAGTTAATTTGATTCTGCTGAAAAACACAAACTTTGCACGCACGAAAATAATTTTAGTAATTCACAGAAACATGCTTTTGCGTTGATTATTTTTGCTGTAGATCAATAGATAAATTTCCCAGGACTTACTATTTTACTAGGATTTAAGAGTTCCATAAGTATTCGAAAGTTACAGATTTCTACAGACTGTTCTGTTTTTGACAGATTCTGTTTTTCGTGTGTTGTTTGCTTATTTTGATGCATCTATGGCTAGTATCAAGGGGTATGAACCATAGAGAAGTTGTAATACAGTAGGTTTAACATGAATATAAATAAATAATGTGTTCATTACAGTACCTCATGTGGTGGTTTTTCTTTCTTGCACTAACGGAGCTTATGAGATTTCCTGTTGAGTTTTATGTTGTGCAGTTTTCAAGTTTTGGGTAAAGATTTGATGGACTATGAAATAAGGAGTAGAAAGAGCCCAATCTTGAGGATTCCCATGGAACCCAAGATATTCAAGGATAACCAAAAGCCTAATCTTGGGGATGCCCCGGAAGGCATCCCCTCTTTCGTCTTCGTCTATCGGTAACTTTACTTGGAGCTATATTTTTATTCGCCACATGATATGTGTTTTGCTTGGAGCATCTTGTATGATATGAGTCTTTGCTTTTTAGTTTACCACAATCATCCTTGCTGTACACACCTTTTGGTAGAAACCCACTTGATTGGAATTTATTAGAATACTCTATGTGCTTCACTTATATCTTTTGAGCAAGATAATTTTGTTCTAGTACTTCACTTATATCTTTTAGAGCACAGCGGTGGCTTAATTTTGAAGAAATTTTTGATCTGTCATGCTTCACTTATATTATTTTGAGAGTCTTTTAGAACAGCATGGTATTTTCTATGGTTATAAAATTGGTCCTAGAATGATGGGCATCCAAGTTGGGTATAATAAAAACTATCATAGAAAGTGAATTGGATGCTATGATCAATTTGATGCTTGATAATTGTTTTGAGATATAGAGGTGGTAATATTAGAGTCATGCTAGTTGGGTGATTATGAATTTAAATAATACATGTGTTGAAGTTTGTGATTCCATTAGCATGCACGTATGGTGAACCGCTTTGTGATGAAGTTGGAGCACAATTTTATTTATTGATTGTCTTCCTTATGAGTGGCGGTCGGGGACGAGCGATGGTATTTTCCTACCAATCTATCTCCCTAGGAGCATGCGCGTAGTACTTTGTTTTCAATGTCTTGTAGATTTTTGCAATAAGTATACGAGTTCTGAGTTCTTTATGACTAATGTTGAGTCCATGGATTATACGCACTCTCACCCTTCCACCATTGCTAGCCTCTCTTCTGCCGCGCAACTTTCGCCGGTACCATACACCCACCATATACCTTCCTAAAAAAGCCACCATACCTACCTATGATGGCATTTCCATAGCCATTCCGAGATATATTGCCATGCAACTTTCTTCCGTTCCGTTTATTATGACACGCATCATCATTGTCATATTGCTCTTTGCATGATCATGTAGCTGACATCGTATTTCTGGCAAAGACACCTTCATAATTCTTTCATACATGTCACTCTTGATTCATTGCATATCCCGGTACACCACCGAAGGCATTCATCTAGAGTCATATTTTGTTCTAAGTATCGAGTTGTAATCTTGAGTTGTAAGTAAATAAAAGTGTGATGATTTTCATTATTAGAGCATTGTCCCAAGTGAGGAATGGATGACGGAGACTATGATTCCCCCACAAGTCGGGATGAGACTTTGACTTTATAAAAAAAAGAGAAAGGCCAAATAAAAAAATGAGAGAAAAAGAGAGAAGGGACAATGCTACTATCCTTTTTAACACACTTGTGCTTCAAAGTAGCACCATGCTCTTCATGATAGAGAGTCTCCTATTTGTCACTTTCATATACTAGTGGGAATTTTTCATTATAGAACTTGGCTTGTATATTCCAATGATGGGCTTCCTCAAAATTCCCTAGGTCTTCGTGAGCAAGCAAGTTGGATGCACACCCACTTAGTTTCTTTTGTTGAGATTTCATACATTTATAGCTCTAGTGCATCCGTTGGATGGCAATCCCTACTCATTCACATTGATATCTATTAATGGGCATCTCCATAGCCTGTTGATACGCCTAGTTGATGTGAGACTATCTTCTCCTTTTTTGTCTTCTCCACAACCACCATTCTATTCCACATATAGTGCTATGTCCATGGCTCACGCTCGTGTATTGCATGAAAGTTGAAAAAGTTTGAGATTATTAAAGTATGAAAAAATTGCTTGGCTTGTCATCGGGGTTGTGCATGATTAAATACTTTATGTGATGAAGATAGAGCAACAGCCAGACTATATGATTTTGTAGGGATAACTTTCTTTAGACATGCTATTTTGAGAAGACATGATTGCTTTAATAGTATGCTTGAAGTGTTACTATTTCTTATGTCAATATGAACTTTTATTTTGAATCATTTGGGTATGAACATTCATGCCACAATAAAGAAAGTTAGATTGAGAATTAGGCTAGGTAGCATTCCACATAAAATATTTTGTTTTTATCAGTTACCTACTCGAGGATGAGCAGGAATTAAGCTTGGGGATGCTTGATACGTCTCCAACGTATCTATAATTTTTGGTTGTTCCATGCTATTATATTACCCGTTTTGGATGTTTATGGGCTTCACTTTAAACTTTTATATCATTTTTGGGACTAACCTACTAACCGGAGGCCCAGCCCGAATTGCTGTTTTTTTTTGCCAATTTCAGTGTTTCAAAGAAAAGGAATGTCAAACGGAGTCCAAACAGTATGAAACCTTCAGGAGCGATCTTTTTGGAACAAATGCCAACCTGGAGACTTGGAGTGGACGTCAAGCAACGAGCGAGGCGGCCATGAGGGTGCCCGGCGCGCCCCCTGGGGGTGGGCGCGCCCCCACCCTCGTGGGCCCCTCGAGCGTCCACCGGCCTACTTCTTCCTCCTATATATACACCCGTACCCCGAAACCATCAGAATAGACCACGAAAACCTAATTCCACTGCCGCAACCTTCTATATCCGCGAGATCCCATCTTGGAGCCTTCGTCGGTGCTCCGCCGAAGGGGGAATCGACCACAAAGGGCCTCTACATCATCTCCAAGGCCTCTCCTATGAGTTGTGAGTAGTTTACCACAGACCTTCGGGTCCATAGTTATTAGCTAGATGGCTTCTTCTCTCTCTTTGTATCTCAATACCAAGTTCTTCTCGATCTTCTTGGAGATCTATTCGATGTAACTCTTTTTGTGGTGTGTTTGTCGAGATCCAATGAATTGTGGGTTTATGATCAAGTTTATCTATGAGAAATATTTGAATCTTCTCTGAATTCTTTTATGTGTGATTAGTTATCTTTGCAAGTCTCTTCGAATTATCAGTTTGGTTTTTCCTACTAGATTGATCTTTCTTGCAATGGGAGAAGTGCTTAGCTTTGGGTTCAATCTTGCGGTGTCCTTTCCTAGTGATAGCAGGGGCAACAAGGCACGTATTGTATTGTTGCCATCGAGGATAAAAAGATGGGGTTTATATCCTATTACATGAGTTTATCCCTCTGCATCATGCCATCTTTCTTAATGCGTTACTCTGTTCTTTTGAACTTAATACTCTAGATGCAGGCAGGAGTCGGTCGATGTGTGGAGTAATAGTAGTAGATGCAGAATCGTTTCGATCTACTTGTCACGGACGTGATGCCTATATACATGATCATGCCTAGATAATCTCATAACTATTCGCTTTTCTATCAATTGCTCGACAGTAATTTGTTCACCCACCGTAATACTTATGCTATCTTGAGAGAAGCCACTAGTGAAACCTATGGCCCCCGGGTCTATCTTTTATCATATAAGTTTACCATCTACTTTTATTTGCATCTTTTATTTTACAATCTATATCATAAAAATACCAGAAATATTTATTTTATCATATTATCTCTATCAGATCTCACTTTCGCAAGTGGCCGTGAAGGGATTGACAACCCCTTTATTGCGTTGGTTGCGAGGTTCTTGTTTGTTTGTGTAGGTGCGTGGGACTTTTGAGGAGCCTCCTATTGGATTGATACCTTGGATCTCAAAAACAGAGGGAAATACTTACGCTACTTTGCTGCATCACCCTTTCCTCTTCAAGGAAAACCAACGCAAGCTCAAGACGTAGCACTTCTAGGACAGGATTACCGTACCACTCTGGTGTGGAACATGTTCTGGTTGACCTACAAAGTTTAGTAGTAACTTGATCGAAAGTTTCATTATCATCATCATTAGCTTCCTCTCTAGGCTGTGTAGGCATGACAGGAACGGTTTTTCTTTGATGTGCTACTTTCCAATTCGAGAGAAGGTACAATTACCTTATCAAGTTCTACTTTCCTTCCACTCACTTCTTTCGAGAGAAACTCCTTCTCTAGAAAAGGACCCATTCTTGGCAATAAAGATCTTGCCTTCGGATCTGTGGTAGAAGGTGTACCCAATAATTTCTTTAGGGTATCCTATGAAGATGCATTTCTCTGCTTTGGGTTCAAGCTTATCAGCCTGAAGCCTTTTGACATAAGCGTCGCATCCCCAAATTTTTAAGAAACGACAGCTTAGGTTTCTTGCCAAACCATAATTTATATGGTGTCATCTCAACGGATTTAGATGGTGCCCTATTTAATGTGAATGCAGCTGTCTCTAATGCATAACCCCAAAATGATAGTGGTAAATCGGTAAGAGACATCATAGAATGCACCATATCTAATAAAGTACGGTTACGACGTTCGGACACACCATTATGCCGTGGTGTTCCAGGTGGTCTGAGTTGTGAAACTATTCCACATTGTTTTAAATGAAGGACAAATTGTAACTCAAATATTCGCCTCCGTGATAAGATCGTAGAAACTTTATTTTCTTGTTACGATGAATCTCCACTTCACTCTGAAATTCTTTAAACTTTTCAAATGTTTCAGACTTGTGTTTCATTAAGTAGATATACCCATATCTGCTCAAATCATCTGTGAAGGTCAGAAAATAACGATACCCGCCGCATGCTTCAATACTCACCGGACCGCATACATCGGTATGTATTATTTCCAACAATTTATTAGCTCGCTCCATTGTTCCAGAGAACAGAGCTTTAGTCATCTTTCCCATGAGGCATGGTTCGCAAGTATCAAATGATTCATAATCAAGTGATTCCAAAATACCATCTGCATGGAGTTTATTCATGCGCTTTACACCAATATGACATAAACGGCAATACAAGTATGTTGCACTATCATTATCAACTTTGCATCTTTTGGCATCAATATTATGAATATGTGTATCACTACGATCGAGATTCAATAAACCATTCACATTGGGTGTATGACCATAGAAGGTCTTATTCGTGTAAATACACTGGTACGCATCGGTGCTATACAAACGGTTTTAAACCCCTTTCGGCGACGGCATTTGGAACCGTCGCCTAGTGAGTGTGGGCGATTAGGGGGTCCTTCCCACATGACCCAAAAATCGTCGGCGATATGCCCTCCTGGCACACACGCTCGACAAAATGAGGTCGTGTGCGATCGGCGAGCGAGCAAATACAATTATACGTACAATAGTGCTAAAAAATACAATTATACACGCGAAATCATTTCTAGACGTAAGTACATCCCACACAGTCAGTCCCTGCGAAACGTTTCCATTCGTATATATATCCCACACAGTTGCTGCAAGGAAAACGTTTCCGTTCGTAGGTACATCACACACAATTTTCGTCGTTAAATCGTTTGTGGTGGTGTTCCGATCGCACACAGTATTGAAAATTTTATCGTTTTTATTGAATGCATCACACACAGTGCGTAGAAGAAACTGTGTGGCAAAGGATGTCCATCACACATAGTTTTTATGCGGTAAACGTTGGCGCAAGGTGGCCTAACGCAAACAGTTTTGAAGAGAATGTCGTGTGTGATTGTTCATCGATCCAACACGGTTTATTCCTAGAAACTGTGTGCGTTGCCTTATGTCATCGCCCACGGTATTTTCTCAATAACCATTTGCAATGGCAAAAACCAATTATCAGGCTAATTCACCATTAGCAGGCTAATTGCCCTATTTTATTAATAATCCATTTAGTAATCTAATTGACATTCATATTAAACACATAATATATTTCATTCCCATATTAAGGAAGCATGATTTCATAATTTGAATACATCAGAGTACAACATGATATAGCTTCAGCACTCAGGTACCCCATTACACAACTGCACCAGCACCAAGTTTCACATGACCTTTCAAAATTAGCATCATAGACGGTATATAGATAGATGCATCTCATCGGAAAAACTGCTGAAGCGGAAGGCGAATATTGAGCCTTCATTGATGATGAAGGTCTTTGCATCTTTAGGCCAGTGCTTGTGGATGAGTGACTGTCCATCCTTCGTCCTCTTCAGGAACACTTCAATATTGAACCGTGGGTGTTGTATGAATACCTTCCTCGCCTCATATCCATACACATGCTTTGAGAGGTAATCATCAGTAAACTGTTCTGGAAAGGCCTGGAAACAAGGATGTGCACAAATATCTTCTCTATATTGGAAATGGGGCAAAGGAATAAAAAAGACAAGGTATAATAGTTAGTACCATTCTGTAGTGAACTGTTGTCTTCTTCATTGTGCAAACAAAGATCTTGTTGTTTTTTGTCGCCAATTTCTTTATCCTAACAATCTTTCTGAGTTTCTTGACTTGACTAATATTCATGGGCAACTCATTTCCCCATATGCAAAAAGGGTCGAACAGTGGGTCAGAACCTCAGACAACAGGACCTACATGTGCAAGACCAAATTGTTTAAAACCTAAGTATTAGAATGGTTCCTGCAATTGCACAACAATGTGCTATTAGACAAAGGACCATGCATGTGCAAACCTCGTTTGTAAACCTCAGTGCTTCCCAGTGCTTCCCTGCAACACATATAAGTTAGTTAGTGATCAGGTTAAGTGAGGGTCCGCATGATATTAGTAAAATATGTTGATGAAAAATAAGCACATTGTAGATTCATCAGATTAATTCAAGCCACATGAAAAACCCATTTATCCAAACCAAGCATCATTAAGAACTAGGAAGTATAGCAACTGTATATGTTTCTCGTGTATTAAGTGCAGCCAAATTCGATTATTCCTCACATGCACAACAATACAAAATTCTACCCATGAGAATTGGACATTGCATTGTAGAATTGAACCAAGCAGTTAATTAAACACCACAACAAATGAACCAAACATTAACTGAACACCACATTGCACAATATAACATACTCCTAATAGAAGATCAGGCAGTTAACCAAACCAAGCATGCTTAACAACTTGGAAATATAGCAATTGTATTTGTTTCTCATGTATTTAGTATAGCCAAATTCAATTTATTCCTCACTTGGTATACAATAACAGAATGCACCCACAACAATTGAACATCGCATTACAGAATGTAACCAAACAGTTAACTAAACACCAAATCAAATGAACCAAATGTTAACTGTGCACCACAATGCACAATGTATAACATACTAGAAGATCAAACAGTTAACGAAACCATGCATGCTTGACAACTTGGAAATATAGCAATTGGATTTGTTTCTCATGTTTTTTGTAAAGAAAAATTCGATTTATTTCTCACATGGAAGACAATACAAAATTGCACCCTGAAGAATTGAACATCACATTTGCAGAATTGAACCAAACAGTTAACTGAACACAACAACTGATTAACCAAACAGTTAATAAGCGAGCACCACATTGCACGACATATAAAACATATACACTAGAGCAACAGATTGCACGGTAAAAGTAGATAGCAAAATTCACTAGAATTTGTTAAGGAAAGGCAGGAGCGGCACATGCAACGGGTAAACCGAGCATGCTTAACCAGCATAGCTAGCAAATGGCAAGGTGGTCCTCCAAGATTAGGGGTCGGCAAAAATGGCAGCCATCGCGACCTCATCTGTGCGTGCGACCGCGATTTGCTTCTCCGCTGCCAAATGCTCCTTGAGATCCTAGCTATACTGCGTGCACCATGTATTAGGACGGTGCTTATTCGGTGGAGGGGTCGGTGATTTGGGTGGAAGGTGCCATGCTCGCGCCGGCGGTTGGGGCATGTGGGATGTGGAAGGAGGAGGAGGATGGGGGTCGGGTGTGGATTACCTGCCTGGATAGGCGAGGCCGAGCAGCGTGAAGAAGGGTTGCCGGCAAGGGGGGCGACACTGCAAGCAAGGAGTGAAGGTTTCAACTTGGAAAGGAAGGCGGAAACAAGGGAAATGTGGCTTTTGGTAAGGGGGAGGGGGCGGGGAGGTAGATATTTCTGCGGAAGCCAAAAAGTTGGAATCGCTTCAGCGAAAAAACTAGCGTGCAAAGTGTCATCACACACGGTCCATTATTCAGAGCGGGCCATGGACTGTAGCCGATGAACCTTCTCGAGTAAGCCATAGGCTTACTATACACCGACAATGCTCCAGGATATTTTGTACTGCATCTCACACGGTTGGTGATAATAAACTGTGTGGGATCTACTTGATTTTTCATCTTGATTTGAATTACATAATGGGGTCACAGCTGCAAAGGATGGTGTTTGAATTGCTAGAACTTCTATCTGTAGTGAACATGCAACTATATGTGTGTCGTCAAAAAATTTGGAATCATTCAGGGTTCATTTGGACATTTTTATACGGTAACTTGGTTTTCTAGGCATTTCAGGTGCACAATTAAAAATTAAACCACGTGCACATGCTCCGGTGCACCAAAATGGTTTGTAAAATGATATATGTGTACATGAGTTGATGCTTACGTCCCATTCAAGAAATGGGGATGAATTTCAAACACCACGACACCATGGCTCTCCAGCAAACGTTGAGGTGCTTGCTTTTGTAATTATAGTAAATACAAAACTCATTTGAAATTCATGAACCTTGACATGCTATCATGGAACAGTATCAAGATGCTGGGGTAAAAAAATATTGTCCCATTTGGGCCAAGTTATGGTATAAGCTTCTCGCAAACCAGAGTTTCTCTCACAACAAGCATGATGGTTTCGGTAGGGAACGTGCCACCTTGGGGGACGAAATGATATTTGTTGCATCTTCTTACTTTCAAAAAATTTCTCGTGTCAACATAGGACAACATGAGTGTTTGCAATTTTTTGGGATATTTTGGGGTTCGCGTGGACATTTTTATACATTAACTGAGTTTTCTATGCATTCCTATGCATAATTCAAATTTGAACTACATGCACATGCTCCAGCGCATATAAACGGGTTGAAAAATCAAATGTGTGTCCTTGGTTGCAACCTTAGGTCCCATGCAAGAAATGGGAATGAATATCAAACACCTTTGCCACCGTCGCTCAGCCGCTAACATTGAGATACATGGTTTTAAAATTCTAGTAAATCGAAAACTCGTCTGAAATTCATGTAACTTGACATGCTATCACGGAACGGCAGCAACATGCAATGGTAAAAATATTGTCCCATTTGGGGCAGGTTGGGGTATAAGCTTCTCACAAACCAAAGCTTCTCGCAACAAGCCTCATGGTCGGTAGGGAACGTTTCGCCTTTCTGGACAAAACGATATCCGTTGCCCCTTCTTGATTTCAATTTTTGCTCTAGTGTCAACATAGAACAACAGGAGTGTTGTGTTAAATTTTTGGAATTTTTTGGGGTTCATTTGGGCATTTTTATGCATTAATTGACCTTTCAATGCATTTATGTGCATAATTCAAATTTGAACTACATGCACATGCTCTAATGCCTATAAGTTGGTTGAAATTCAAATCTGTCTCCTTGGTTGCATGCTTAGGTCCCATGCAAGAAATGGGAATGACTGCCAAACACCCTGCCACCGTCACTCGGCCACAAACATTGAGATACCCCCGATTTTTAAATTCTAGTAAATCCAAAACTCGTTGATACGTCTCCGCCGTATCTATAATTTTGATTGTTCCATGCCAATATTCTTCAACTTTCATATACTTTTGGCAACTTTTTATACTATTTTTGGGACTAACATATTGATCCAGTGCCCAGTGCCAGTTCCTGTTTGTTGCATTTTTTATGTTTTGTAGGAAACCCATACCAAATGGAATCCAAACGGGATAAAAACGGACGGAGAATTATTTTGGAATATTTGGGATTTTCCGGAAGAAGAATCAATGTGAAACAGTGTCCGAGGTGGTCACGAGATAGGGGGCGCGCCCCTCCCCCTGGGCGCGCCCTGGGATCTCGTGGGCCACCCGTAAGGCGGTTGAGGCTCTACTTTTGCTACAAGAAATCTAATTTTACGAGAAAAATCTGGGCGAAAGATTCACCCCAATCGGAGTTACGAATCTCCAGATATAAAGGAAACGGTGAAGGGGCAGAAACAGAGAACGCAGAAACAAAGAGATAGATCCAATCTCGGAGGGGCTTTCACCCCTCCCAAGCCATGGGAGCCAAGGACCAGATGGGAAACCCTTCTCCCATCTAGGGAGGAGGTCAAGGAAGAAGAAGAAGAAGGGGGCCTCTCTCCCCCTTGCTTCCGGTGGCGCCGGAGCGCTGCCGGGGGCCATCATCATCACCGCGATCTTCACCAACACCGCCGTCATCTTCACCAACATCTCCATCACCTTCCCCCTTCTATATTCAGCGGTCCACTCTCCCGCAACCCGCTGTACCCTCTACTTGAACATGGTGCTTTATGCTTCATATTATTTTCCAATGATGTGTTGCCATCCTATGATGTCCGAGTAGATTTTCGTTGTCCTATCGGTGATTGATGAATTGCTATGATTGGTTTGAGTTGCATGTTTTATTATTGGTGTTGTCCTATGGTGCCCTCCGTGTCACGCAAGCGTGAGGGATTCCTGTTGTAGGGTATTGCAATGCGTTCTTGATTCGCTTATAGTGGGTTGCGTGAGTGACTGAAACACAAACCCGAGTAAGTAGATTGTTGCGTATGGGATAAAGGGGACTTGATGCTTTAATGCTATGGTTGGGTTTTACCTTAATGATCTTTAGTAGTTGCGGATGCTTGCTAGAGTTCCAATCATAAGTGCATATGATCCAAGAAGAGAAAGTATGTTAGATTATGCCTCTCCCTCAAATAGAATTGCAATAGTGATTACCGGTCTAGTAACATAGTCAATTGCTTAGGGACAATTCCACAACTCCTACCACCACTTTTCCGCACTCGCTATATTTACTTTATTGCTTCTTTATCTAAACAGCCCCTACTTTTTATTTACGTGTTCTTTATTATCTTGCAAACCTATCCTATCACACCTACAAAGTACTTCTAGTTTCATATTTGTTCTAGGTAAAGCGAACACTAAGCGTGCGTAGAGTTGTATCGGTGGTCGATAGAACTTGAGGGAATATTTGTTCTACCTTTAGCTCCTCGTTGGGTTCGACACTCTTACTTATCGAAAGAGGCTACAATTGATCCCGTATACTTGCGGGTTATCAAGACCTTTTTCTGGCCCCGTTGCCGGGGAGTCATATCGTGGGGTGAATATTCTCCTGTGCGCTTGTTTTCTTTATCACTAAGTAATTTTTATTTACTGTTCTTAGTTGTTTTCTATCTTTAGTTATGGGTAGGAAACGCAAAATACCAAAAAAATTAGTTGTACCTACTGCTCCTATGGTTGAAGAACCACTCAAAATCTATCACACTACTGAAGCTTTTTACTTGGATCATCTTTGATCCCTATGTGCTCATGCTGAAACCCCAACTAGCTTAGTTGAGGGCAAATCTTTAGATGAGCATGCTTGTTATGTGCGACACCATATATCTGAAAAAGGAAAACTATTATGGGATCAAATTCAACATTTGCAATGCTATGCTTGGAATTTATGTGAAATATATGATGTTACTTGTTGTTCTAAAAACCCTAAGAAACACCTTTCCTACCGATGTGAGTTTATAATGGAATCGTATCTTCGTATGCTAAGGGTGTTTATAATTACTATGATGTTCAACAAATTGAAGAATTTGTTGCTTTTAAGGGTGCTTTCGAAATTGCTTCTTTGATTGAAAAGTATGATGCTACTCTTTACAAATCTGAAAGTTTTGCCATACTTGAATATTGTTATGATAATTATGCTTCTAATGCCTATGTTAAACCATATATTGAGAAATTCTCCGCTGTCCAAGAAGAGACTAATATTTTGCAGGAAGCTATGGAACAAGAAATCGATGAAATAGTGAGCTCATTGGATGAAAAAGATGATGAGGAGAGCGAAGAACAAAAGGAGGAAGAGCGGATTAGCTACCCGTGCCCACCTTCTAATGAGAGTAACCCTCTAAGTCATACATTGTTTAATTCCCCTTCGTGCTTACCGAAGGATGATTGCCATGATGATTGCTATGATGATTGTTATGATCCCGTTGATTCTCTTGAATTACCCTTTTTTGATGATGCTTGCTATGCTTGTGGCCAAGATGCCAATATGAATTATGCTTATAGAGATGAACTTGCTATAGTTCCTTATGTTAAACATGAAATTGTTGCTATTGCACCCATGCATGATAGTCCTATTATCTTTTTGAATTCTCCCTACTACACTTTATCGGAGAAGTTTGTGCTCATTAAGGATTATATTGATGGGTTGCGTTTTATTACTACACATGATGATTTTGATAGATATAATATGCACGTGCGTGCTGCTCCTACTTGCAATTATTATGAGAGAGGAACTACATCTCCGCCTCTTTATGTTTCCAACACGATAGAATTGCAAGAAACTGTCTATACTATGCATTAGCCTTTACTTGGTGTGCATGAATTGTTCTTTTATGACATGCCGATGCATAGGAAGAGAGTTAGACTTCGTCATTGATTGATATATGTTACTTTGTGCTCACTACTAAATTAAAAATCATTGTTAATTAAAATTGGCTTTGATATACCTTGGGATCCGGGTGGATTCGTTACTTGAGTACTAAATGCCTAGCTTAATGGCTTTAAAGAAGGCGCTGTCAGGGAGACAACCCGGAAGTTTTAGAGAGTCATTTATTTCTGTTGAGTGCTTTTATATAGTTTAAAAACAAAAAAAATAAAGAGGGGAACCTAAAAACTTTTCAAAAAGGGAAGTGAAAGTGAGAGAGACAAGCATTGTTGAAGTGGGAGCTAGCCTTAAACTTTGTTCATGCTGATGGAAACTTTGTGAATCTTGATTACAGAAACTTTTCATCAAAAACAATTATACCCTTGTATAATTCCATTGTATTATAAAAATAATGTGCCAGGGTTTGTCTTTAGGATGTTTACAATGCTTGTTGGCTTGTACGGTGCAGGACAGAAACTTTGGCTGTAGTGCGCGATTTTACATTTTTATCTGGAACGTCAAATGGTTATGATTACTTTTTCACTGTCTTGCTGTACAACTTTTTTATTTTTACTAATTTTGGTACAATTTTTTGGGTACGATAAGTATGGTGGATGTTCAGATTGCTACAGACTGTTTTGTTTTTGATAGATTCTGTTTTTGATGCATAGTTTGCTTGTTTTGATGAATCTATCAATTTATATCAGTGGATTAAGCCATGGAGAAGCTATATTACAGTATACACAATGCAAAAACAAAATATGAATTGGTTTGCAATAGTACTTAGAGTGGTGATTTGCTTTATTATACTAACGGATCTTACCGAGTTTTCTGTTGAAGTTTTGTGTGGATGTAGTGTCTAATCGAGGATGTCTCGATATGAGGAAAAGGAAGAGAGGAAAGAGCTCAAGCTTGGGGATGCCCGAGGCACCCAAAGTAAATATTCAAGGAGACTCAAGCGTCTAAGCTTGGGGATGCCTCGGAAGGCATCCCCTCTTTCTTCAACAAGTATTAGTATGTTTTCATATTCGTTTCGTTCATGCATTATGTGCAAGTCTTGGAGCGTCTTTCCATTTAGTTTTCACTTTTCTTTTATGCACCATGCTGGTATGAGATAGTCCTTGGTTGATTTATATAATTATCATTGCACTTCACTTAAATCTTTTGAGTATCTCTTTATAGAATGCTTCATGTACTTCACTTATATCATTTGAAGTTTGGATTGCCTGTTTCTCTTCACATAGAAAACCGCCATTTGTAGAATGCTCTTTTGCTTCACTTATATTTGTTAGAGCATGGGCATAACTTTTGTAGAAAGAATTAAACTCTCTTGCTTCACTTATATCTATTTAGAGAGATGACAGGAATTGGTCATTCACATGGTTAGTCATAAAATCCTACATAAACTTGTAGATCGCTGAATATGATATGTTTGATTCCTTGCAATAGTTTTGCGATATAAAATGGTGATATTAGAGTCATGCTAGTGGGTGGTTGTGGATTGTAGACACACTTGTGTTGAGGTTTGCAAGTCCTGTAGCATGCACGTATGGTAACCGTTGTGTGACAAATTTGAAGCATGAGGTGTTTCTTTGATTGTCTTCCTTATGAGTGGCAGTCGGGGACGAGCGATGGTCTTTTCCTACCAATCTATCCCCCTAGGGGCATGCGTAGTAGTACTTTGCTTCGAGGGCTAATAAACTTTTGCAATAAGTATATGAGTTCTTTATGACTAATGTGAGTCCATGGATTATACGCACTTTTACCTTTCCATCATTGCTAGCCTCTTCGGTACCGTCCATTGCCCTATCTCACCTCGAGAGTCGGTGCAAACTTCGCCGGTGCATCCAAACCTCGTGATATGATACGCTCTATCACACATAAGCCTCATTATATCTTCCTCAAAACAGCTACCATACCTACCTATCATGGCATTTCCATAGCCATTCCGAGATATATTGCCATGCAACTTCCATCATCATCATATACATGACTTGAGCATTTATTGTCATATTGCTTTGTATGATCGTAAGATAGCTAGCATGATGTTTTCATGGCTTGTCCGTTTTTTGATGTCATTGCTACACTAGATCATTGCACATCCCGGTACACCACCGGAAGCATTCATATGGAGTCATATCTTTGTTCCAGTATCGAGTTGTAATATCGAGTTGTAAGTAAATAAAAGTGTGATGATCATCATTATAGAGCATTGCCCCATAAAAAAAGGAAAAGGAAAAAAAAGAGGAAGGGCCAAAGAAGCCTAAATAAAAAAGGGGGCCAAAGAAGCCCACCCAAAAAGAAAAAAAGAAAAAAAAGAAAAAAAAGAAAAAGAAAAGGGGCAATGTTAATATCCTTTTTCCACACTTGTGCTTCAAAGTAGCACCATGTTCTTCATATAGATTGTCTCCTATGTTGTCACTTTCATATACTAGTGGGAATTTTCATAATAGAACTTGGCTTGTATATTCCAACGATGGGCTTCCTCAAATGCCCTAGGTCTTCATGAGCAAGCAAGTTGGATGCACACCCACTTAGTTTCTTTTGTTGAGCTTTCATACACTTATAGCTCTAGTGCATCCGTTGCATGGCAATCCCTACTCCTCACATTGACATCAATTGATGGGCATCTCCATAGCCCGTTGATTAGCCGCGTCGATGTGAGACTTTCTCCCTTTTTGTCTTCTCAACATAACCTCCATCATTATATTCTATTCCACCTATAGTGCTATATCCATGGCTTGTGCTCATGTATTGCGTGAGGGTTGAAAAAGCTGAAGCGCGTTAAAAAGTATGAACCAATTGCTTGGCTCGTCATCGGGGTTGTGCATGATGGGAGCATTTTTGTGTGATGAAAATGAAGCATGGGCAAACTATATGATTTTTTAGGGATAAGCTTGCTTTTTCCTTGTTGTTTTGAAAAGACATGATTGCTTTATTGGTACGCTCGAAGTATTATTGTTTTTATGTCAAATGATAGACTATTGCTTTTAATCACTCGTGTCCTAATATTCATGCCATGATTAGACATATGATCAAGATTATGCTAGGTAGCATTCCACATCAAAAATTATCTTTTTTATCATTTACCTACTCGAGGACGAGCAGGAATTAAGCTTGGGGATGCTGATACGTCTCCGTCGTATCTATAATTTTTGATTGTTCCATGCCAATATTCTTCAACTTTCATATACTTTTGGCAACTTTTTATACTATTTTTGGGACTAACATATTGATCCAGTGCCCAGTGCCAGTTCTTGTCTGTTGCATTTTTTATGTTTCGCAGGAAACCCATATCAAACGGAATCTAAACGGGATAAAAACGGACGGAGAATTATTTTGGAATATTTGGGATTTTCCGGAGGAAGAATCAATGCAAACAGTGTCCGAGGTGGTCACGAGACAGGGGGGCGCACCCCCTCCCCCTGGGCGCTCACTGGGCTCTCGTGGGCCACCCATAAGGCGGTTGAGGCTCTACTTTTGCCGCAACAAAGCTAATTTTACGAGAAAAATCTGGGCGAAAGATTCACCCCAATCGGAGTTACGAATCTCCAGATATAAAGGAAACGGTGAAGGGGCAGAAACAGAGAACGCAGAAATAGAGAGATAGATCTAATCTTGGAGGGGCTCTCGCCCCTCCCAAGCCATGGGAGCCAAGGACTAGAGGGGAAACCCTTCTCCCATCTAGGGAGGAGGTCAAGGAAGAAGAAGAAGAAGGGGGCCTCTCTCCCCCTTGCTTCCGGTGGCGCCGGAGCGCTGCCGGGGGCCATCATCATCACCGTGATCTTCACCAACACCGCCGTCATCTTCACCAACATCTCCATCACCTTCCCCCTTCTATATTCAGCGGTCCACTCTCCCGCAACCCGCTGTACCCTCTACTTGAACATGGTGCTTTATGCTTCATATTATTTTCCAATGATGTGTTGCCATCCTATGATGTCTGAGTAGATTTTCGTTGTCCTATCGGTGATTGATGAATTGCTATGATTGGTTTGAGTTGCATGTTTTATTATTGGTGTTGTCCTATGGTGCCCTCGTGTCGGGCAAGCGTGAGGGATTCCTGCTGTAGGGTGTTGCAATGCGTTCATGATTCGCTTATAGTGGGTTGCGTGAGTGACTGAAACACAAACCCGAGTAAGTAGATTGTTGCGTATGGGATAAAGGGGACTTGATGCTTTAATGCTATGGTTGGGTTTTACCTTAATGATATTTAATAGTTGCGAATGCTTACTAGAGTTCCAATCATAAGTGCATATGATCCAAGAAGAGAAAGTATGTTAGCTTATGCCTCTTCCTCAAATAGAATTGCAATAGTGATTACCGGTCTAGTAACATAGTCAATTGCTTAGGGACAATTCCACAACTCCTACCACCACTTTTTTGCACTCGCTATATTTACTTTATTGCTTCTTTATCTAAACAACCCCTACTTTTTATTTATGTGTTCTTTATTATCTTGCAAACCTATCCTATCACACCTACAAAGTACTTCTAGTTTCATACTTGTTCTAGGTAAAGCAAACACTAAGCATGCGTAGAGTTGTATTGGTGGTCGATAGAACTTGAGGGAATATTTGTTCTACCTTTAGCTCCTCGTTGGGTTTGACACTCTTACTTATCAAAAGAGGCTACAATTTATCCCGTATACTTGCGGGTTATCACTTGTCTGTAATTCATGAAACATGGCATGCTATCATGGAGCGGTATCAACATGCCGTCGTAAATTTTTTGTCCCATTTGGGCAGGTTAGGTACAAGCTTCTCACAAACCAGAGCTTCTCACAACAAGCCTGATGGTTTCGGTAGGGAATGTTTCACCTTTCTGGATGAAACGATAGCCGTTGCCTCTTCATGATTTAATTTTTTTCTCTAGTGTCCACATAGAACAACATGAGTGTTGTGTTAAATTTCAGAATTTTTGGGGTTCATTAGCACATTTCTTATGCATTAATTGAGTTTTAAATGCATTTATGTGCATAATTCAGATTTGAACTACATGCACATGCTCTAATGCATATAAATTGGTTGAAAATTCAAATATGTGTCCTTGGTTGCATGCTTAGGTCCCATGCAAGAAATGGGAATGAATGTCAAACACCCTGCCACCATCACTCAGCCGCAAATATTGAGATACCTGGTTTTTAAATTCTAGTAAATCCAAAACTCGTCTGAAATTCATGAAACTTGGCATGCTATCATGGAATGGCACCCAACAGGCCATGGTAATTTTTTTGTCCCATTTGGGGCAGGTTTGGGTATTAGCTTCTCACAAGCCAGAGCTTCTCACAACAAGCTTGATGGTTTCGCTAGGGAAGTGCCACCTTTGGGGACGAAACGATACTTGTTGCCTATTATTGCTTTCAAAAAATTTCTAGTGTGAACATAGAACAACAGGAGTGTTTTGTTCAATTTTGGAATTTTTCGGGGTTCGTTTGGACATTTTTATATATTAACTGGGTTTTCTAGGCATTTTATGTGCATAATTCAAGTTTGAACTACATGCACAAGCTCCAGTGCATATAAATTGGTTGAAAAATCAAATATGTGTCCTTGGGTTCATGCTTAGGTCCCATGCAAGAAATGGGAATGAATTTCAACCACCAGCACTATTGACTGCCGGCAAAACGTTGAGATACTTTGTTTTTAAATTCTAGTAAATCCAAAACTCGTCTGAAATTCATGAAACTTGGCATGCTATCATGGAATGGCACCCGACATGCTGTGGTAATTTTCTTGTCCATTTTGGGAGAAGGCGCACTCGAATAATAGTCAACAACGGCATATTTAAACAACTAGCTGCCACTCTAACATTGCAAACGTTTTAGATCGGACACCCGTATGTACACTGAGAGCTTCCCCAGTAAGCCAAGGGAAAATGTGCCGAGCAGGATTTGTGCAGCTCTTCATCACAAATGTTTTAGATAGAACACCTGTATGGAAAGTGAGAGCTATGGTCTTCCGCAGTAAGCCAAGGGAAAATTTGCTGCACAAGATTTGTGCATCTGTTCGACGCAAACAGTTCCGATTGAATAAGGTATGCAAAGCGAGACTTTGGCGCTAAGCCAAGAGAAAATTTGGCAAGCATGATTTCTACCTCCCTTCAACACAAATGGTTTTTCGAATGACCCGTGTGCAACCACGTACAAACAATTTGGTAAGATTTGCATCCGTCATATTGGGTATATTGCCATTTGTCAAGCTGCAAAGATAGACATTTGTTGATATAGTAACATTTCCATTTGTCAATCCTTGTAACACTGCGATTTGTCAAAATACGCAGCTAAAAATCACTAGCACTATCTAATTTTTGCACCTATAATCCAGTAATTAAGCATAGATTTCATTCATAGATTAAGCAGTCGTGCTTAATTTATACAAATAGTTCAACTTTACAGCTGAACCGACCAAACTTTTCCCCAATTGTTGCCAACCACGTACCGAAATAGCTAGTTCAACTATATATACTAGCTAATTTTAAGTACATTGTACAGTTCCAACACATCTATAGTCAGATGAACTGAACAAAATAGCCCCTAAATACTACTACGGAGGGGCTTTGCACTACATCCGATAGCCTCTCCTCTGTCGAGCGCGCTCAGTAAGAGGAAGAGGAGGAGGCTACCGACAAGCTGGACAACTGCAATACGGTGCCTGTCACTGCTGCACCTTCAGCGAAGCTCACCTCGAACACCCTCTGCCACTCCAGACGACCCCTCTCGAAGCGGTGGTTCTCCTCATAGATGTCCTGATTCCTCGCCTCTGCGTCGGCATGTGCCGTGGCCACGGCGGCGGTAAGGCTCTTTGCGTGCTTAACGAGGCGCTCCTCCTCCTCCCGCAGGAACTCGATGTAGCGCACAAGGTCGGTGCCGCACGTGCGGGCCTCCACCTCCGCCTCCCTCCTTTGGGTGGCAGTGGCGGAGCGGGTGATGATCTCGGCGGTCGATGGTGGGCTAGCGGCCATGACGGGCGATGATGGGGTGGCGGCCATGACCACCACCTCCCGCCTTCAGGCCGCGGTGGTGAAGCAGGTGATGGCCATGGTGGCTGGCAGTGGGGTGATGGCCATGGTGGCCGGCAGTGGGGTGATGGCCACGACAGCGAAGCGGGTGATGGCCATGGCGGCGTAGCTGGTGATGGCCCTGGCTTTCGACGGAGATGTGGCGGCAACTGCGGCCGTCAACAGCTGCCGACGGGCACCGGCGGCCGAGCGTGTGGTGCGTGTTCCACGCACACCCAATTGGTACGCCGTGCGCACTACACTATGCCGGGGACTGCGCCGCCGCCGCGGTGTAGCCTCTCAGCTGGAGCTGTCCTCTGATGACGGTGGAGTGACTAAGCGAGGACGACGGTCCGGTGCCATTGCCGATTTTGGGAGAAACAGACGAGATAAGCTACAGGGAGGTAGGGGAAAATGCAACGCAGGACTCGCCGGTCGTGAGGGTTTATATAGTAGGCTGATAAGCATTGGCATTTTGGGGGATTTCACCGAGTCAGGCGGGAAGCTTGCGCGGGAACCTGAACGATTGCGCGGGAACGGGCTCGGCACCGTTTGGCCAAAAGAATGCCCCTGCGCGCTACTCAAGCTTGCGCTCGAACCGTCTGTGGCTGCGGGGTGACAAGACGTGCGAGAGAAGGACGAAAGGACACGTACACATATGTTTAATAAAAAACGTTTGCGATTTAATTAACTACTATATGCCCGTCCTGGTTTATAAGTAGGATTTAATTTATAAAATACGAATGCATGTCGCCAAGGATTATATCATCGGATTCGTATTTGAACATAGTTTCTAGTTATATAATTTTTGTAACATGCATTAACATTTTGTTGGTTAAATTTGAGGTTATATACCAGCAAGCGTTTGCCCACAACACACACGGCGCCGGCCTCTGCTCGCGTCCCTCGGCAAGCTCTGCTCCCTGTTAGGCGCCGCAGCACGCTTTGCTCGCCGTTAGGTGCCGTGGTGCGCTCGGGTTGTGGACATCTTTTCCTTGCATGTTCAACTGCTATATGCATATATATGGTTGATCGCCGTTGAGGCGACCACAGAGCGCTATGCTCGCGTCCCTCCGTGCGTGCTCTGGCAGTGGTCGGGCCTGCGCATGATCACATAGGGGGCCCCATCTGCATGCGGTTGCGCCGCACGTGTTGCCATGTGATGCAGTTACATGTGGCAGGATGGAGTTACGCGCTGCAAATTAGAACTGCCATCAGGACGTGCCGTCCGTCCTCCCCTTCAATTCCCGCAACCATTATAACCTTAGTCTCTTCAACCTTTCGATCGCGCCTCACAACACAGCAAGCACACCCACGACAAGACATAGAGAGGGGATGTCTAGCGGCGCTCCAATGGAGTTCAGCAAGCATAAAGTGGAGAGCCACATGAGGGAGACGGATCTCTTGGTGGTCTAGACCATCGACCCTGCCGTGGTGGACGACTACATTAACACCATTGAGCAGTTGCTTGCTGGAGACAAGTACAAGGTGGTGGACATCGACCTCCAAAACACCGTCGGTAGTCCCGGCATAGATCAGAAGGTTGCCGTCACCCAGTTGTGTGTGCGCCATCATATCCTCATCTACCACTACTGCATGGCTAGAGAGCCTTGCGACTGTTTCAACAGGTTTGTCAATAGCACCGGCTACAAGTTCTCCATGGTGAAAACCACCGACGATGTAAAAGCGCTCAGTGTTACGGGCTTGGCCTACGAGAACCTTGTCGAAATCCTGGACCACTATAGGGTCTGGGGCAGCACGAAGAAGGACTCCCTGGTCGAACTCGCCTTGGCCATCATCGACCCCTACTACGAAATGATGAAGCAGGATGCCCAGAGAACAAATCCCGTATCTTGGCACAGGGCCTGGATGCGGCGACTGGATGAACCTCACCTCAGGTTCACGGCCAAGAGCGTGTACACATGCTACGAGATGCACAGGTGGATCGTTGACATGAGGAAGTGCCTCGTTACCCAAATCTACAAGCCCGGATCGAGCCACAAGCAGAGCAAGCATCACAAGAAGTAGATAATGATCAGATGATCCTTTATGCTAGTTAATCATGCATGTAATATATAGTTTACTTTATTCATGTGTGGAAGTGTCATGTGTGTAGTAGCCACCTATGAAATTATTCATCTAATAGTTTACTTTGGTGTGTGCAAATGACATGGTTGTAGTAGCCACCTATGTAATTGGATGTTTAATTTGGTTAATCATGCATGTAATATATATGTTGTTGTTCTGTATGCAATCCCATCGCATAACACACACGTCTTATTAGCAGCAATCGTCTGTGTTATTATCGGTCTTCGCACACATTTCTGATTACAAACCTGTTTGCCGCGTATCACACACGTCTTGTTATATTAAACCATTTATGTTCTCTTGTCTCAACACAAACAGTTCATCCAAGTGAACCGCATGCTGTATATCGCACACACCTTTATTTGGCTGACCGTTTCTTTTGTGTTGCCTAATCACAAATAGTTCATCCTAATGAACCGTATGCTATGTATCGCACACGCCTTCATCTGGCTGCCCGTTTCTTTTGTTACTCCTCATCACAAACAGTTAATTGAACTAAACTGTATGCCCTGCATCACACACACAACTAAAATCTAAACCGTGTTTGATGCATCCGTAATCGCAAAAGTTTTGGACATTTTTGACGGTTGTCTGACACCACCATTTGCGATTGTTGCATCACACACAGTTTCTCGAATGGTCTCTGATCGTAGTGTCACGTTAGCAGCATCCTGCACTACTGATAGAACAACAATTATTCTTTTACTTAAATGAATAACTTTATTGCAATAAACATGATCAAATCATATTCATGCTCAACGCAAACACCAAATAACATTTATTTAGGTTTAACACTAATCCCAAAGGTAGAGGGAGTGTGCAATGGTGATCGTATCAACCTTGGAATTACTTCCAACACACATCGTCACCTCGCCATTAACTAGTCTCAATTTATTCTACAACTCCTGTTTCGAGTTACTAATCTTAGCAACTGAACTGGTGTCAAATAACCAGGGGCTACTATTAATACTAGTAAGGTACACATCAATAACATGTATATCAAATATACCTTTGTTCACTTTGCCATCCTTCTTATCCGCCAAGTATTTGGGGCAGTTCCGTTTCCAGTGACCATTTCATTTGTAGTAGGGCCACTCAGTTTCAGGCTCGGGTCCAGCTTTGGGCTTCTTCATGGGAGCGGCAACTTTCTTACCATTCTTCTTGAAGTTCCCTGTCTTTCCCTTGCCCTTTTTCTTCAAACTAGTGGTCTTGTTAACCATCAACACTTGATGCTCTTTCTTGATTTCTACCATTGCCGATTTTAGCATTGCAAAGAGCTCGGGAATCATTCTCGTCATCCTTGCATATTATAGTTCATCACGAAGTTCTAGTAGCTTGGTGATAGTGACTAGATAACTTTGTCAATCACTATCTTATCTGGAAGATTAACTCCCACTTGATTCAAGCGATTATAGTACCCCGACATTCTGAGAACATGTTCACTGCTTGAGCTATTCTCCTCCATCTTGTAGGCAAAGAGGTCTCATACCTCTCGACATGGGCATGGGCATGAGTCTGAAATACCAATTTCAACTCTTGGAACATCTCATATGCTCCGTGGAGTTCAAAACGTTTTTGAAGTCTTGGTTCTAAGCTGTAAAGGATGGTGCACTAAACCATTAAGTAGTCATCATATCGAGCTTGCCAAACGTTCATAACGTCTGCATCTACTCCTGCAATAGGTCTGTCACCTAGCGGTGCATCAAGGACATAATTCTTCTGTGCAACAATGAGGATAATCCTCAGATCACGGACCCAGTCCATATCATTGCTACTATCATCTTTTAACTTATTTTTCTCTAGCAACATACCAAAAATAGGGGAGCTATATTGCGAGCTATTGGTCTACAACATAGATATGCAAAAACTATTAACACTAAGTTCATGATAAATTTAAGTTCAATTAATCAAATTACTTAAGAACTCTCACTTAAATAGACATCCCTCAAGTCATGTAAGTGATACGTGATCCAAATCAACTAACACATGTCCGATCATCACGTGAGATGGCATAGTCATCAATGGTGAACATCTCTATGTTGATCATATCTACTATATGATTCACGTTTGACCTTTCGGTCTCCAGTGTTCCGAGGCCATGTCTGTAGATGCTAGGCTCGTCAAGTTCAACCCAAGTATTTTGCATGTGTAAAACTGTCTTACACCCATTGTATGTGAACGTAGAGTCTATCACACCCGATTATCAAGTGGTGTCTCAAAACAACGAACTATAGCAATGGTGCATACTCAAGGAGAACACGTTTACCTTGAAATTTAGTGAAGGGATCATCTTATAATGCTACCATTGTTCTAAGCAAAATAAGATGCATATAAGATAAACATCACATGCAATAAAAATATGTGACATGATATGGCCATCATCATCTTGTGCTTTTGATCTCCATCTCCGAAGCATTGTCATGATCACCATCGTCACTAGCTCGACACCTTGATGTCCATCGTTGCGTCATGGTCTTCTCACCAACTACTGCTTCTACAGCTATTGCTAACTGATATCGATAAAGTAAAGCAATTACATGGCGTTTGCATTTCATACAATATAGAGACAACCATAAGGCTCCTGCCGGTTGCCTGATATCTTACAAAACATGATCATCTCATACAATAACGTACATCACAACATACCCTGCAAAAACAAGTTAGACGTCCTCTATTTTGTTGTTGCGAGTTTTACGTGGCTGCTACGGGTTTCTAGCAAGAATCGTTCTTACCTACGGCAAAAACCACAACGGTGATTCGTCAAGTTTGCTATTTTAACCTTCTTGAAAGACCGGCCGTAGTCAAATTTGATTCAACTAAAGTAGGAGAAACAGACACCCGCCAGCCACCTTTATGCAAAACTAGTTGCATGTCAGTCGGTGGAACCGGTCTCATGTGCATGGACATATAAGGTTGGTCCGGGCCGCTTCATCCGACAATACCGATGTATCAAAATAAGACGTTGGTGGTAAGCAGTATGACTATCACCGCCAACAACTCTTTGTGTTCTACTCATGCATATCATCTACGCATAGACCTGGCTTATGATGCCAATGTTCAGAATCCTTATGTGGAAAACAAAAAAATTCTACGCACACACAATGATCTATCCATGGAGATACATAGCAACGAGGGGAAGAGTGTGTCTACGTACTCTCGTAGACCATAAGAGGAAGCTTTTCACAATGCGATTGATGTAGTCAAACTTCTTCGCGATTCAACCGATCAAGTACCAAACGCGCGGCACCTCCGCGTTCTGCACACATTCAGCTTGGTGACGTCCCTCGCCTTCTTGATTCAGCAAGATGTCAAGGTAGTAGATGAGTTCCATCAGCACGAAGGCGTGATGATGGTGATGGTGAAGTGATCTTCACAAGGCTTCGTCTAAGCACTATGAAAATATGACCGGGGGTGTAAATGGTGGAGGGGGGCGGCGCACATGGCTAGGCAATAGTCTCGGGTGTGCTAGGTGCCCCCTCCTCATATATATAGGTGGGAGGGAGAGGGGAGAGGCCAAGGGGCGCCCCAAGTAGGTCTGAATCCTACTTGGGCTCCTGCCCTTGGCCGCGCACCCCTGCCATGTTTGTCGGAGGGGAAGGAAAGAGGGGGGAGAGGGAAGGAAGGGGGAATCCTATTCCACTCTTTCCTTCTCCTCCCAGGCCAGCCCATATGGGGGGAGCACAAGACCCTTATGGCTGGTGCGTCTCCCCTCTTGGCTGATAAGGCCCATATCTTTTGCCGGGGGTGCCCGGAACCCCTTTCGGTGACCCGATAAGTACCCGGTACCCCCCGAAACACTTCCAGTGTCCGAATACCATCATCCTATATTTAAATCTTTATCTCTCGACCATTTTGAGACTCCTTGTCATGTCCTTCTTCTCATCCAGGACTCCGAACAACATTCGGTCACCAAATCACTTAACTCATATAATAATATATCGTCATCAAACGTTAAGCGTACGACCCTACGGGTTCGAGAACTATGTAGACATGACCGAGACACCTCTCCGGTCAATAACCAATAGTGGAACCTGGATGCCCATATTGGCTCCTACATATTCTACGAAGAGCTTTATCGGTCGAATCCTTATGACAACATGCGTAATTTCCTTTGTTCATCGGTATGTTACTTGCCCGAGACTCGATCATCGATATATTTATACCTAGTTCAATCTCGTTACTGACAAGTCTCTTTACTCGTTCCGTAATACAACATCTCGTAACTAACTTATTAGTCATTTGCTTGCGAGGCTTCTTATGATGTGTATTACCGAGAGGGACCAGAGATACCTCTTTGATACTCGGAGTGACAAATCCTAATCTTGATCTATTCCAACTCAACAAACACCTTTGGAGATACCTATAAAGCATCTTTATGATCACCCAGTTACCTTGTGACGTTTGATAGCACACAAGGCATTCCTCCGATATTCGGGAGTTGCATAATCTCATAGTCGAAGGAATATGTATTTGACATGAAGAAAGCAATAGCAATAAACTGAACGATCATTATGCTAAGTAATGGATGGGTCTTGTCCATCACATCATTCTCCTAATGATGTGATCCCATTATCAAATGACAACACATGGCTATGGTTAGGAAACCTTAACCATCTTTGATCAACGAACTAGTCTAGTAGAGGCTTTCTAGGGACACGGTATTTGTTTATGTATTCACACATGTATTTAAGTTTCCGATCAGTACAATTATAGCATGAATAATAAACCTTTATCATGAATAAGGAAATGTAAAATAACAACTTTATTATTGCCTCTAGGGCATATTTCCTTCACCTATCACTACTGCAGGATGATACTAATGCGACACTACGATCAGAGACCCTTCGACGAAACTGTGTACGATGCAATAATCACAAACGATGGTGTAAAAACCCATCAAAAAAGGTGTAAAACGTTTGCAATGGCGGACACATAAAACACGGTTTGGATTTTACTTGCGTGTGCGATGCTGGGCATATGGTTGATCCAGCAGAACTGTTTGCGATGAGGAAGAACAACTAAAATGGGCAACCATATCAATGTGTGTGCGATATACGTCAGACAGTTCGCTCCAATGAACTTTGTGCTATTAGGGAATGCAATAGAAACGGTCAGCTAGATCAAGGTGTGTGTGATATACATCATACGGTTCACTCGGACAAACTATTTTCGATTAGGTAAGAGAACGGAAATGATTCATCTTAACAAGATGTGTGGGATATGCAACATTTGCGATCAGCCAAAAGAACACAAATGATTCGTGTAAACTAGATGTGTGTGATACACAGCAAACAACCCACTCAGATGAACTATTTGCGATGAGAAATTATAACACAGACGGTTACTATAGTAAGTTCGTGTGCGATTCTGTTCATACAAAAGACTTTGAAAAATGCAAACTAGTTGCTTGCAGTGGCTAGGAGTATCGCACACGTTGCGTCTGCGAGTACTCGTGTGCGATGATTAGTAAGTTACACATACGTTTCCTTATGTTAACATGTGTGTGAATTTGCAATATGGACAGTTAATATGCAAATACCTTCTGGACATCAGGCACACGCTTAAACTCAAAGAACTGTGTACGATAGTAATACTTTCCATGAAAATTTAAGAACTTGGCTAACAACATTTGAGTAACATATATATAGTGGTTACACTATTTGACAAAAGGAGGATCTTCGTAACATGGTTTTGACAACCATATGGTCCATATCTAGATACTTAACATGTAACAACTATCACATTTTAAGAGGCTAATGGCCAACAACCATATGGTCCATATCTACATACTTAACATACTAATATCTAGCACATTTTAAGAGGCTGAGGGCCAACAACCACAACTATCCCCTAGAAGCAGCTTCATCACGGCGACTCAGAATCTCATCAATGAAAAGAAAGAGCCCTCCTATGCCTTGATAGAGCATGAGTAGAACAGTGTCTCCAATTTTCCAATATGGATGCATTGCCACGACAAGTGAGAACTTGTTAATTTGAATGGTTCCATTTTTGCGGGAAATGCAGTACCTTGCAATCACTTTGGCGTTATTAGCAGGCAAAAGTGTAATTCGACCACGACGGGAAATCAAACCAGGAACCTGCTACAGCGGGCAATTTCTGTTGAAAAGTAGAATAAAAACCAATTATAACATATCATTGAACATATAATAGTTTATGAGCATGAACATTAAAATAAGACTTTTTACCAGCGTTTTGTGCACACAATTGGTCTTGATGTGTGCACCATAGGTATAATTAATCCCATCGAAAATCCTGCGTTCATACGCTGTGCTAGCTCTGTCATATGATCAACAAAGTTTATGACATGCTTCAAGTCCTTCCAGTGAATTTTGGTACGCTTAGTAACATACAAATCGTTCACTATGCATCCAACATATCCTGCTTAAAAGGTGGAAAGGTATTATTTATTCCAAACATGGCAGAAGAATATATAGTGCACATAATTTGGTAAATAGAATTTATTATTGCCTAGGAACGGAGTTAGAAAATGAAATCACAATTGGTTGCTTAAATAGTGATCAATTAGTCAGAACAAATACCCCGATTTTGCTAAGTAATATGACAACATGGAGAAAGTTGAAAGGACACTAACCTCGACTAGACTTTGATTGGCTCATGACATTGGGGAAGTAAACATCCATGTTAGTTAGGCCAGGGTGTGGTAGATGCACTAGAATTTTATTGCCAGCTTTCAGTCCATAATACTTAGACATTTTTATCCAAAGGTTTGCATTAAAATAAGAGTAACCGTCTTTATCAAGTTTTACGCTAACTGTCATTGTATGTCCATGCTGCATTGTCTATATGACATCCTGGGAGTCATCAACAAAGTAAAGCCCAAGATTTCTTTCTACTCCTGTTCTTGCAAAACAAGGGATGTACTGCTTGAAATGAAAATTAAGATCGTAAATTAGATATATTGAAATAACATAGCAAGATGCAAATGTGGGAGTAACTGATAGAACAGATCAATATAAAGATGAAAGCAAAGTACGAAAATATATAATTAAAAGAGTAAAATGCATCATAGGTCCTATAACTATTCGAGGTGTGTCACTTTAGTCCTATAACTATCAAAGTGATTTGGGCCCAAAAACTATTTCGAGTCGTTCACTGCAGGTCCTATGGTCGCCCCAGCAGCATTGACCGTCCGACGTGTCACCTGGATTGGTGCCACATCGACCAGAGGGGCCCACCAGGCTAAACAATGAAGCGTTTATTTGTAGGAAAGCCCTTGAAATCTCAGCTCGTCTCATTATCAGACTCTCCATCTCTCTTCTACGAAAGAATCTCTCTAAGGCGGCGATATGGTGGTGATCGGTGGCGTTCGCGATTGATGTCCAGTGATTGGAGGCGCAGGACGGGAGTCGGGGCTGCTAATCCGACCGCGGCGCTGGTCCGATGGCTCCATCGCGGCAGCTTCCCAACACCCCTCCTCCGGAGTATGGTAAGAACACTAATCCCAGTCCCTGCTGCACCCCCTTTTGGCTTAGAGATTTCAATAGAGTAGCAAGATTTGGCACGATTTTGGCATTACAGCTTAGATATTGTGTCGATTCAGTCTGAATGTACATATGGCTTCTCTTCCCGTACTGAAATCTTCTGTCTGTACTAAAATCTTTCCGTACTGAAATCTATTTCAAAAGAGTTGGGCATCTTCCTGTACGTATGGAGATTTGGGCATCTTCCTGTGCGTATGGTTATTTGGGCAGTATTTTTCCTGCAGTATATAATCCCTGCTGTAACTGAAGCCTTGTTATGTACAGTGGTATCTTTTTTTTGCATTATAAGCTCGTCCTATACACCTATAGTACCATTTGAAATTGTACTGCTGATGTATATATGTACTAGTGGTGATACAAAAGAAATTGTACTGCTGATGTATATATGTACTCTGTTTTTTCCTTCATGTAATAGGACCCAAGGAGGAGCTGTTCTCAATAGAGATTAATCATGGTGGGGTTTTTCTCGGCTTTGGAGCAAACAAGAAATACATGGATTGCAAAAGAGATTTCTTTGATCATTGTGAGGTTGAAACCTGGTCGCCGTTGTGGATTAAAGATTTTGTGCAACAGCTTGGCTATGATCCAAGTAAAAGTGCAGTGTTTCTGGTTACTTCCTGGCATGAATTTGGATAATGGACTGAGAATTATTGATAGAGATGCAGACTGTCTTAGTATGACTGCTGTTGTGCCAAAGTTCAAGCATTTCAAGTTGTACATGGATCATGGTGATATTTATAGCGAGCTGAATATGGATGACATATGCATAATTGGCTCACCTACAATGCCTGATATCATGAGTCCCGTGAAGCCACAAGAAAGAGGTACAAAGAGTTATATTAGGAGTAGTCCTAGGATCAAGAGCAAGGCACAAAAAGGGAGAACTAAAGAACAAGTGCAGAAAAACAATGACAGTGATTGTGATGATAGTGATAGTGATAGTAGTTATGAAGATTGGGCTGACTCAGACAATGACTTTAAGAATGGCGATGATAATCTATTTGAGGAGTGGGTTGATGACTTCAATAAGGATCTCAGAGCAAAGAAAAATAAAGCAGTACAGTACGAGAGGGATAGTGACTATGACACTGATGAGCTAGAACTGCCAGCTTCAGAGAATGAGGGAAATGAATCAGAACATGAGGTTGTTATGGAAAAAGGGAAGAAAAAGAAAAAGAAGAAGGTGAAGCTCAGGTCTTTCAAGCCTGAGGACATGAAAGCTACTTCCTGGAATTGTGGCAATTCTCATCTATATATTTTCATGTTAAGTTGCAACATTCATTTGTCACTTGCATGATCATTTGCCGCGCCGGCTTGTTCCTGCTACATCTTGATGCCATCGAGCTTGTTCCAGACATGGCAGAACTGATGAAAGAGAGATGAGATTGCAGAGAGGAGGGCTGCGGCTGGAGAGCAAACAGTTTGATGGACCAAATTGCAAAATGTATCAACCACCAATGGCGGGAAATCTTCGACCATGCACCCTGGGTCGTTGTGGCACTGGTCCAGGTGACACGTCAGCCAACAATCACTGTTGGGGTGACCACAGGACCTGCAGTGAATGACTTGTAATAGTTTTGGGACCCAAATCTGCACTTTGATAGTTATAGGACTAAAGTGACACACCTCGAATAGTTATAGGACCTATGATGCATTTTACTCTAATTAAAAATAGATAATGTAACAAAGATTTGATGAAGTTATATATATATATATATATATATATATATATATATATATATATATATATATATATATATATATATATGTAGCAACAGACGGTATATGTTCACATATTTAGGCCATGCCGACCGTGGTAGGTTGAGATTGAACATATCGAGCGCTCCCTGAAGTCATCCGGAATGGTGAGATAGAACTTCGTTTCCTACTGGCCGCGACCACACTTGCTCGATTTGTGCTTGCACTGTGGACACATGAAAGAACACCCACTAATCTGCTAGAACAAAAATGATTCCACGGTGATTTCCGCCAGTTGATTAACAGCGACGGATGGATTGCGATAAGAGATGAGTGAATGTTTTGCTAAGTTGATTACCTTCTACATGAGGAAAAACCCCAGGGCAATCCCGTAGAAAACCCCAGTCGACCAGAGTCTAGAATGTCGGTGCAGATAGGCAGCGGAAAGTGCTAGGGGCGAAATCCCGTGTCATTTGGAGCGCAACCTCCGCCCGCCGACAGCAGCGCCGTCGAGCTTAGGGTGGCCGCCGTGATAGAAGTTGATGAAGTGCAGAGTTGCGGAGGAGTCCGCAGCGAGTGGGTGGGGAGGAAGGGGGCGAGGGTTTTCTTTTTCCTTTTGCATGTGTGAGTGAACACACACGGTTCACAGAGGCGACGGTGATGAATCGTGTGCGATAGTAAATCACCGAGATTGAATGGGAATCCAAATTTCCTTTGTCCATTGTCCACGCGTCTTTTCTACGATAAACATAAACCCTGCTAATCACCATGTTCAAATTTGGCACTTTTCTGGCTTCATTTACAATATTTAGGGGATTATGTGCATTTTCTAGGCATTAATGCACATAATTCAAATTCAAACAATCGGAAAAGGTGCACGAGAACGGTCCGGAAAACCATGGTTGTGCTATTTAGTAATTTCTCATGCCTTTTTACAAGGAATGGGCAGATATTTCAAGGAAATGTGTGGCCTCACCATGCCCTGGTAAAAAATTGAGAATGTTTGTCTTATGTCGTCATGCACGCCATTCATGAATCGAACCATCACCTAGGAAATTTCATGGTTTCGAGGGGAATCAACAAGATTGAAGGGGCTGGGCATCCAAATTTCCTTCCTAGCTTGTCATTCAGTTTTTTCTACAATCAACATACCCCCTCGAATGCAATATGCTCAAATTTGGCATTTTTGGGGGATCATTTACCATATTAGGGGATTATGTTCATTTTCTAGGCATTAATCCACATAATTCAAATTCAAACAATCGGTGCATGAAAAGGTGCACACGAACAGTTTGAAAAAACCATACTCGTGGTATTTAGTAAATTCTCAATCCTTTTACAGGGAACGGGCAGAGATTTCAAGGGAATGTGTGGCAATTGTCAACCAAAACGCATCATTTACTGAGTTAGCAACTATAGAAAAATGAAATGCATGCTTGAAAAACATGACGCCTGGCATGGTGCCATCATGGTATGGCCTCACCGTGCCCTGGTTAAAAACTAAGAAGGTTTGATTAATGTCGTCATGCACGCCCTTCACAAATCGAACCATCACCGAGGAAGTTCCATGCTTTCGAGAGGGAAATCACCAAGATTGAAGGGGAATCCAAATTTCCGTCCTAGTTTGTCATTCAGTTTTTTCCAACGATCAACATACTGCCTCAGATGCAACGTGTTGCAATTTGACATTTTTCCGGGCTCATTTACCATATTTAGGGTATTATTTGCATTTTCTAGGCATTAATGCACATAATTCAAATTCGAACAATCGGTGCATGAAAAGATGCACAAGAACGATCTAGAAAACCATCCTCGTGCTATTTAGTACATTCTCATGCCTTTTACAAGGAATGGGCAGATATTTCAAGGAAATGTGTGGCAATAGTCAACAATAAATGCGTCGTTTACTGGGTTAACAACTATACAAAAATGAAATACATGCTTGGAAAACATGATGCATGGCGTGGTGCCATGGTATGGCCTCACCGTGCCCTGGTAAAAATTTGAGAATGTTTTCCTTATATCGTCATGCATGCCTTTCATAAATCAAACCATCACCAAGGAAGTTCCATGGTTTCGAGGGTGAAATCACCAACATTGAAGGGGGTCCAAATTTCCTTTGTCCTTTGTCCATGAGTTTTTTTCTACGATGAACATACACCCTGCAAATCACCACGTGCAAAATTGACACTTTTTCGTGTTCATTTACCATATTTAGGGGATCATTTGCATTCTCTAGGCATTAATCGCATAATTCAAATTCGAACAATCGGTGCATGAAAAGGTGCACAAGAACGTTATGGAAAACCATCCTCATGTGATTTAGTAAATTCTCATGCCTTTTACAAGCAATGGATAGATATTTCGAGGAAATGTTTGGCAATAGTCAACCATAAACGCGTCGTTTACTGGTTAACAACTATACAAAAAATGAAATAAATGCTTGAAAAACATGACACCTGACATGGTGCCATGGTATGGCCTCACCATGCCCTGATAAAAATTTGAGAATGTTATCCTTATGTCTTCATGCACGCCTTTCATAAATCAAACCATCACCGAGGAAGTTTCATGGTTTCGAGAGGGAAATCACCAAGATTGAAGGGGGATCCAAATTTCCTTTATCCTTTGTCCATGAGTTTTTTTTCTAAGATGAACATACACCCTGCAAATCACCACGTTCAAATTTGACACTTTTCCGGGTTCATTTACCATATTTAGGGGTTTATGTGCATTTTCTAGGCATTAATGGACATAATTCAAGTTCAAACAATCAATGCATGAAAGGGTGCACAAGAACGGTTTGGAAAATGATGCTCATGCCATTTAATAAATTCTCATGCCTTTTACAAGGAATGGACAGACATTTCGATGAAATGTATGGCAATAGTCAACCAGAAATGTTTGTTGGGTTTTCAACTATAGAAAATATGAAATAAATGATTGAAAAACATGACGCCTGGCATGGTGCCATGGTATGACCTCACTATGCACTGGTGAAAATTTAAGAAGGTTTGGCTAATGTCGTCATGCCCTTCATAAATCGAACCATCGTCGGGAAAGTTCCATGCTTTCGAGAGGGAAATCACAAAAATTGTAGGGGAATCTAAATTTTCTTTGTTCTTTGCCCTGGAGTTATTTTCTACGAAGAACATACACCCTGTAAATCACCGTGTTGAAATTTGGCATTATTCCAGACTCATTTACCATATTTAAGGGATCATGTGCATTTTCTAGGCATCTGGCGCATATAAATCCAATGTAGCTACAATTGCACGGATGTGATGTGAGGGACGTGGATTGCTGTTCGATCATAGCGCATCCTACGATGCACACACGCAATCCGCGTGGTTGGGGTTCCGGCCAATCATAACGCAACACACAATAGCCTCAGCGCACACTATTTCCAGAAGCAACCGAGATGAACCATGTGCGATAATGAACGAGCAAAATTGTAAGGGAAGCCAAATTTCCTTTGTCGTTTGTCGTTGAGCTCTTAAAAACCACTGCACTGTATGGCTGCCCGGCCCCTCCTTCCCAGAGCTCTCTCCAAGCATCGTTCATGGCACTGCAGCGCACAGTAACGGGTAAGGAAGCGATGGCATCCCGCCGCGCCGCATTCCTTGCTGCCCGCGACCACATACATGGTAGGGAAGCGATGGCATCTCTTCACGTCGAGTTCATCGCCTCCGGCGGCCACACAGTTACATGGGTGGACTTTTAGGCTACCATGTCCGAATGGGCGGTGGATCTAGAGGCAGCCAAAGCCGCACAGGAGGATCGGAAAAGGCAGAAAGCAGTCAAGAAAAGAGAGTCCCGCCGCCGCAATAAAGACGAGGCCGCACGCCGTGATGAGGAGAGCTTGGAGGAGATCGAAGCACGGTTGGCTTCTGCCTAGAAGGCCGGGAAGGAGAACGCTGGCGTCTGGCCAGCATGCCCCGATGGTAGCATGTGAGAAGTAGTTTAAGTTTGTAGTATTAGAGCAAATTACCAGTAGTAGTTTAAGTTTGTAGTATTAACGTACAATGTCAGTAAGAGCATCCTTTGAGGGCTTTGAGCATTGATTAGCATGTGTGACCGTGTGCGCTTTTTTGTGTTAATCATTAGAAGATCACAAAACACACAGTTTCTATGTCGTACCCGTGTGCATTTTTTTGCGTTAATGATCCATAAGTCTGTTACCTGTGCGATGGTTCCTAATAAACCAGGCGTACCATTGACCGAAAAAATTGACTACACGTGTACATTTTTTGGAGACAGAACTGCCATTTTTCTGTTTTCTCGCACAAGAGTATTTTACGCGCTTCGTCTCCATTGTGTGTTTCCCCCGCCCATGTTTCAAGTTTTGCAGCGAAATTTTCATTAGGCGCGCGATTTCAGAATTTATTCCTCCAACCACATCCTCACCCATCAAATTTCTTCAGTATCCCCCCCGCGCCTCCCCCTACTGGCAACTCAAACCGCCGCCGCCGCAACCACAGCTTCAACCAAATCTACGTTTTGCTCAGATCCAGTCAGGTAACCCACCGATCTCTATTACGGCCTGTCCTGATTGCTTAAATGACGCCTCTGAAACATCCTCATGCCTCCAAATCCCCATCATCCCTACCTACAGAGCATCACCGTGCAAGCCCAACCACATATCACGTGGAGGTCGAGGAGCTGATGGCGGTCCATGGTGCGATGGCTGCTGTGCGTGTTGACCCGGATGAACACCTCACCTCTGCCGCCGCCGACATGGTGCATGCTTTGTCCCAGAAGAAGTGCCCCGGTGACTACCCACTAGGACTTAACAGGTATGATCTGACCAGCTAAATCTTACCAATACCACTTGCAATGGCTATGTTTTGTACTGTTGATGTATTAAGCATGTTCGTGCCTTGTTTATTTCAGTACTGCACATTGTGTGATGTTCAAGTATTAACTGTTCAGTTCAATTTCACCAATACCAGCAACAAACTTTGCTACATTGCTACTCTCCGCAATGAAGATATACTAGAGATGCTGCCCATTTCCTATTTTTGGTGGATGCTAACCCTGTTGTACTTAACATGCCTATCCATGTACTTATGTAGGGCCATAACAGGTGATGGTGTTGTTTGCTGTCGAGGTTAGCTGCATCCCATGTCTTACAGTATTTTACATCATTTGTGCAATTGCGGTTTGGCTTCTAACATTTACTTGCTTCTTGTAGGTACACATGTCAGGGGCACTGATCCATGCTTCAACCCGAAGGAAGAGCTCGCCTCCGCTGCCGCTGACTTTGGGCGGGCTCTGGCCAAGATGAAGTGCCCCAACAACTACCTCTCAGGACTTACCAAGTATGAACTCACCAGTTCAATCTTACCAATAACAGTTGCAATTAATGGCTATGTTTTGTATGGTCAATGTCTTAAGCATCTTGTAGTAAACATGCCTAACACGTTTTAGCTATTTTCCCTACCTTTTTATAGACAACGGGGTCATTATCTGCTCTGGCAGCACCTGCCTTGTGATGTTGGACTCTGCCAATTGCATTTTTATCAGTACCGGTTTCAAAGGCCATTAAGCCTATTGCAATTACCAGTTGTATCCATTTTTAAAGAGTTGTATTTCAATGGATGTAAACTTACAAAACATGAATTAGGATGCTATTAAGCCTGTTGCAATTAATAGTTATATCCATTTTTTAATCCATCCCTTTGCTACCGTGCTACTCTTACGCAATGAAGATATCACTATAGATGCTGCCGTTTTATTACCATTTGCTATTTTTGGTGGATGTTAACCCTGTTGTAGTTAATTTTGGCTTTCCATGTACTCACACAGGGCTACAATGGGGGATGTTGTTGTTTGCCGTCGAGGTTAGCTGCATCCCATGTCTTATACACCATCTATTCCTAAATTTAAGTACTTTTAGATATTCCAATATAGACTACATAAGGAGCAAAATGAGTGAATCTAGATTCTAATCTAAACTATATCTATAATTCTATATACATCTGTATGTAGTTCAAATTCAAATCTCTAAAAAATACTTGTACTTAGGAATGTTGGTAGTTGTATTTATATCATTTGTGCAATCTCATTAGGTTCTAACATTTACTGGTTGCTTGTAGGTACGTGTATGAGCGGTACTGATCCACTCTTCGATCCCTTTTGCGTATGGGCAATAAGATATTAATGAACAACCGTCAAGTGAGAAAACTAAGAAAGATTTATGAGCACATGGGTACATCATACATGACATTTCATAAAAGTGCACAATTTAGTTGGAAAGAATTACTAAGCCGAATCAAGCAAACACATGGCCAGGTGAACGCTAACTTAAGTTCATACTACAATCTTGAACACATGGCTGCACTTTCATCCCCATTGTTGTTGGTTGAACTTAGGTATCACATGGATGAAATCCAACAACCTATGAGCTCTTGAAGCAACCGGTCTGGAGGAACGAGTTTGAAGAAAACAAGTTTCAAGTGAAGCTGATGCTATCAGTTTTTACCTCTGGTGTTTCATGGTGGCACACCCATATGGTGGAGAGACGGGGCCATAGGGGTACACCACCATAAGCTAAATCAAATTATCTTTCCAATGCAAAAAACCTCACATCATTTGGAGTTGTGAGTCAAAAGTACTAGTCATTCTCGTGGAAAGTGTCCAGTCTGTCAAGACTTCGCGAATTTCCGAGGAGCTCTCCAACAACTCCCAAAGTTGACTGCTTATTCACCCATGGAAGCCATGCAAACCTGCTTACTTTTGAAACCATTTTCACACCTAGCTAAGGGGGGTTGTCCCTGCTATAAAACCCCATCTCTCCCATTCTCTAGAAAAATCTTTTGTCGAACCATTCAGCTACAAGTTTATGCAGCAAGACTGCTAGAAAAGATCCGAGAGATCTTGCTACCTTTGCTCTTGTGAGTTCATTCGGATTTGCGAGAAGGAGCCTTTGGTTCCCCCTAGTTCATGCTCTATGGTTCCAGCCGTTTTGTGTGGATTAGTCCCGGTTTGTGGTTCTGCGATTGTTCCGACAGCGGGTTGGAGTTCTTGTAGCTTCGGTCAGCCATCCCCAACGTATGGGTTGCATCCAATTTTGGCAGGTATAAAGCTAGTTATCCCGGCTGCTTGCAGCTAGTTATCCCTCCCGATTCAATCCTACGACGTGAATATCGGGCCACCCTCGGGCGTGAACTCGTTCATCGGGTTCCCACCTATCATTTGGTATCAGAGCCTTCATTGACACGGTAGGATCTGTTATCTGAGTTTATCTTGCTATCATCCCTTTAGATTGAGTGTTTTTCATGCTATATTTTCTATCCTAGAAGTCGAAAGCCCCACCAAAAAAATCCAAGCCTTGTTGGTGCTGAGATCTTGTTGTCGCATACCTTACGTATTCTTTATCTTTTAGATCTGCACCAAGTTCATCTTCGTAGTTGCTTTCAGATTTGGTTGTTGTGCTTTGGAAAAAAGAGAAAAAAAAGAGTGGCAAAAAAAAGTTAAGAGAAAAAAGAGAGTGGCAAAAAAGTCAAGAGAGAAAAAGAAAGTAAGATCCAAAAGTTTCAGCTTGGTAGAAAAATTTCAGAAGCTTGTGTGTTGTGTTTTTCAATCTTGGTGCGAAGGTATAGCAGATCCATCCATATATTTTTCTTGGTTTGCATTAACTTGATTTCAGCACAAGCCCCTTTTTGTTTACCCCACCGAGCTCCACCAAAAACCGAAGCTAGTTCTTTGATCCCTTTCTTTCAATCACTTTAACACATCCGGGAGAAGCACAATCTGATGTGAACTCATAAGAACCTTGGTGACTAAGAGGTGAGGTTGTGTGATTCCACAAAATTATCCTATTCCACTTTAGCCCTACTAACATGGCAGGATCTACACCAAGTGTGCGTCGAAAGAATCATGGAGAAGGAAATTGTTTGGCCACCCGCGCTGATGTGAAGCAACTCGAGCTTTTCTTAGATCCTGCCATGTTAGTAGGGCTAAAGTGGAATAGGATAATTTTGTGGAATCACACAACCTCACCTCTTACTCACCAAGGTTCTTATGAGTTCACATCAGATTGTGCTTCTCCCGGATGTGTTAAAGTGATTGAAAGATAGGGATCAAAGAACTAGCTTCGGTTTTTGGTGGAGCTCGATGGGGTAAACAAAAAGGGACTTGTGCTGAAATCAAGTTGATGCAAACCAAGAAAAATATATGGATGGATCTGCTGTACCTTCGCACCAAGATTGAAGAACACAACACACAAGCTTCTGAAATTTTTCTACCAAGCTAAAACTTTTGGATCTTACTTTCTTTTTCTCTCTTGACTTTTTTGCCACAACATAAGAGTGATAAGAAAAGCTCAAGTTGCTTCACATCAGCGCGGGTGGCCAAACAATTTCCTTGTCCATGATTCTTTCGACGCACACTTGGTGTAGATCCTGCCATGTCAGTAGGGCTAAAGTGGAATAGGATAATTTTGTGGAATCACACAACCTCACCTCTTACTCATCAAGGTTCTTATGAGTTCTCATCAGATTGTGCTTCTCCCGGATGTGTTAAAGCGACTGAAAGACACGGATCAAAGAACTAGCTTTGGTTTTTGTTGGAGCTCGGTGGGGTAAACAAAAAGGGGCTTGTGCTGAAATCAAGTTGATGCAAACCAAGAAAAATATATGGATGGATCTGCTATACCTTCGCACCAAGATTGAAAAACACAACACACAAGTTTCTGAAATTTTTCTACCAAGCTGAAACTTTTGGATCTTACTTTCTTTTTCTCTCTTGACTTTTTTGCCACTCTTTTTTTTCTCTTAACTTTTTTTTGCCACTCTTTTTTTCTCTCCTTTTTTCCAAAGCCCAACAACCAAATCTGAAAGCAACTATGAAGATGAACTTGGTGCAGCTCTGAAAGATAAAAAATATGCAAGGTATGCAACAACAAGATCTCAGCACCAACAAGGGTTGGATTTTTTTGTGGGGCTTTGGACTTCTAGGACAGAAAATATAGCATGAAAAACACTCGATCTAAAGGGATGATAGCAAGATAAACTCAGATAACAGATCCTACCGTGTCAATGAAGGCTCTGATACCATATGATAGGTGAGAACCCGATGAATGAGTTCACGCCCGAGGATGGCCTGATCTTCATGTTGTAGGATCGAATCGGGAGGGATAACTAGCTTTATACCTTCCAAGGTTGGATGCAACCCATATGTTGGGGATGGCTGACTGTCGGTGTACTAGAATAGAGGTACCCTAGTACCCCGAACTTGTGCACGGGCAGTTGCAGCACCCCGCGGCAAGGCTTGCCGGACGACCACCAAGGTCCTCCGTGGCTCCCTTGGAGCCATTCAAGAAACAAAGTATTCAAGCCAAGGAGATGAGCCCCCGGCAAGAGGAGCTTGTCGGGAAGGCCAACCAAGGCATCCTAAGGAACTTGCTGCGACGCGCCACGCGTCCCGGCAAGGCAACAAGGCCCCGGCAAGAGGAGCTTGCTGGGAAGACCGACCAGGGCATCTCGAGGCCTGGTGGGCGACAAGCTTCCAGGCGCGACAAGACGACGGCCGCGGCAAGGCGCTTGCCGCGGCAGGCGGCCACTCTGTACCCACGCTCCAGCACATCCACCAACATGTCGCTCTGGGGGCCTTTCCAGGCGCGCGTGGTGGGAGGCTGTGCAGCCAGCGGTGCGCGGTGGCATGCGAAGCGGACAAGACTGCCATCATGGCGAGCGGTGGCGTCCCTGACGGTACCTTTTCTGCACTGTTTGGGCGACACAGACGGGCATTTAATGCCCTTGTCCCCTGCCGTCAGGGTTAGGTAGGATACACTGTACAAGTAACTGTACCAACCACCTCTCTTTTTACATTTGTACCCTTGTCTATGTTGCCACCTGTCGGTGACCCCTTTAGCGTATAAAAGGAGTCCCACGCGCAACGTAGAGGGGGTTCGACTCTTTCGGAAGCCAGAAAAACACTTAGCTCTCTCGAGCAAGAACAGAATAGAATCATACAAGCAGCAGTAGGAGTATTATCTCTCCGGAGAGCTCCGAAGCTGGGTAAACTGCTCGTGTGCTTCGCCTCGATCTGCTCTTCGTGCGACCTCCGCCCCCCGCCGAACCGAAAGGGGCCACGGTCCGCCGGCCCCATAGGTGCTCGTGGATCAGTTTCCCCGACATCTATGGCGCGCCAGGTAGGGGGCGTCGAGATTGCGTGAACCCGATCCGGCATTCACACGAGCTAGATCTACATTTTCTTCATCGACATGCCACCGAAGAAGAAGACTTCAGCGTCCGTGCATGTACCGCGCCCATCTCAGGAGGCGCAGGACCGACAGCGTCGTGGTACTCGCAGTACCATACGTTTGTTGGGCCAAGATCAAGCTGGTGGATCCAGGGGCGCTCAAGACCAGCATGCACACCAACGTGCCAGCACGAGCGAGACACGGTTGCCCGGACGGGATAATGCTCCTTCTAACATAGTTAGAAGTCCGAGCATATCCCACTCCTCGCGCCGTCCGCCACTGCCACCCACTGCTCCAGCAGAAGCTTTAGCGCGAGCTCAACTGCTCCTGGATTACCCTCCGACGTCGGACAAGATCGACGAATGGAGGGCCACCATTCAGAGTCTCATCGGCTACACCAACGGCGACACTCCGCGGCAGCCGAGCACGTCGCTGCCGCGACAAGGTTGCCAGGCGCGGGTCGGTGGCAATGAAACTAGTGGGGGAGCAACCACCATGCAATCACCACCCCAAAGGCCAAGATCGCCGACTCGTCGGATCCACCTCGACAGTGACTCTACTGCGTCATCGGATCCACGAGCTTGTCGCGATCAGCGCCAAGTTCTTCACGATCGACAGCAAGAAGACGCTCGTACTCGCATCGAGCGCCAAAGAGAAGCGCGACGTCAATCCGACGAGCGCGCTGGGCCCTCTGTTGACAAGCATGCGCCAGGGGAACCAGGCGACTTGCCGTACGCGGTAGGTTGCCCTGCGTTCACTCATGAGCTGCGGCAAGTCCAGTGGCCCAGCACGAAGAACTTCAAGCCAGATGCACCGGAGAAGTACGACGGCAAGACGCATCCGTCGGAATTCCTCAGCATCTACACCATTGCGGTGCAGGCTGCCGGGGGACGGGACGACAAGATCCTTGCCAACTACTTCCCGCTGGTGCTCAAGCCCAACGTCAGATCCTGGCTCATGCACTTGCCGGACAACTCCATATCCTCTTGGGCCGATCTATGCCATCAGTTTGTCAGCGCCTTCACAGGCGGCCACAAGCCTCATGGCCAAGAGAGTGACCTTCACCTGCTCGCCCAGAAGGAAGGAGAGCCCCTGCGCAAGTACATTCAGAGATTCAGCAGCGTACAACACAACATCCCAAACGTCCACCCTGCCGCGGTGATCAGCGCGTTCCATCAGAACGTGCGAAACCGCAGGATGCGGGAGGAGATGGCGATGTGAAAGATCAGAGACGTTAGTGAGCTATATGCCCTGGCCGACAAGTGTGCGCGTGCTGAGGAAGGGAGGAGACTCCCCGGAGAGAACATACGAGCAGGAGGATCTGACAGTGATGATGCTGCCCCGGCAAAGAAGAACCGGCGGCGAAACAACAGGAAGAAGAAAGGAAAAGAGGTGCTAGTCGTCGAGCAGTCCGGCAACGGTGGTGGCGCCAAGAAAGCCAAAGCTGGTGACTCCGGCAAGGAGATTACCGCAGAGGCTGTGGCGGTCGCCGATAAGCAGGACAGCACCAACAAAAAATACTGCAAGATCCATCGCACCAAGGGCCATGACCTCCAGAGCTGCAAGAAAGTCGAGCAGCTTGTTGAGCAACAGAAAGCTGAATACAAGCGGCGCGACAAGGAGAAAGCCCAGAAAGGTGCTGGAGGATCCGGCAGGAAACGTCCCGGCCGAGGAGGGCGCCGCGACAAGGCCAAGCAGCAACAAGGAGACAGACCTCCTCGCGGCCGCGACAAGGATGAAGATGACGATGACGATGAAGACATGGATGATGAGGAGACTGATGAGCAGGAGTTCCAGAAAGCCACAGAGGTCCTGTGCGTTGACGGCGGTGCTTCTCTGCATACTTTGCACCGTCAGCTCAAGCAGTGGGTGCGGGAAGTTAATGCAGCAGAACCACCCGTCGAGTCACGCAAGCCTCTGAAATGGTCCAACACGCCTATCATCTTTGATATTGAGGACCACCCTGATCGCGTAACTGCGGTCGGGTGCTTGCCGATGTTGGTCTCACCAACTATCCGCAACCTCAAGGTCACTAAGATGTTAGTTGACGGCGGGGCCTGCTTGAGCCTGATCTCCTCCGCGGTGCTCCAGAAACTCCAGATCCCTGACAGCGAGCTCGAAGAAACCGGTACGTTCCAAGGAATCAATCCGGGAAGGAGCAAGCCAAAGGGAAAGATCACGTTGCCGGTAACATTTGGCAGCGAGTTGAACTTCAGGACTGAGAGGGTTACTTTCGACATTGCTGACTTTCCATTGCCATACAATGGGATACTCGGCCGTCCAACACTCGCCAAATTCATGGCAGCCTCTCACTATGCCTACAACATGCTGAAGATGCCAGGCCCGATAAGTGTCATCTCTGTCCCTGGCGACAAGAAGGATGCTCTTATCTGCACCGACAAGATCTACCGGGAAGCAACAGCCGCAACAGATCGCAAGTCACTTGCCGCTGAACCTCCCGGGGCGAAGAAGAAGACCAAGTCCGGCAAGAGCTCTGATGCCCACTCCGGCAAGCGCACCTCTTCAGAGTGCTGCGCTACCGTCGAGGACGCACCATCGAGCTCCACCGGCAAGTGTAAAAAGGCAATGGCTGCTCCACCTGAGACCAAGAAGGTGTCCGCCAAGGAGGACGGCACTGGTGGTACCTTCACCATCAGTGCCACTCTCGACCCCAAATAGGAAAGCGCGCTCGTTGCTTTCCTGCGGGCGAACGTCGATGTGTTTGCATGGCAACCGTCTGACATCCCCGGTGTTCCCAGGAAAGTAATTGAGCACCACCTTGCCGTCTGTCCTCATGCGCGGCCCGTCAAGCAAAAAGTCAGGAAACAGGCAGTGGAGCGCCAAGAATTCATTGCGGAGGAAATCAAGAAGTTGGAAGCAGCAGGCCTTGTCAGAGGAGTGCTCCATCCTACGTGGTTGGCCAATCCTGTAGTCATGCGCAAGGCTAATGGGAAATGGAGGCTTTGTATCGACTTTACCGATGTTAATAAAGCTTGTCCCAAAGGCCCATTTCCCTTGCCGTGCATCGATCAGATTGTTGACTCCACGGCCGGATGTGACTTGCTTTCATTTCTTGATGCATACTCAGGATATCATCAGATCTTCATGGCAGAAGGGGATGAGGAGAAAACCGCATTCATCACCCCGTGTGGCACGTACTGTTTCATACGGATGCCTTTTGGTTTGAAGAATGCTGGTTCAACATTTGCAAGGGTAGTCCACCACGCTTTTGAGCCACAAATGCACAGAAATGTGGAGGCATACATGGATGACATAGTGGTCAAAAGCAAGGACAAAGCAACTCTGATTCAAGATTTGGACGAAACATTTGCAAATCTGCGCAAGATCAACCTCAAGCTCAACCCCGAGAAGTGCGTGTTTGGAGTCCCTTCCGACAAGCTTCTCGGGTTCTTCGTGTCTCAGCGGGGAATTGAAGCCAATCCCGACAAGATCAAGGCCATTGAGCAGATCGAAGCACCAAAGCGCGTCAAGGATGTACGAAGGCTTGCCGGTTGCGTGGCTGCTCTCAGCAGGTTTATCTCTAGATCTGCTGAGCGCGCCCTGCCATTTTTCAAAATATTGAAAAAGGCAGGTCCAATGAAATGGACTCCGGAGGCGGAGGCTGCGCTGCAGGACTAGAAGAAATACATGTCCTCCACTCCAACACTTGTCGCACCTAAGCCACAAGAGAAGTTGCTGCTGGATATAGCGGCAACCAATCAAGTGGTTAGTGCTGCGTTAGTGGCAGAGAGGGAGGCAGATGACGAGCCAGCAACCACGACAGATGCATCCAGCGACAAACAGGGGGCTTCACCAGCAAGCTCTGGTCCCGACAAGGATGGATCTACGCAAGAGCATGAGAAGATGCAGAAGAGAATGGTGCAGCACCCAGTTTACTTTGTCAGCTCCCTTCTGCAGGGGGCTAGGTCAAGGCACTCTGGTGTGCAGAAATTGCTTTTCGGCCTTCTCATGGCCTCGAGAAAGCTGCGCCATTACTTCCAAGCACATGAGATCACAGTCGTCACTCGTTTTCCGCTGAAGAGGATACTGCAAAATCCCGAAGCAACGGGCAGGATTGTAGAGTGGGCACTGGAACTGTCAAGCTTTGGCCTCAAGTTTGAGAGCACTTCAACTATCCAAAGCAGAGCATTGGCAGAGTTCATAGCAGAGTGGACGCCAACGCCAGATGAAGAAATTCCAGAGACGAGCATCCCCGTCAAGGAAGCGAGCAAAGAGTGGCTGATGTACTTTGATGGTGCCTTCTCGCTGCAAGGCGCCGGTGCGGGCGTGCTGCTTGTCGCACCCACCGGAGAGCACCTCAAGTACGTAGTCCAGATGCACTTTCCCAAGGAGCAAGCAACTAACAATACTGTAGAGTATGAAGGATTGCTTGCCGGTCTCAGGATCGCAGCAGACCTTGGGATCAAGAAGCTCATTGTCAGGGGTGACTCACAGCTTGTCGTCCGCCAAGTGAACAAGAACTATCAGAGTCCGTTGATGGAAGCATATGTTGATGAAGTGAGAAAGCTGGAAGAGCACTTTGACGGCCTACAGATGGAGCCTGTCAAAGTGCGCTGCACTTAAGTTACCTGTGGAACCAGGGATCTTTGTGCTCAAGCTGACTCAACCGTCCGTAACACCATCAACTGGACAGAACAAGAAGAGGAAGTTGATTTCTGGTGACTATTTTCCGGCAGAGCTCCCTGAAGCCGCCGCCAAGAAGGTCCCCAAGATCAACGCCAACGATGCTGAGGAGCAGTCTGCTCCGGCAAGCCTTATGGTTTGTTCCGTCGTAGCAGACGCTCCCGACAAGCTTTGCTCCGGCAAGCTTGCCGGGGAACATCAAGCTCCGGCAGAGCCGCAGGTTCTCGCCGTAGAAGCGGATGCTCCCGCAGCAGCAGATGTGCCTTTAGTCCTTGTTGTCGAGCCATAAGCTCCAGCATGGGCACAGCAGATTGTCCATTTCCTTCAGACAGGAGAACTTCCCGAAGAGCAAGAAGAAGCGGAAAAAGTAGCCCGGCAGTCAAGTATGTACCAGTTTGTCGACAGCACACTGTACAGAAGGAGACTCAACGGTGTGAAATTGAAGTGTATTCACCGGGAAGACGGACAAAAGCTGTTGGCAGAGATACATGGAGGCATATGTGGTCACCACATTGGTGCAAGAGCACTTGCCGGCAAAGCATTCCGGCAAGGTTTCTTTTGGCCGACAGCCCTCCAGGATGCAACCGCACAAGTAACCAAGTGTGAAGCGTGCCAGTTCCACTCCAAGCAGATACACCAGCCAGCTCAAGCTCTCCAGACGATCCCTTTATCTTGGCCATTTTCGGTCTGGGGGCTCGACATCCTCGGCCCCTTCCCCCGAGCTGTCGGGGGCTTTGAGTACTTGTACGTCGCAATCGACAAGTTCACAAAGTGGCCGGAAGTGGAAGCAGTGAGGAAGGTGACAGCACAGTCAGCAGTCAAGTTCTTCAGGTCGATTGTTTGCCGTTTCGGGATCCCTAACAGGATCATCACCGACAACGGCACGCAATTCACGAGCCGCACCTTCATGCAGTACGTCCAAGATCTTGACGCCAAGGTCTGCTTCGCTTCTGTTGCTCATCCGAGGAGCAACGGTCAAGCAGAGAGGGCAAATGCTGAAGTGCTACGCGGGCTCAAGACCAGGACTTTCGACAGGCTGCGCAAGTGCGGAAGGAACTGGATCGAGGAGCTGCCAGTGGTTCTTTGGTCGATCAGGACGACGCCAAATCGAGCCACTGGCCAGACACCTTTTGCTCTAGTCTATGGAGCAGAGGCAGTTCTCCCCACGGAACTCGTATACGGATCACCTCGAGTGCTCGCTTATGATGAGCTTGAGCAAGAGCAGCTGCGACAAGAGGACGCGCTGCTCCTTGAGGAGGATCGTCTTCAGGCTGCTGTACGAGCTGCTCGATACCAGCAAGCTTTGCGCCGCTACCATAGCCGCAAAGTTAATGCCAGAAGCTTCGAGGAATGCGACCTTGTTCTTCGGCGCGCTCAGTCTGCCAAGAATTCCAACAAGTTGACGCCGAAGTGGGAAGGCCCTTACCGGGTGAAACGAGTCACCAGGCCCGGCGCTGTCCGCCTTGAGACTGAAGATGGCATTCCGGTGAGCAACTCCTGGAACATTGAACATCTTCGTAAATTTTACCCATAGGGCGCAGTTGCCGGAACCCGTTCCGGCAACCACCTTTTGTACAAGTCTTGCCAATGTTGCATGTAATCCTTTGTACAAAGCCGGGCGCAGATCCCGTGCATAAGTAAAGCTCATGTGCTCCGCACATCTTGTCAATTTCATGCATTATATAATTTCTTGCATGCTTTATCTGACACTTTGTGCAACACATACCTCCGGTAAGCAATAACAAGCCGAAAGGCTCCATATCTTTATTTTCTCTTCTTTCTTTTTCTCAACAAAGGAAAGGAAGGTCCCTCGCACACAAGTTTGCTGGGGGGAAATGAGAAGATTATGATGTGGACCAGGCATTGTTCAAGCAAATTTCGCCTTGTCAGGAAGCGAACGACAGAAAAGCTAAGTTGCCAAAGTTTGAGCAATTAGTTTTAATTTTTAAGTTATTTTCCTCGAACGATCGTGCTTTGTATGGAAAACCTGTGCACGGAGGAACCAACTCGTAGCTAGTTGCGCCCTTACTTTGTTTCGAGTCCGCTCAACAACTTAAGTGTGCTGCAGCTAGTCGCGACAAGGTTTCTTGTCGGAAGCGGCACCGCCAGCAGGCTGCTGACGTCCCGCACTCAGCGCTCGCGGCTCGAGTGCCTGCGCCGACAAGTTCCCTAAAAGCGTAGGGTAAAAACATACAAAGGAAGGAATCTAGTAAAGGAAATAACGTAGCAATCGATACCAGAAATAAAGTTATATTACAAAATAACTTGTCGCAGCTCTAACAGATTGATCTTATAATATGGCTAGCAGCGACAAGGAGAAAGAGAAAACAGGCGGCCTAGTCTATGCGATCGCCCTCAACCCTCTTGATCTCGCTCACCTTGTCCACAATGGGTGCGACAAGGGCCTTGAGCGCATCCAGATCGGCATCCGGCGGCAAGGATTTGAGGACGTTGGTGAGGTTGAGGCCTGGATTGCGGAAGGCCACCTTCACCAGCACCTTCTGAAGAACCCCCGCGCAGATCCTGCGCGACTCGTCGGCTAGCTGCTTTGGGATCTTCTCCCGGAGTCGCTGGAGTGCCGTCGCCACGCCCTTGAAGAACAGGCTGAGCTTGGCGCTGGGTTGGAGATGCTCGTCGGAGGGATACCCAAAGTCCTCCATCCCCAGCTGCGCCAACTCCCCGTCGATGACTGCGGCGATATTCACCAGCCCCTCGGTCCAGTGCTCCACAGTCTCCCTGAATGAGTTCTGGGTAACGGCGACACTCGCCAGCAGCGCCTCGTCGGCCTTGACCTTCTCCGACAAGGTCACCTCTCGCTCCCTAGCGGTGTCCAGCGTCTGAGTCAGCGTAGCCAGCTTCAACTCGAGATCCGCGTTGGAGTCCTTGGCGGCACTGAGCTCCTTGCTCCTTTCAGCGAGAAGACCCTGCAGCTCACCATGGGCGGCAGCGTCCTTCTCGCGCTCACGCTTAAGCACGGCAAGCTCTTCGGCGCTCGCCTTGAGATCTGCCTCCAGCTGCGCCACCTTCGCCTCCAGCTCTTTCTTGGCGGCCTCAGCAGCTGCGGCAGCGTCCCTTGCTTCCTGGAGGGCCCCACCAATTGCTTGCTCGCGCTCGGCAAGCTCCTCTTCGTGGCTGTCAAGGTTGACCTTGCGCTGCGCCAACTCTCCCTCCTGCACAGATAGCCTCTCGGCAGCAAGCCGCTGCTGCTCTTCAACCTCAGCCTTTGTGAGGAGGAAGGCTTTCCTCTCCTCGGCGACTTGCTCCCGCTCCTCTGCCAAGCTCTGGAGAGTTTCCTGCCTGAGACCCCGGAGCTCCTCCGTGCGCTTCTCGATGTCGACTCCCGCCCTCGTGACGAGTGCTTCTCGGGATGCCAGCTTGGTTTGTCGGGCGCGGTAGAGCGACAGCAGCTTCCGCAGCAGCCGCTCCTTCTCAGACTCGCCGTTGCTGCTTGGCTCATCGACCAGCGCCAGCCCAGCGGAGGCGAGCACCTCCTTGTCAAAAGCTTCTCCTTCGACTGGCGCCCTGGAGCTTGACGCCCAGGGAAGCTTGATGAAGATACCTTCGCCGGCCTTCAAGTAGGCGCCAGGCTGGGGCTCTTCGGAGCCTGGCTCCACGGCAGCGGCGGAGGGATCGGCGGTCGGCGCAGCGCCTGGCGCTCCTGCGGCCTCAGGGCCCTCAGTGCGATCGCCCGACCCCTCGCTAGCTTCTGCGGCAGCAGCCTTGGCGGCCTCTTCACCGGCGGGCTCATCAGCACCGGCCTCTTCTTCAGTGGCGGCATCGTCGTTGTTGCCGCACGCGCCTTCCTCGCCGGCGTCCTCGGTTTCCATTGGCTCCGCAGCAGATGGATCTGAAGAACGAAAAAGAAAAAGGAAGAAAAGTCAAGCAAAAAAATCCAAGAAAGGGAATTCAGAAGAAGAAGAACCCAAGGGAAGATTTCAGGCAAGAAGATTACCTGTATTAGGATCTGCGATCGCGGTCTCAACCGCCGGAGGATCACTGGTACCATCCCTTGCCGGAGAACTGTCCCTTGCCGGGGAGTTCTCCCTTGCCGGAGAGCGCTCCCTTGCCGGGGACTCCTCCCTTGGCGGCGTAGTCGAAGCAGATGGCACTCCGGGAGCGGCTTCCGTGCCCTCCTGGTGAGGCTGTTCTGCTCCAACACAATCCAACAGTCAAGATATCAGCAAAGAAAGAGCAATCATGAGCGCCTGTCAGCGAGAAGTAGACCATGTACTTACGCTGGGGGCTGCTTTGGGGAGTAGCTGCCGGGTCCGTCAAGGTGGTCTCAGACACACCACCTGCTGACATGGTGGGGTCATCTTCGATGACAATCACCGAGGCCTTGGCTCTCTTCGCCGCTCTCTGGGCCAGCGTCCTGAAAAGGAATGGGTTCAGATCGAAGCAAGTCAAATACAAGACAAGATAGCAATAATTAAAGAACAACAAGGACAACAAGGGGATCTTACTCTTCTTCTTCGTCGTCAGAGCTGAGCGCGGAAAGATCGAAGTCCGGCTCGCCTCCGGTGCGGCGAGTAGGCTCCCTCGCCCGCTTGGCAGGGGCGGTGGCGGTGGACCGGGAGGATCCCGCTCCGGTTGCCGCAGCAGCATGAGGCGCTCCCGCGGCAACATTGCTTTCCGCGGTAGAGCGTGTCGCACGGCTTGGCGGCTGTTGGCTCGTTTGCCGCCCCGCTATGTCCTCAGCCCTGCGGAGACGCCTTCTTGGCGGGGCCGGGGGCTCCGCCTGCGACATGCTGTCTGAAGGCTCGGGCTCTTCCTTGCCGGGCTCGCTCGGCTCAGCTTCAGGGCCGGCAAGATCTTCCTCGCCGGCAAACTCCTCGCGCTCGGCAAGGCTTGCCGCCTCTGCTGCCTCCGCCTCCTCCACGGTGAACCCAAACTCGCCCGCGGCAGCTGCTGCCGTAGCCTCTTCCGTCCTAGTGGCGATGCGCTGCAGCTCCGCATCGGTAGTGTCGCGGGTGAGGCTCTTCTGTTCATCGGCGCGGACCGGCACTTCTACCAAGTCGACGAAGAACGCCCGCACAATGTCATCCGCAGGTTCCTGCCAAGTTGGGGCGATTCCGTGCGAATCGCACAATGGCATCATCGCACGGATGTGGTCAAGTGAAGAATTGTTGCACAGCGGAACGACATTCCGCGGCAACATAAAAGGGTGCTGAGGGTCGCGCTTGAACAGCTCCAGAAGCATCGTGTCCAATTCCAAGACCGTGAAATTGAAGTTGAGGCCCGGGCGCAGCCTCATGATATCCGCCGAGTTCTTGAACTCCCAGGCGGGTCTCCTCCTCTCCTGCAGGGGGGCGATGCGGCGACGAAGGAAGTCTGCGCCAACTGCGCCTACAGTAAGCCCGGCAAGCCTAAGGCAAAGGATCCGGGTGACGGCAATCTTCAATCTGTCATCCTCCGGGGCCACATTGCTCCAATCATTGCCGCGCACTACTGGGGTTTGGCGCAGGGCGGTGAAAGGCTGTGGGTTCTCCTCAACGATCCAGCACCATTCTGCCCTCCACTCTTCCCATTTGCTGCGGAGCTCGCCCTCCAGATACGCTTCCTTCTTGCCAGTTCTCGAGATCCAAGCGATTCCTCCGGCAAGGGGCTCTCCTCTCTCGACCCGGGGCATGAAGAAGTGGCGGAAGAGGGCTACATTTGGGTGGACTCCGACAAAGTTTTTGCACAAATGTGCGAAAACTGCCATGGTCAGAACGGCGTTGGGGGTGAAGTCAAGAAGGCGGAACCCGTAGGTGTTCATAATGTCGCAGAAGAAATCAGAAAAAGGCGGGCAAAGCCCGCAGTAGAAGAACAGCGCGAAGAAGGGGTACCCGCTTGGAGCCAGTTCCGAAGCTGCAGCCGGGAGCACCCTCCTGCGCGGATGCGCTCGCGTCTCCGTCGACCAGAAGAGGTAGTAGTACTCCCTCAGCTCCTGCGCACCGAGCTGAGAGGGGAAGAGGGCCCACTCCTTCCGCAGCGCCGCGAGCCGCTGCGCCTCGGCCGACTTTACGCCCTTCCCCTTGTCGGCTTTTGGAGCCATGGCGGAGGTGGTGGGGGAGATCGGCGACGTTGGTGATGCTGGTGGCAATGGGGGGCAGAGCGCTGCTCTCTTTCTGCTTCGAGGAGAAGGGGGGAGCGGCGGAGATTTCTAGAGTTGGAGCAACAAACGGCGAGATGGGTGAACTGCCCCTGTTTCCCCTGCTTATAAAGAGGGAGGGGGGCGGACGTTTCGCCCTTCCAAATAAAAAAGCCACCCACGATCTCTCCCACGACGCCGCATTCGACGCGTGCCGTTAGGGAGGGCGCGGTGGATACGGAGTCAGATACGGCGTGACCCAGGCCGCGTGTGCCCGTGCCCTGTTTTGGGCCTGGCCCAACAATGCTCGGCACCGTGCATGGCCCAGGCCCGGGGGCTCCGGTCGGTGTACTAGAATAGGGGTACCCTAGTACCCCGAACTTGTGCACGGGCAGTTGCAGCACCCCGCGGCAAGGCTTGCCGGACGACCGCCAAGGTCCTCCGTGGCTCCCTTGGAGCCATTCAAGAAACAAAGTATTCAAGCCAAGGAGATGAGCCCCCGGCAAGAGGAGCTTGTCAGGAAGGCCAACCAAGGCATCCTAAGGAACTTGCCGCGACGCGCCACGCGTCCCGACAAGGCAACAAGGCCCCGGCAAGAGGAGCTTGCCGGGAAGACCGACCAGGGCATCTCGAGTCCTGGTGGGCGACAAGCTTCCAGGCGTGACAAGACGACGGCCGCGGCAAGGCGCTTGCCGCGGCAGGCGGCCACTCTGTACCCACGCTCCAGCACATCCACCAACGTGTCGCTCTGGGGGCCTTTCCAGGCCCGCGTGGCGGGAGGCTGTGCAGCCAGCGGTGCGCGGTGGCATGCGAAGCGGACAAGACTGCCATCGTGGCGAGCGGTGGCGTCCCTGATGGTACCTTTTCTGCACTGTTTGGGCGACACAGACGGGCATTTAATGCCCTTGTCCCCTGCCGTCAGGGTTAGGTAGGATACACTGTACAAGTAACTGTACCAACCACCTCTCTTTTTACATTTGTACCCTTGTCTACGTTGCCACCTGTCGGTGACCCCTTTAGCGTATAAAAGGAGGCCCACGCGCAATGTAGAGGGGGTTCGACTCTTTCGAAAGCCAGAAAAACACTTAGCTCTCTCGAGCAAGAACAGAATAGAATCAGACAAGCAGCAGTAGGAGTATTATCTCTCCGGAGAGCTCTGAAGCTGGGTAAACTGCTCGTGTGCTTCACCTCGATCTGCTCTTCGTGCGACCTCCGCCCCCCGCCGAACCGAAAGGGGCCACGGTCCGCCGGCCCCATAGGTGCTCGTGGATCAGTTTCCCCGACACTGACCGAAGCTACAAGAACTCCAACCCACTATCCAAACAATCGCAGAACTAGAAACCGGGACTAATAACCATAGAGCACGAACTAGGGGGAACCAGAGGCTCCTTCTCGCGAATCCGAATGAACTCACAAGAGCAAAGGTAGCAAGATCTCTCGGATCTCTCTAGCAGTCTTGCTGCATAAGCATGTAGCTGAATGGTTTGAAAAAAGATTTTTCTAGATGATGGGGGAGATGGGGTTTTATAGCAGGGACAACCCACCTTAGCTAGGTGTGAAAATGGTTTCAAAAGTAAGAAAGTTTGCATGGCTTCCTTGGGTTAATAAGCAGTCAACTTTGGGAGTTGTTGGAGAGCTCCTCGGAAATTCGCGAAGTCTTGACAGACTGGACACCTTCCACGAGAATGACCAGTACTTTTGACTCACAACTCCAAATGATGTGAGGTTTTTTGCATTGGAAAGATAATTTGATTTAGTTTATGTTGATGTACCTCTATGGCCCCGTCTCTCCACCATATGGGTGTGCCACCAGGAAACGTCAGAGGTAAAAACTGACAGCATCAGCTTCACTTGAAACTTATTTTCTTCAAACTCGTTCCTTGAGACCGCTTGCTTCAAGAGCTCATAGGTTGTTCGATTTCTTCCATGTGATACCTAAATTCAACCAACAACAATGTGGATGAAAGTGCAGCCATGTGTTCAAGATTGTGGTATGAACTTAAGTTAGCGTTCACCTGGCCATGTGTTTGCTTGATTCGGCTTAGTAATTATTTCCAACTAAATTGTGCACTTTTCTAAAATGTCATGTATGATGTACGTACCCATGTGCTCATCATCCTTCCTCCCTTGATGAAGAGTCGTCCTCGACTCTCTTTGATCTACAAAGGATAAGTAGAAGGGAAGTAGATAATATCCATGCAAAGAAATGATGCAATTCTCATTTGTAGCTTTCACCTTCGAATTGTGTTGCATCTGGTCATGTACTTGTTTATCACAACTTGGAGTTTGTCGAGGGATGATTGGTCTTGTTTGAATGACCGAGATGTCCTCATCAAAGATTGTTAGGCAAAAGAAACGGGTGATGGGGATTAAACTCTTTATTTACACTTTGTCCAAGACATCAGTGAACTTTAGGATGGTAAGTAATCTGTTGCATTTTCCCCCTGCCCACAACAAGTTACTCTATTAGACCTCATGATCTGATATTTTTCACTTTTTAGTGGTTTCCGAAGCTATTTACTAATGATCACCTTGCAAACTACATGACCAGAGTGGAGGCAACTAAGGTTAAAGTATATAATTCATGCTACCATGATAATGCTCTAGAAGTCTTCATGAAGGCGGTGAAGGATGAGCGGGTGATCGTCACAAGGGGTTGGACAAAACTTGTTCGGGCCTATGGCATGCAGGAAGGCACATTATGGGTATTCCACTTCTTCAACAACATCGGCAATCAAAATGATTTACACTTGTCTCTCCACCTTTACCGCATGTAAATATTGTGGTTCATCATAGTTAATTGCTGTCTAATCCTATAATTACTGAACATATTGTACTGACAATTTTATTTATGGATTCATTGTTGAACCATTGTGCTGAGAATTTGAATTGCACGTTTCATATTTCAAAATTTCCAATTCGAATAATAAATTACAGCTAAAAAATTGTATAGGAGCAAATAAAATAATGTGCACATGGTTAGAAAGAAAACAATGTGTGCGATGAAAAAAGAAAACAGACAGTTGTTTGACGTGAAACGTTTGCGATGCCCTTCGGATGCACACGCTGTTTCGTCTCATATGCGAGTGCGATTCATGGTAATACGACAAATGTTTCAAACCAGTGTGCGTGTGTGATAGGAATACCAATCACACATAGTTACAAAAATGTACATGTTGGCGTTAGTAGAGGCACCACACACATTTTACATTCTTGAACCGTGTGCGATAACGTACCTATCTCAAACATATCGGCTGATTAAATACTGATGTCCACCTTTTTCACACGACTATAGCGGCCTAATCGTTTGGGATGTACATACGAACAGAAACATTTTCCTTGGATTGACTGTGTGGGATGTACATACTAACGGGACCGTTTTCCCTGGATTGACTCTGTGAGAAGTATATACGAACGGAAACATTTTTCCTGGATTGACTGTGTGGGATGTACATGGGAACAAATATGTACTCTTTGGATTGACTGTGCATGAGATACATACGAACGGACATATTTTTCTGGGATTCATCGTGTGGGGTATACATACGAACGGAAACAATTGGGTTTTGATGCCTCGCCCGACCGCACACGAGCCAGCTTGTGTGCTAGGAGGGCCTATCCCCGACGGTTTTTGGGTCGTGTGGGAAGGACCCCCCCCTATCGCCCACACTCACTTGGCGACGGTTCCAAATGCCATCGCGAAAAGGGGTTAAAAACAATTTGTATAGCACCGACATGTACCAGTGTATATGCGGTATTTCCATGTCGTTCCAAGTAAATTTGCATCTGCAACTCTAATGTTCAAACTAAATTTCCGTTTTGTGTGCATGTATGCCTCATGAAGCGGCAGCGGGTGGCCAATATTTTCCATGCTAGGTATTTTATTCTCACGACGAGTGTTTATTCACTTGTCATTGGATGAGAGTGTGGTAGGTAATAGGATGCCCAGTCCCGAAATGAAAAAAAATATTGTGATAATAAATTCCTTGGAAAGTGTTGGTATGAAAGGCACCCGTGGATACAGCTAGCCATGGATTGTGAAAGAATGGTAGAAAGGAAATAAACTACTTTCTATATGGGAAGCGCATATGATTTGTCTAGCATGGAAGATATTGGGAATTCTCAGTCATTTTCGTTGATAGGAAAAGCATGCTTCTCAAAATATTTTTATTTCCAATTTAAGCTTTGAGCTCTGGCACCTCTGCTCCGCGAAGGGCCTATACCTTTATGCAAATTTTTATTTTTATTTGAGTCTCCATCTTATCTTATAAAGCACCAACTAGGGAACGGAACACTATTGTCATACTTGTGTATTGGATGTAGCTAATGTTTGAGTGTGTTTCATGAATGGATCAATGATTGAGCATAACGGCCTAGGGATAGCTTTCTTTAGTGTTGATATTTTGATAGACATGGCTGCTTGTTGATTTTCTTGAGTATTGATGTTTTCATGTCAAATTATAGACTATAGATTTGAATCATTCAAGTCCAAATATCCATGCTATGAAGAAAATAATATATGATGAATGTGATAGGTAGCATTCCACATCAAAAATTCTGGTTTTATCATTTACCTACTCAAGGACGAGCAAGAAGTAAGCTTGGGGATGCTTGATACGTGTCCAACATATCTATAATTTTTTATTGTTCCATGCTATTATAGTATCAGTCTTGGATGTTTTATATACATTTACAAGCAATTATATATCATTTTTTGGGACTAACCTATTAACTTAGTGCCTAGTGCCAGTTGTTGTTTTTGCATGTTTTTGGCTTTTCAGAAAATCAATATCACAGGAAGTCTAAACAGAGAAAAAACTTTGGATTAATTTTTTCTGGACCAGAAGAGGCCCTAGAAGGTTCGGGAGGAGGCCTACAAGGGAGTGACAAGCCCTAGGGGCCTGCCATAGGGGGCGCCCCACGCTTGTGGGCCCCTTGTGGCACGTCAAACCGTAATTCCACCTCTATAAATACTCAAATATTCTCCTGACATCAGGGAGACACCCGAAATACTTTTTTCGCCGCCGTAAGTTCAAGAACCACGAGATCCCATCTGGAGGCCTTCTTCGATACTCTACCGGAGGGGGATTCAATCATGGAGGGGGCTCTATATCACCCTTGTTGCCTTCCGATGATGCGTGAGTAGCTTACCGTAGATCTACGCATCCATAGTTAGTAGCTAGATGTCTTCTCCTGTCTTTTTGATCTTCAATGCAATGTTATCCTCGGTGTTATTGCAGATCTATTTGATGTAATAACTTTTTGTGGTGTGTTTGTTGGGATCTGATGAATTCTGACTTTATGATCAGATCTATCCATGAAAATTACTTGAGTTTTCTCAGAACTCTTTTATGCGCGATTACTATAGCCTTGTATTTCGTCTCCTATTTATTCGTTTGGTGTGGTCAACTAGATTGATTTATCTTGTGTAACATCCCAAATTTTCAATTTGGAATGTTATACATTAGATCATCATTGCATATCATATTTTATTGCATTTTGGCTCGATCCTAGAAATTCTACGCAGCTCAAGGACCCACGGAGAGTTGGGGATTTCGTTATTTTCATATTTGAGTTTTCTCAAATTTTGAAAATAGGATCATTTGATTTTAATTATTTTATCTTCAATTATTTCTACTATAAAAATATGAGAGAGGGAATAAAATGACTTTCCCAAAATAAAGAAATATTGAGGATTTAATATTAAAATCAAATAAGATTTTATTTCGGAGTTTTATCGCTATTTTATTTGAATTAGGAAAAATGCGCGTTTTTCAAATTGTATTTAGGCACCAAATAAATGTTCATATTGTCTGGCTCAATTTTACAGGACAGGGAAAATTTATTTCGGGATCTTTGGAGTCCGTTTAGTATTTCTTTTATTTGTTTTTCTGCGTGAAATTATTAAAAAACGCGAACCGACCTAACCGGGCCGTGTCCGACTAGGACACTTGGCCCGACCGGCCTTTATAAGCGCCGGGAGGCCACCCTGAGCCCACCCGAAACCCTAGCCACCGCCGCCCTCGATCCGCGCGCCGTTGCGGAGTTCGCCGCCGCCGCCGCCACCCCTCGCCGTCGCCGACCACCATCGCCGACCGCCCCGCCGCCGACCGCGGCCGCCCTCGTCGGAATCCGCCGCCGCTGGAGGTAGCCGCCGCCGCCTCGGTTTTTGCAAGAAAACCGATTGTTTTTTTTTAAAAAAACCTAGATCCGTTTTCATTTATTTATTAGATCGGTTTTTATTTTTTCCCGGTTTAGTTTATTTAGCGAACGCCTGTTCGTTCGTTCGTTTTAACGAACGATTTTTGTCTTTTAGCGGCAAACGGCGAACGTTCGTTCGTTAGCCTGTTCATCCGTTTTTCCTTTTCTCGGATTTTCCGCGATTATTCCCGATCGTGATTTCTGATCCGATTTTCGTTCTAGTATAACTTTTCACTCGTTTATCGGAATCAGGCGATTCAAGCGCCTAGAGTTTTGTTTCGAAACCCTCTTTCCGTTTAACCAACTCAAACAAGTTTTTGCTACTGTAAAATTTGACTTCAGTCCAGATTAGTAAATGAATCTTGTTTCTTTCGCCGTTTGACTTTCGTTGCTTCGTTTGATTTGATTCTTTTTGCAAACCGGAGTTCTTAAGTTGAACTTTCTGGTTAGATCTCTTATTTGAGTTTTACCTGTGCATTAGATGAGTACTTATTGTATGCTTGTTTGTTTGCGATAGAGTACTCGGAGTGCGCCGCTTGCTACTTCGAATCTCTAGGTTTCACGGATCATCAGCAAGGCAAGTAACACTTTGATCATACCTCTTTACTACCCAGTTTTATTGCATAGATCAATCCTTAAACAATTGCATGATTAGGATCTGATTAATATGTGGGTTTTGGGAAGCAGATGAGGTAGAACCTATTACCTGTTTTATTATCAAACCTTTGGGAGTTACTTCTATGTTTGCTTATATTGCCACGTTATGCTAGTAGACGTGGAGTGGGTGAGTGTATCCGTGATAGATGTGAGATTATTAATTAATGGTTTATTTAAGGTGGCAACTTAAAATCACATTTGGGTGGATTGAGGCACCTTGGGAACCCAGTGTTGCCTGTATTTTTGGAAATCTCGGGGTACCGTGTGATTCTCCTATGGACCGCCGCCCAGGCTCAAAGGGATCATGAGATTATTCATGCTAGAAACTTCCGTGTGCAGCCGCAAGCTACTATGGGCTCTAGCATAGTTGATTAAGTTGCGTGAACTCTTGAAGAGGTATACTAGCAGATGTAGGGGATGTAGGTTGGTACTGTCTACCCGGAGTAGAGAGTTAATGCTTCTGAAAGACTATGTCTCGGTCATCCGTTTCTCAAACATCATGTAGTGCGAGAAATCAAGCGGAGGAGATCGAGTCTTGCGGTTAAAAGTGCGCAAACCTCTGCAGAGTGTATAAACTAATCATGGTTAGCCTTGTCCCCGGTTATGGACGTTTTGAGTATCTAATATCTGGATTAACATGTGAATCTCATCATGTTACTTAATTTAATTTTGTTGGGTTAATGATGATGCTTAATTGGGATTGAGTTGGAGTACCCTTCTCAATGTTTAACAACCACCATGATAGTTAAATAAAATTTATTCCTTTGCAGTAGGGAAAAATTGGCTTTATGCAAAACTGTAACCATAGAGCTTTCCACGAGCCATATATGCATGTAGTGATAGCATTATTCTATTCATTACTCTCTATGTGTTACATTGCCAGCATATTCCATGTGCTGACCCGTTTTCGGGCTGCAACGTACATGTTGCAGACTTCTCAGACGACAGTAAGGTGCCTTAGGTCATGATCTTATACTCAGTGATGCCGTTGGAGTTGATGGACTCGCTTATCTTCCAAGCCTTCCGTTGTTATCGTTATTAGTTTGCCTTAAGCCATATTTATTGTAATAAGTTCTCTTTTGAGACATTCGATGTAATAAGTGTGTGATTGCTACTCTGTTATAAATCCTTCAAGTACTGTGCGTGTCAGCATTACCGATCCAGGGATGACACTGGTGCACAGAGATCAGACTGTTTGAGGTCTGGTCGCTACAAGATGGTATCAGAGCACACGCTGACTGTAGGACACGACCACTAAGCTTAAGCCCTATATCACTACTCTCTCTTCTCATTTCTGACTCCTCATCTTTTCTACTCTTTTAGGATGGCGGATGCAAGGAACAAGTTCACGCAACCGGATGAAGATACACCCTTTGGACGCCACTTGAAGGAAGTTACTAGATACCTGAACTTCGGAGTGCCAAGCTTCACCGGGACCTACATCACCACTTTACCCGAAGAAGAGCGTTGGATGATTCAAGTTCAAGTTCCAGGAAGAACGTTCATGCCAGTCACTGAGCCCATAGAGTTTTCCTTTGATGCACCAACCTAGAGTCTAGGAAAGAGCATGGCAACCCACATCACCATGGGACGCATTGGAGAAGTTTACCACAAGGATCTCAAGGATACTATCTACCAGATTTGTGGGCGCCGAGATGATCAATGGGAGACGATCAGCACCAGGAAGGATAGATCAATTGCAGTTTTCATCCAGGAGCTAAACCAGCACATTCGTCGCCAGGAGAACCAGATGTGCGCAGGCATGATAGATCTGAAGAAGGCTATGACCAAGATCGTGGAGCTGGAGGAAGAACTTAAGTCTACATGTGATGGATATGAGGAGGAAATGATGACACTTGTGGAGAAGAATGATGATCTGAAGAAGAAGCTAAAAGTATTTATGGGATTCCCCGCGACTGGAGGAGAAGACGATGATTGCACTTGCCCGGAGAACTACATCATCATCGACGACACCGACTCAGACCCAGCCAATAGCGATGATGACTTTGTTGGTGAAGCTGGAGTAGATATCATGGAGTCTTCGACCGATCAATTTTTCTAGTCGACCACCATAACATTAGTAGTATTCCCCCATGTATATAGTATAGTCCGAGCACTTTTGTAACGATAGTTAGACCGTTGTATGCCCTTGTTTGAATTGATTGGAGTGATATTGTTTGCAACTGTCTCATGTGCATATGAGTAGTGTTTTTCTCTATAGACCTCATTCTATTCTATATTCTCATCTTTTCTAAACCCTCAGATGCCTCCGAGACGTGACAATGGATTTGCTTTCCCACCGGAGCTCACTCAGTTGATCCAGCAGCAGAATGCATTGATGCAGATGCTAGTCCAGAATCAGAATCAGGGGAACCACAACAAGAACAACAACCCACCACCACCACCACCTGTTGATTACTTAGCCCGTTTCTTAAGGCTGAATCCGCCGGTGTTCTCCAGTAGCACCGAGCCGATAGTTGCAGATGATTGGCTCCGCAAGATGGGAAGGGAGTTGACCACTGTAGGATGCACAGATGCGGAGAAGGTGCGTTTTGCCGCACATCAGCTTGATGTACCCGCAACATCATGCTGGGAGAATTTCACAGCCACTTATCCTATCGACACCGTCACATGGGATCAGTTTCAGCAGGCTTTCCGTACTGCCCATGTTTCAGCAGGAGCAATGGCCATGAAGAAGCGCGAGTTTTGCAACTTGCGCCAAGGAGGAGGTACTGTTGGTCAGTATGTGGATGAGTTTAGTAAACTAACACGTTATGCCCCAGATGACGTTGCTCCTGATGCAGCTAAGCAGGAGAAGTTTCTGGAAGGACTGAATGATGAGCTGAGCATGCAATTGATGGTAGCAACCTTCAACAACTACCATGAGTTGATAGACCTAGCTCTCATGATTAAAGGGAAGCAGTAGCAGATTGACAACCGCAAGAGGAAGTATGGACCAGGTAAGTACAATTCTGGAGCTCAGCAGAAGCCTCGTTTTACCCCGAACTCGGGAGGACATTTTCAGCATACCCATGAAGGAGGAAGTTTGCACAACTATAGTGGCCCCAAAAATGGTAATGGGAATGGAGGAAGCAACGGACAGAACTGCACCAACCCTTCAACACCAGCCAAGAGGGATCTGAGCCACATTATCTATTACAAATGCCAGAAGACTGGACATTATGCTACCGAATGTCTTGAAGCCAAGAATGGAAATGGCAATGGAAGCTCTGGGAAGAAGCCCAACCCTTTCAGCAAAGGACAGGTGAACCACATTAGCGTGGAGGAGGTTGAAGCCCAGCCAGATGCAGTAATCGGTAAGTTTTTGGTTAAGTCATTTACTGCAATCGTTCTTTTTGATACTGGTGCATCACATTCATGCATATCAAGGGGATTTGTGGATAAGTATAAACTGCCAACCCAAGCCCTTAGGTCACCCATGTTAGTAACCTCGCCAGGAGCAGAGTATATGGCTAGTCTATGGTGTGATCGGTTACCATTAAGGATTGGTAACTATGTGTTTCCCTCAGACATAATAGTACTGGAATCGCAACGACTGTATGTGATATTAGGCATGGATTGGTTATCGAAGTATGGAAGGAACATTGAATGCGCCAGTAAGTCGATTTTGCTTACCACGCTAGAAGGAAGAAGGATCAAGTATGTATCCCGGCATGTGCCAAAGAGGACTCAAGTAAATTCCTTATCAGGAGTTGTACATGAGGAAGTACCAGTGGTGAAGGATTTTCCTGACGTATTTCCAGAGGAGTTACCAGGCATGCCAACAGGTAGAGACATTGAGTTTTTGATTGAGCTTTTGCCAGGCACAGGACCAATATCAAAGAGATCGTACAGGATGCCCGCAAAAGATTTGGAGGAAATTAAGTAGCAGATCAAGGAGTTACTGGATAAAGGCTATTCGCCCAAGTTCGTCACCTTGGGGATCGCCAGTGCTTCTAGTGGAGAAGAAAGATGAATCATTAAGGATGGTTGTTGATTATCAAGGATTGAATGAAGTGACAATCAAAAACAAGTACCCGCTTCCGGTGATCAATGACTTGTTTGACCAGTTGCAAGGAGCTAAAGTATTTTCCAAGATTGATCTACGATCAGGATACCGCCAGTTGAAGATTCGAGAGCAGGATATACCTAAGACGACTTTTACCACCAGGTACGGGCTGTATGAGTATACCGTTATGTCATTTGGCCTGACAAACGTACCTGCCTATTTCATGACCATGATGAAGAAGGTGTTTATGGAGTTTCTGGATAAGTTCGTTGTGGTGTTCATTGATGATATTTTGGTCCACTCAAAGAATGAAGAGGAGCATAAGGAGCATTTGCTTTTGGTACTTGGGAAGCTCAGAGAACATCAGTTATACGCCAAGTTCAGCAAATGTGAGTTTTGGTTGAAGGAAGTTGGATTCCTCGGACATGTTATATCCGTAGAAGGAATAGGAGTAGACCCCACCAAAGTTGTCACTGTGACAAACTGGGAAGCCCCAACAACAGTTGGAGAGATCCAGAGTCTTCTTGGACTCGCAGGATACTACCGGAGGTTCATTGAAAATTTCTCAAAGATTGCGAAGCCCATGACGGAGTTGTTAAAGAAGGACACCAAGTTCAAATGGACTGAGGAATGTGAGGCCAGTTTCAAGGAGTTGAAGAAAATTTGGTTACATCACCAGTGTTGATTCTGCCTGATCAGTGCAAGGATTATGAAGTATATTGCGATGCTTCTCGTTGAGGACTTGGAGCAGTGCTTATGCAGGAGGGAGAAGTTGTTTCGTATGCCTCACGACAACTTAAACCCCATGAGTTGAATTATGCTACACATGATTTGGAGTTAGCAGCCGTAGTACATGCATTGAAGACATGGAGACATTTTCTCATCGGAAACCAATGTGAGGTGTACACGGATCACAAGAGTTTGAAGTACATCTTCACGCAGAAGGAGTTGAATATCAGGCAAAGGAGATGGTTGGAGCTCATCAAGGATTATGATATGAGATTGCATTATCACCCCGGAAAGGCTAACGTAGTAGCCGATGCGTTGAGCCGCAAGAGCCATGTCAACACACTCATGACTAGAGAGTTACTGAAGGAGTTAGCCGAGGATCTTCGCGAGCTATGTTTGGAGATAGTTCCGAGAGGCTGTGTAGCAGCATTGGAGATTCAGTCTACTTTGATGGATATGATCAGAGAAGCTCAGAATACTGACAAGGAGATTGCTGAGATAAAGGAGAAGATGAGCAAAGGAAAAGCTAAAGGTTTATGTGAGTATGCGCATGATACCTTATGGTTTGAGGATCGCGTCTATGTGCCTAATGACCCGAAGATCAGGAAGTTGATTCTACAAGAGGCCCATGATTCGCCATATTTGATCCACCCAGGAAATACCAAGATGTATTTGGATTTGAAGGACACTTTCTGGTGGACCGGAATGAAGAAGGATATTGCGGAGTATGTAGCAATATGTGATGTATGTCAGCGAGTGAAAGCAGAGCATCAGAAGCCAGCAGGATTGCTACAGCCATTGCCGATACCCGAATGGAAGTGGGATAAGCTAGGCATGTATTTTATCACGGGATTGCCCAGGACTCGTTCAAGCTATGACTCGATATGGGTTGTAGTCAATTGTTTGACGAAGGTAGCTCATTTCATCCCAGTGAAGACCACTTACACCAGTGCTAAGTTGGCAAAGATATACATGACCAGGATCGTATGTCTGCATGGAGTTCCGAGGAGCATTGTATCGGATAGAGGAACCCAGTTTACCTCAAAGTTCTGGAATCAGTTGTATGAGACCTTGGGTACCAAGCTAGAGTTCAGTACAACCTTTCATCCGCAGACAGATGGACAGACCGAGAGAGTCAATCAGATTCTGGAGGACATGCTGAGAGCTTGTGCGCCATTATGGATCTAGTTGGGATGAGAATTTGCCATATGTGGAGTTCTCTTACAACAACTGTTATCAATCCAGTTTGAAGATGGCCCCTTTTGAAGCTCTGTACGGAAGGAGGTGCAGGACACCGTTGTTGTGGGATGAAGTTGGAGACCACCATTTATTTGGACTAGATTTGATTGAAGAATCTGAGCAAAACGTGAAGTTGATTCGCGATAGGCTCAAGGTAGCCAAGTCCAGGAAGAAGAGCTACGCAGATTCTAAACGCAAGGAGACAGTTTACGAAGTTGGTGACAGAGTTTATCTTCTTGTATCTCCACTTGGAGGAGTTAAGCGCTTTGGAGTTAAGGAGTTAAGCGCCACGTTTTGTAGGACCATACGATGTTCTGGAGCGTATGGGAGAAGTTGCTTACAAGTTGGAACTGCCCAAAGGATTGTCAGGAGTTCACGATGTGTTCCATGTTTCCTAGTTGAAGAAGTGCCACGCAGAGATGGCTGATATACCGCTGAGAGACACCGTGCCATTGGAAGCGATTTCGTTGGATAGTGATTTGACCTATGAGGAGAAAGTAGTCAAAATTCTCGAATATGCCAGCCGAGTCACGCACAGCAAGGTTATCAAGTTTTGCAAAGTTCAGTGGAGCCACCATACCAAAGATGAAGCCACCTGGGAGCGATAGGAAGATCTACGGAAGGACCACACTCACCTATTTTTTAGCCAACCTGAATCTCGAGGACGAGATTCATCTTTAGGGGGGTAGGTTTGTAACATCCCAAATTTTCAATTTGGAATGTTGGAACTAGACAGAATATCTATGATTCTACTTTTACATTTGAAGTTACAGCACTGAAAAAATTTGAGGGAAACACACTTTATTACTCGATAAGCAAGTTTACAGGGATGATATGCGGATAATGAGGTGAAACAAGCCACAACCCCTTTGTTCAACGTGAAAACTTCCTGTTTTATGTGTGAACTAGTTGTGAACTCTTGTTTTCATTTGTGTACTGGTTTGTAGTATGAGAACATGAACCTAAATTATGCTATTTATCTATCTATGCGACTATGTGGGTGTGAATTTGATGTGAGAATTGCGATCTGGTTACCATATTTGTTAAGCAATTATGTTGAACCATCGACGTCGTCCATCGAAGGAAGAATGAATTAACTGAAGAAATCTAGTATTTGTTAAGCACTTGCGGTGCCTTCAATAAAACGTACGCTTCCTACCAAAAACTCATTGTTTTTTCATTTTTAGTAATTAATATGTACATACAAACGTATCCCCGTATCCTAGTTTTTAGAAAATTGTCGTGCCGGGCGTATCCTCGTATCACGTATCTGATATGTATCCAAGTATTCATGCAAAGTAGCTGATAAATTGTTCAAAGTAGACATAACAAACAGTTCAGACATGAAGATCAAACATGCAACATATTGATAGGACATCAACACATAAAGCATAAATGGGAAGATCAATCATAATACATGACTAATGACTTCCATTGCCATTGCCACTGCGAGTACCATAGCCATCCAGGCTGCCATGTGCACTCGCAGCTCCTACCACTTTGATGCCAAAATTTGTGCCTTGGTGGTACAAAGATTAGATCATCATTGCATATCATATTTTATTGCATTTTGGCTCGATCCTAGAAATTCTACGCAACTCAAGGACCCATGGAGAGAGTTGGGGATTTCGTTATTTTCATATTTAAGTTTTCTCAAATTTTGAAAATAGGATCATTTGATTTTAATTATTTTATCTTCAATTATTTCAACTATAAAAATATGAGAGAGCGAATAAAATGACTTTCCCAAAATAAAGAAATATTGAGGATTTAATATTAAAATCAAATAAGATTTTATTTTGGAGTTTTATCGCTATTTTATTTGAATTAGGAAAAATGCGCGTTTCTCAAAATTGCATTTAGGCCCCAAATAAATGTTCATCTTGTCCGGCTCGATTTTAGAGGACGGCGAAAATTTATTTCGGGTTTTTTGGAGTCTGTTTAGTATTTCTTTTATTTGTTTTTCTACGCACAATTATTTTAAAAAAACGCAAACCGACCTAACCGGGCCGTGTCCGACTAGGACACTTGGCCCGCCCGGCCTTTATAAGCGCCAGGAGGCCACCCCGAGCCCACCTGAAACCCTAGCCGCCGCCGCCCTCGATCCGCGCACCACCGCGAGCCGCCGCCGCCGCGAGCCGTCGTCGTCGCCACCCCTCGCCACCGACTGCCCCACCGCCGCCGCCGACCGCCGTTGCCGACCGCCCCACCGCCGATCGTCTCGCCGCCGACCGCTGCTGCCTCGATTTTCGTGAGAAAACCGATTGTTTTAAAAAAAACCTAGATCCGTTTTTTTATTTATTAGATAGGTTTTAATTTTTTCCCGGTTTAGTTTATTTAGCGAACGCCCGTTCGTTCGTTTGTTTTAATGAACGATTTTCGTCTTTTAGCCGCAGACAATGAACGTTCGTCCGTTAGCCCGTTCGTCCGTTTTTCTCTTTCTCGGATTTTCCGCGATTATTCCGGATCGTGATTTCAGATCCGATTTTCGTTCTAGTATAACTTTTTGCTCGTTTATCGGAATCAGGCGATTCAAGCGCCTAGAGTTTTGTCTCGAAACTCTCTTTCCATTTAACCAACTCAAACAAGTTTTTGCTACTGTAAAATTTGACTTAGGTCCAGATTACTAAATGAGGCTTGTTTCTTTTGCCGTTTGACTTTCGTTGCTTCGTTTGATTTGATTCTATTTGCAAACTGGAGTTCTTAAGTTGAACTTTCTGGTTAGATCTCTTATTTGAGTTTTCCCTGTGCATTAGATGAGTAATTATTGTATGCTTGTTTGTTTGCGATAGAGTACTCGGAGTGCGCCGCTTGCTACTTCGAATCTCTAGGTTTCACGGATCATCAGCAAGGCAAGTAACACTTTGATCATACCTCTTTACTACCCAGTTTTATTGCATTAGATCAATCCTCAAACAATTGCATGATTAGGATCTGATTAATATATGGGTTTTGGGAAGTAGATGAGGTAGAATCTATTACCTATTTTATTATCAAACCTTTGGGAGTTACTTCCGTTTGCTTATATTGCCATGCTATGCTAGTAGACGTGGATTGGGTGAGTGTATCCATGACAGATGTGAGATTGTTAATTAATGGTTTATTTAAGGTGGCAACTTAAAATCACATCTGGGTGGATTGAGGCACCTGGGGAACCCAGTGTTGCCTGTATTTTTGGAAATCCCGGGGTACCGTGTGATTCTCCTATGGACCACCGCCGAGGCTCAAAGGGATCATGATATTATTCAGGCTAGAAAATTTTGTGTGCAGCCGCAAGCTACTATGGGCTCTAGCATAGTTGATTAAGTTGCATGAGCTCTTGAAGAGGTAGACTAGCAGATGTAGGGGATGTAGGTTGGTACTCTCTACCCGGAGTAGAGAGTTAATGCTTCTGAAAGGCTGTGTCTTGGTCATCCATTTCTCAAACACCATGTAGTGCGAGAAATCAAGCGGAGGAGATCGAGTCTTGCGGGGAAAAGTGCGCAAACCTCTGCAGAGTGTATAAACTAATCATGGTTAGCCTTGTCCCCGGTTATGGACGTTTTGAGTATCTAGTATCTGGATTATCATGTGAATCTCATCATGTTACTTAATTTAATTTTTTTGTTGGGTTAATGATGATGCTTAATTGGGATTGAGTTGGAGTACCCTTCACAATGTTTAACAACCACCATGATAGTTAAATAAAATTTATTCCTTTGTAGTAGGGAAAAATTGGCTTTATGCAAAACTGTAACTATAGAGCTTTCAACCAGCCATATATGCATGTAGTGATAGCATTATTCTATTCATTACTCTCTATGTGTTACATTGCCAGCATATTCCATGTGCTGACCCGTTTTCGGGCTGCAATGTTCATGTTGCAGACTTTTCAGACGACGAGTAAGGTGCCTTAGGTCGTGATCTTATACTCAGTGATGCCGTTGGATTTGATGGACTCGCTTATCTTCCAAGCCTTCTGCTGTTATCATTAATAGATGACCTTAAGCCTTATTTATTGTAATAAGTTCTCTTTTGAGACATTCGATGTAATAAGTGTGTGATTGCTACTCTGTTATAAATCCTTCAAGTACTGTGCGTGTCAGCATTACCGATCCAGGGATGACACTGATGCACAAAGATCAGACTATTTGAGGTCTGGTTGCTACATCTTGCCATGGGAAGAGGTGCTTTGTAATGGGTTTGATCTTGCGGTGCTCAATCCCAATGATAGAAAGGGACATGAAACATATGTATCGTTGCTATTAAGGGTAAAAAGATGGGGTTTATTATTACGTGAGTTTATCTTGTCTACATCATGTCATCTTGCTTAAGGCACTACTATGTTTTTCCATGAACTTAATACACTAGATGCACGATGGATAATGGTCGATGTGTGGAGTAATAGTAGTACATGCAGAATCGTTTTGGTCTACTTGTCTCGGGCGTGATGCCTATATATGATCATTGCCTTGGATAACATCATAATTATTTGTTTTTCTATCACTTGCCCAACAGTAATTTCTTTACCCACCTTATGCTTTTTTCAGGAGAGAAGCCTCTAGTGAAAACTATGGCCCCCGGGTCTATCTTTTACCATATATTAAAACCAAAAATACCTTGCTGCAATTTTCTTTTATTTATTTTATTTTATTATTTTGTTCAATCTATCTATGAAAAACTATACTGTTTAATCTTGCTTGTAATCGTTGAGGGATTGACAACCCCTCTATGCGTTGGGTTGCAAGTATTTGTTCTTTGTGTGCAGGTGTTGTTTACAAAGTGTTGTTTGGTTCTCCTACTGGATTGATAACCTTGGTTTCATAACTGATGGAAATACTTATCTCTTCTATGTTGCATCATCCTCTCCTCTTCAAGGAAATCCCAACACAGCTCACAAGTAGCACTGCCAAATGTTTGCTAGAGATTAATTTGTATTCCAAATTTGATGCCACATTTTTTTACGATATGTATAGGTGCTATCTAACGATGTTGACAACGAGGATGAAGATGTCCAGTGGAGGTACAAGAGGAAAAAGCTCAGGGAGATTTATGTGGGAATTCAGAGCAAGCATATTAGGACCTGGGATGGGGGCTTTCGATGCCCATTTTGCAACCAAAAGCCTCATGGCGTGTATGAAAGTGTTCTGGCACATGCAAGAGGACGAGCCATTGGCTCATTCAAGCAGAAGTATTCTTGTAGGGTGGCACATGCCATGTACGCTGAGTACCTGGAGAAGCTTCACCATCATGCCGGCAGATGAGATGTGGGATTGAACTATATATGGCTATGTAGTGTCTTAATTATAAATGTGCTTGAGTATGCTTAATGATGGTTGAACCATATATGGTTGAACCATGCTTGTGTACGCTTATTATATATGCATGAGTATGCTTATATCTATGTTTACTTATGTATAAATGTGGGATATGGATGAAATCAGTTTGGTTGATGGAATTTTATGCATATTAGGGTGAATGTTTAGCATGCGTAAAAATTCCATATTCAACCGACGAAAGAAATGTGGACCCACTTGAAACTTGGTTATTTTCCCAGATAGGAACCGTGTGTAGTGACTTTCATGTTCCCAGTTTTTTCTTCTGAAAATAGACGTAAATCACACACGCTTGGCTCTAGCAAACCGTTGCCTCCAAAATGCTTTGTGGGACAGAAAACCCTCACCACCTGATTCAAAAAGGAAAAAAGAAAACCCTCTCCATCACCACATCACAAAATCCACACCCCGCCCGCCACCCCCCCGGTCCCCATTCACACCTGCACTAGCTCTTTCGCGACTTTGCATGTCATCGCCTCTCGCCACGGCAACCACTTAGCTCAACGCTTGTGGCCGCAGTGGGTTGTCGGCAAACCCCACGACATTTTGCCACTGCCAGTTGCCGTCGCCTATCGCAATCAACTTTCTCAACGCTGCTCGCCGTCGACCCAGCTCACCCCGATTGGGGAATCCGTGGTATTGAGGGTTTTTTCTCATGGACAACAAGGTAACTAATTAACTGAAACATTCACTCATCTCTTATCCCAGTCCGCCTATCCACTTTAATCACCCGGCCGAAACCCTCGTGAATTCATTTTTCTTCGAGCTGGTTTAAGGGTTTTCTTTCATCCATAGAGTGTACAGTGCACGAACACGTCAGGACTTTGCGGCCTCGGCCAGACATCCGTGGAGTTCCATCTCATCGTACTAGATGACTTCAGGAGGTGCATGGTATGTTCAATCTCACCCTACCTCGGTTGGCATGGCCTACTTTCCTTATCATATACTATATATTGCTACATTTGTATAAAAGGTGCCACATGCAGCATATACATCAAAGGGGATTTTTCTTCTTTCTATATTAGGCAAATTAATGATGTATTGTTCTTTGAATTACTCTCATATTTCCATGACATCATGGTTACACTATCTGTTTAATTATAAATTTTTGTCCTTTGATTTCAACTGTTGTACAGTTCTTTCAATTACTCCAATATTTGCATGTTACCATATTCTTTAACAATCTTACCATTTTCTGCAGTACATCCCTTGCTTTGCAACAAAATCTATAGTACACAATCTTACCCTTTACATAATTGAAGACTACTAGTGTTGGGGATATAACTACTAAGTGTAAACCGCCCAGGAGGGGCCGGTTCACCCTCAACTACATTGAAGCCCATAAAGACTGTAAGTGCATCTAGTGCCCCTTAGTGATTTTGGTGTATTGAAGACTTATAGGTTAAGAGACTGATGCGTTTGTGAGTGTACACAGGTCTATAAGTCTATGAGGAGTTTGATATTTACAGAGAAAGTCGACCCCTAAAAATCAAGTTCTTCGACTGAAGACTTTGGATTACTAAAGACTTTCTGAAGAATTTGAAAGTGAAGAAATTGGTGTGACCTTGAAGACTTGATAATCATTCGACGAACATGAAGCGCGAAGACTTTTGTTTTCATAGTTTAATTTTCTCTTTCTTGAGTCATAGGAAACACCGTACTGTTAAAGGGGGTCGAGGAAATACTAAGGAGAAATTTCCATGTGATGCTCAACTCAAATCCTACACCTACCAATCCCTTCGAGTTCAGCCATTGGTAATCTCGCACAGTTCAGCCATATTCTTCAGTGACAGAGACGAAGTTCTTCTGGTCTCTGAGAAATTTGTTCTAACTGAAGAGTTAGGAATTCGCCAGTGCGGATTACCTACCAAGTGAGGAACATGATAGCCCTGAGGAATTCGAACCTCAAAATTCCGACCGTTGCTGTGCTACACGCTAGCTGTCCCAAAATATCTACCCACCTAACGGTCATATCAGACAAGGGCATTTATGTCTTATCATGTCGGGCTGCTCCCTAAGCTATAAATAGCCGCCTCCTACAACCACTAGTTGGTTGGCTGCTCTGAGAGAAACTGACACTTGTCATTTGGGAGCAACCCATCCTCCGAGGACTTTAAGTGAAAATCATCAAGTGAGGAAATCCCAAACCCAAACCTACAAAACCCCAAGTGATTGAGCATCACTGAAGAGATTGATCCTTCATGGATCCGACGCTTGTTTCCTTTGAAGACTGTGCTTCTTCTAGACGGTTAGGCGTCAAGATCTAGAGCATCCAAGAGGAATTGTGGATCGCCGAGTGACCGAGTTTGTGAAGGTTCGGAAGTCACCTAAAGACTTACCACGAGTGATTGGGTGGGGTCTGTGTGACCTTAGCTCAAGGAGAATACGGTGAGGACTATGTGTTCGGGACTGGGTGTCCTTGAGTTTAAATACTCAGCCGCTCCAAGCAGATGTACAACTGAGACAGCAGTTGAAACTGGTCTACCAAATCATTGTCTTCACCAAGCTTACTGGTTCTATTTCCTCAACTCTTTAAATTCCTCATGTATGTTGTTGTGTGCTTGTTCAAATCTGTTTGAAGACTTTGACTGAAGACTTTCTCAATTTCCTCATCTCTATTTCTTCAGTCTGTTCGTCTTCTTCCTTGTGTTATCCTGTGTTTACGCTTTCTGTACTCTGTGCTTGTCTTCATTTCATCATGATGACTATGTCTGTGTTCCTTTGTGTTCCCCTCTGAGTACTTATTCCATTGCAAGTAGTTCTTCATTTAGGAATTTCCTCACCAGCAAATTCCTCAGTGAAGAATTCATAAAAATCGCCTATTCACCCCCCTCTAGTCGATATAACACACTTTCAAAGACACCAAAGATGGAGCTTTACTGATGAAGCTTAGAGGCCCAGAGCCCAAAGGCGGATTAGGGCCCATAGTTGTAAACCGCTATGATTGTATAACTTGTGTTGTAAGTTAGGAAAGGGGAGACCGAGCCGGACGCTTGTATGAGCCGGCCTCTGGACTCTGTAAACCGGCCGGGCGTCAACCTGTGTATATAAAGGGACGACCCGCCGGCGGTTCAGGGACAAGAAACAACAACTCGAGACCCAGGCAAAGCGTATTTGCTCCCTGGTCATCGAAACCCAATCAATTCCATCACAACTAGACATAGGCTTTTACCTTCATCATAAGGGGCCGAACTAGTATAGAACTCTCATGTCCTTTGTTCGGTTTAACCCCTTCAAGCTAACCCATCGCGATGGCTCCACGACTAAGTAACCCCTTCAAGCTAACCCGTCGCGATGGCTCCACGACTAAGTAACCCCTTCAAGCTAACCCGTCGCGATGGCTCCACGACTAAGTCCTTTCATGAGGACATCTGACGTGATATTTCCATGACAGTTGGCGCCCACCGTGGGGCTATTGCATGATGGTTTCGAGTTCTTGAAGGGAAGCTTTGAAGGACTCAAAGGGTACGCGGTTGGCCAGATGACCAAGAGTCGTTGCGACAAGCTTTACATCGATGACGCGGGATGGGGCCCCGAGGCCGGCTCAATCGAGTACGAGTACCGGGTCCCCTTTGGCGGAATTCACGTTTTCATCGGCAAGATCGGTGAACCGGGCCCTAAGTCGGACATCTGCACCGATCTCGTCGAGACCGCTCAGCGTGCGAGTCCCGCCCGGATTCAGCCTGCCATGAAGCATGCGTTCATAGGATGTGTCCATGGGATCGGATCTGAACCGGTGTCCGAAGGTGAGACGACCGTTTATTCCGATGGCGAGTCATCCACCGGCGAAACCGAGTCCCTGTACCAAGGTCATGATGGTGTGTTCGAAGGGTATTCCGATGGTACTAGTATTCCAGAATTTCTTGAACCGCCAAACCGAGTCGCAATCTTCATGGCCGGAACACAGCCCACCTTGCAGTCTTCATCTACAACAGCAATGACGTCCGGATCAGCAGCCGCGGAAGGAGGCCCGGCGCACTGACCGGCTCAAGTTCTCTCCGGTTTGATGGATGCCTGGGCGACCTTGTTAACCACAACAGTTACCCCGGAGACACAGGATCAGCATAATGCGGAGGTTACCAAACTAAAAGACTAGATAACACAGGCTAAGGAGGACCTGGCAGCTGAGGACGCTAGGATGGCTAAAGAACAGGCCGCTTTGGATGCCCAGTCACAGCAGATCCAGGCGCAGAATTACCGGCTCATGTTGGATCAGAACGCGTCAAACAACGTAATGCGAAGGAAGTACCGATCTCGTATGCCACCGGTCTTCGAAGGACTTAATCTCTTTAATATGCCGGGGGCTGGGCCAAGTAATCTGGTAGCCATTAACTGGACCGAGGCACCTAGGGCAGCGCCGGATCAACCACGGATGACAGATCCGCCTTGTCGAACGGATAACCCGCCGCAATACGTATCAACACCACCGGGTCACTTTTCTAGCCCTTTGGATAACATGATTGCTGCAGCATCTCGCCTGGCAGCTATTCCAATGGAGGGCGATTCACTGGAGGCGGTTGAGACGCGGCGGGCCAGGGATCTTCTTCAGACCGCCGTTGTGCAGTAGCATGCTTATTCTTATAGCCGTGACAGAATTCATTCAACCACCCATCCGAGCAAAAGTTATAGTAGGCACATAGATGAACCAGAGGTATCCAATAGTGCGCGATGCCGTGATACCCCTCAAGGGCCCAATACGGCACGCGGTGGGGCGAATGCCCGGGATGTGGTGGATAATGGCAGAGCATGAAGGGAGGCCGCTTTAGCAGCACAATACATGGGTCGTCGTCAACCCGCCCCGGTTCAACCAGCGGCGTCGGTAGAGCGAGGGACCGGACTTGCCTTCAGTTCCTGGGGAGTGCCGTGTCTCATTCCGGCCCTTCGTAATGTGCGATTGCCTAAGGATTTCAAGGGTCTGCGTAAAGTGCCTAATTATACCGCAGATCAACCTCCTAAGGCATGGGTTGAAAGTTATGAGATGGCAATGGAGATGCTGGATGTGGATGAAGCGGCATGTGCGAAGTACTTTACCATGATGTTGGAAGGGACAGCCCATACTTGGTTGAAGAAACTACCAGCCAACTCCGTCGAGTCATGGGACCAGTTGAAGGCCTGGTTTATAGCCAATTTCAAAGATATGTGCAAACAACCTATGTCCATTGTGGATCTGGATGCCTATGTTCAAGGAAAGAACGAGTCAACAACTCATTGGGTGCGCCGGGTTTCAGAAGTGTTGCATTCGTCAGACCAGATTAATGCTGGCCAAGCAATCATAACGCTGGAGCGTATATGCCGGTTTAAGTCATTGAAGATGAAGTTGGGACGGCTCAAGCGCCACTGCAATGACATGGGAACACTTATGTCAGCTTTGGTTAAATATGCCGATTCTGATAATACCAAGGATCCCGATTCTGATGAGGAGAAACTGGAGAAGGGAAATAAGAACGGCGGTGCAAAGGGACAACAACACAACCAAGGGAGCCATGGGAATAATGGTAAGCGCAAAGCAGATAATTCGGATTTTGTGGCTAACACCAATATGCAGCGTCGTAAAGGTAAACCGCCCAGCGCGGTGGAGGTATGAATCCGGAGCGTCTACTAAACCAGCCCTGCCCAAAGCACGGGACCAAGGAGGTTCCAGCAACACATCTTTGGAAGGATTGTTTCATTATGAAGGAGTTCAAAAACTCTAATCTCTTCCGGTATGATCAGGGTCTGTCGGGCGGTTCAGGTCCAGGGTTTCATGGTGGCGGTGGTTCAAACTCTGGATTTCAGAATAATCAGGGCAACCAGAACAACCAGGGTGGTAATAACCAACAGAATAATCAAGGTAATTAGCAGCAGTCAGGTTATCAGAGTCACCCAAAGCAGTTGAATGGCGGCCAGTATCATGTGTTCACTACTATTTTATGCAAGCGCGATCAGAAGCTTCACAAGAGGGCAGTTAATGCTGTTGAACCGGCAGTGCCACGTTATTTGCGGTGGTCCGAGCAACCCATTGTGTGGAGCAGAGAGGATCATCCGCCCCGGGTTGACAATCCGGGTCATCTAGCTTTGCTGGTGGCACCTCAGGTGGGAGGTTACAAATTTACTAAGCTACTGATGGATGGAGGGAGCAGTATCAACAACCTGTACTATGAGACCTTCCGTCGCATGGGGTTGACAAACAAGAGTCTTAAACCGCCAAACACTGTATTCCATGGTGTAGTACCAGGTAAATCGGCATATCCTGTTGGCAAGATCGCTTTGGAGGTTGTGTTTGGAGATGAGCACGATTTCAGGTCTGAAACATTGACCTTTGAAGTGGCGAAAATCCAGAGCCCATATCACGCACTGTTTGGACGGCCGGCTTATGCAAAATTCATGGTGAGGCCCTGCTATATTTATTTACAGCTCAAATGCCGGGTCATAAGGGGACCATCACAGTACACGGAAGTCGAAAGACCGCTTTGGATTGCGAGGAGGGTGATGCAGCCTATGCTGAGTCGATTTGTGCTACAGAGGAGCTGAAGTTCTATAAAGACAATGTTGATTTGGTAGACTTGACCCCTATGAAGAAACCCACCACTGAGCATGACCCGACCCTGAAGTTCAAACCGGCTGATGAGACTAAACTTGTTGACTTTGTTCCTGGCGATTCATCCAAACAGTTTAGCATCAGCACCAATATGGATTCGAAATAGGAAAGCGCGCTCATTGAGTTCATCCGTGAGAACCGAGACATTTTTGCATGGAAGCCTTCTGACATGCCAGGTGTACCAAGGGAACTCGTTGAGCACACTCTCAATATTGATCCCAAGTTTAAACCGGTCAAGCAGTTTCTTCGCCGCTTTAGCGAGGAAAGACGCAAGGCTATTGGTGATGAGGTAGCCTGGCTGTTGGCTGCGGTGTTTATCGTCGAAGTGTTTCACCCTGAGGGGTTGGCTAATCCGGTGCTAGTCCTTAAGAAAAACAGCACTTGGCGCATGTGTGTGGACTACACGGATTTGAACAAGGCTTGTCCAGCAGATCCTTTTGCTCTCCCGTGCATTGATCAGATCATTGATGCGATGGCGGGTTGCGAGCGTCTGAGTTTCTTAGATGCTTATTCAGGTCATCATCAGATCAAAATGGCAGTTAAGGACCAGGAGAAGACAACCTTCATCACTCCCTTTGGAGCCTTCTGCTATGTTTCTATGCCCTTTGGGCTCAAGAGTGCTCAGGCAACTTAACAACGCTGTGTGCAAAATTGTCTTCACACTTAGATTGGGCGCAATGTTCATGCCTATGTGGATGACATTGTAGTAAAATCCAGGAAGAAGGATACATTGATAGATGATCTCAAGGAGACCTTTGACAATCTTCGGGTTTATAAGATGATGCTTAATCCGGACATGTGTGTTTTCGTGTTCCGGCAGGCAAGCTCTTAGGTTTTCTGGTGTCCAACAGAGGCATTGAAGCTAATTCGGAAAAGATCAAAGCGATTACGTCATTGGCTAAACCGAAGTGTATCAATGATGTTCAGCGACTGGCAGGTCGAATTGCAGCCCTAAGCCGGTTTATCAGCCGTTTGGGAGATAAGGCGATCCCTCTGTATCAGATGTTGAAGAAAACAGACAATTTTGTCTGGAGTGACGCAGCTAATGTGGTGTTTGAGGGCTTGAAGCGGCAGTTGGTTGAAGCGCCAGTTCTTGCTGCTCCAGTTGATAATTAGCCCCTGTTATTATATGTGGTTGCTAATGCTCGGGCTGTCAGTGTAGCCATTGTGGTGGAACGCAGGGATGCTGGGAAGGAATATCCGGTTCAAAGGCCGGTTTATTAATATCAGTGAGGTGTTAATTGAGTCCAAGCAAAGATATCCGCATTGGAAGAAGCTAGTTTATGGGGTTTTTTATGGCAAGTCGGAAGCTTAAACAGTACTTTCAGGGCCATCCCATCATAGTGGTCAGTTCTGCTCCTTTGGGGGATATAATCCAGAACAGGGAGGCAACTGACCGGGTTGCTAAGTGGGCCATTGAGCTTGGACCACATGGTTTGAAATACATGCCTCGCATGACCATCAAGTCTCAGGCTCTTGTGGATTTCATCAATGACTGGACCGAGTTGCAGGCACCAGCTGACAAACCGGATAACACATACTGGACTATCCACTTTGATGGGTCCAGACAATTGGAGGGCTCGGGGGCTGGAGTTGTCCTTACTTCCCCTCGAGGTGATAAATTTTTTTATGTTCTCCGCTTAATGTTTCCTTGTACTAACAATGCAGCTGAGTATGAAGCCTTACTCCACGGTCTCCGCGTGGCCAAGGAAATGAACTTAAGCCGGGTTCGCTGCTTTGGAGATTCTGATCTGGTGGCTCAGTAAGTTTCTGGCACTTGGGATTCTAAGGATCCCCTCATGGTGGCTTACCGATGAGAAGTGGATATTGTGGCTGGTCACTTCAAAGGTTATCAGGTTGAGCACATTGATCGGTGCAAAAACAAAGCGGCAGATGCTTTAAGCCGGCTGGGGTCTCAACGTAAACCGGTGCCGCCCAATACTTTTCTGGATATTCTGCTTAACCCGTTTGTGAAGTTACCCACAGAGGAGGATTTAACTGTTCCTGATCCAGAGGCACAGTTGGTTGCCGCTTTACATATATTTCTGGATTGGACGGTTCCATATCTAGCGTATATGAACCGAGGCGAGTTACCAGACGATGAAGTTCTGGCCAGACAGGTAGACCGGCGGTCCAAGTCCATGGTTATTCACAATGGCGAGTTACACCATTGCAGCGTTTCAGGTGTATTCCAGCGTTGTGTTTCTCCTGAGGAGGGCCAAGATATCTTGCGTGAAATCCATGAAGGCGATTGTGGTCATCACGCCGGTTCAAAATCCTTGGTTGCTAAGGCTGTTCATCACAGTTTTTACTGGTTAACGGCTCATGCCGACGCTGAGGGCCTGGTAAAGCGGTGCGATGCTTGTCAGAAGTTTTCCCGTCGAGTTCATGTTCCGGCTCAGGAGCTACGGATGATTCCAATCACTTGGCCGTTCGCTACTTGGGGGCTTGATATGGTGTGTCCTTTTAAGCGGTCCAAGGATAAGAAGACCCACCTCTTGGTGGCGGTTGATAAATTTACTAAGTGGGTTGAAGCGGAGCCAGTAAGCAAATGTGATGCAGCCACGGCGGTTCAGTTCATCAAAAAGGTGATCTTCCGGTTTGGTTTTCCACATAGCATCATTACAGATAATGGCACGAACCTTTCCAAAGGTGAGATGGAGGAGTTTTGTCAATGAGAGCACATCCGGCTTGATGTAGCATCCGTGGCTCACCCCCAGTCTAATGGTCAAGCTGAGAGAGCTAATCAAGAAATCCTGAAGGGTATCAAGCCCCGGCTTATGGTTCCTTTGAAGCGGACGCCGGGTTGTTGGGTGGAAGAGTTACCATCTGTATTATGGAGCATAAACACCACCCCAAACCGATCTACGGGTTATACACCTTTCTTCATTGTTTACGGGGAAGAGGCCGTCCTCCCAAGTGCTATTCGTCATGACTTGCCCCGGGTTGCCAATTATGTTGAAGCGGACAATGAGCAAGCACGCCAGGAGGCACCGGACATGTTAGATGAAAAATGGGACATGGCTTTGGCTCATTCGGCGGTTTATCAGCAAGACCTACGGCGTTATCACAGCCGCCGGGTTAAAACAAGAACCTTTCAAGAAGGCGACTTAGTGCTCCGGCTCATCCAGGATCAGACCGATATGCACAAGTTATCCCCACCTTGGGAAGGGCCCTTTGTGGTCAGCAAAAATCTGCACAACGGATCATACTACCACATTGACGTTCGAGAAGACTCACACAGTTCTGAGGAGAAGACCCGGCGGCCGTGGAACATAGCTCTCCTTCGGCCTTACTACACCTAAGCTATAGGCTCCTTTTATGTACATATTTCAACAATGTATATATTATGATCAATACAATAAACTGGCATCCTTGCTACAAGCAGGGCCTCTACCGTTTTTTCCAATATCTCTTCATTACATGGGGGCTTCAGCTAGCAAAGCGGAGTTCTACCTTGTTAAACCGGCTATCACGCCACAATACAGCTTGGGAGCTTCACACCCAAGGGGCCAAAGAGAGTATGGATGCTATGCACAACTCAAACATAGGCACCCATTGAGCACAACTCACAAAGTTACTTGGGGGCTCTTTGTGCACTGCAACAAAGAGTTTGAAAGGACCCTTGTAATATGCTATCAAGCTCGACTTGGAAGCCTGGTGTATTCACCTAAAACCCCGGGTTAACCTGCCTTCATCAAGTAATCCACTCCTATCCAGGTAATCCTGGCATGACCCGCTGAACCTTTGACAAGTCAATCTTATACAGACCCTTAACTTGTCAAAGTTAAAACGATGATTGGTTAGTTGGAGGTCCATCTTAAAAGGCTTTGTAAAATGGTTCAACTCAGCGGCCTGGCAGCCCATGAAAAGCCTCGAATTTGGGCCTGGCAGCCCTTGAAAAGCCTCGACTACAGGATTTTATTTGCCTTTGTTAAGATTTTTTCTTCTTTGGTAATTTTGCTGTTAAACCGGTGTCTATTGACCCGGTATGGCTATCAGTCATTCTAATAACCCGGTGTTTGTTAACCCGGCTTGGCTTTCAACTACAAGTTGTCAGACCATCTTCATTATTAAATCGGTGTTTCTTAACCTGGTCTGGCTTTGACTACATGTCGCCGATATGATCATATGGTGTTCATAATAACCCGGTATGACTTATTACATGCCAGCACTGCATGGTGGGAGTTATCAAACACCCAAATTGTTGGGTTTTCACCCTTACTCCAAACACGTTGGTAAACCAACAACATAATTTCATATGACATGTATGATTTATTTTTATACCTTGGTTCTATACCAAGTTATATGTTGGGCATTATGACCTGTCCGGCGGTAAACCGCCAAGACAACTTTTCTTTATGCAGATACAAGGATTGCATAATATTGTCAATATATATAAACCAGCACTGCAGATATTATGGCGGATTAAATAAAGTCAGGTATCAGGGCGCGATGGCAGCAGATCACAGTATTCCAACTAGCCTATTACAAGGCGCTTTAAGGCCCAAAATGGTGATTGTTTTTTGCACATGAACAAACTCTGTGAAAATCAACCCAACTGCTGGATTAAGACTCATCGCCATGTTGACGTGAAGTTGATGGATCTTCTGGCGCCTGTTCAACCTCCTCCTCCCCACCTAGTGGCTGGAAGTCAACGATGGTCCAGTCAATCCGGCTTAAAGCCTGAAAGACGACCTCTTCACTTATAAGATTGGACGGTTCAACATCAGGGGCATAAGTGTGCTTACGGATAGGCGGAATAAGGTTCTGCACTTCTTTCACAGCAGTGTCAACCCGTTGGTTGTTCTCATCATAGAAGGACCAATGAATAGACAAGTTTGCCTCTTCAGCCAATTGGCTTGACAGCGGGCGCATCTCCTTTGTCAGGGCTTTGAGGGCTTCATTATCAAATACTGACCCATTTTCTTGTTCATTCGGAAAGCCCTTGGCGATATAAACTGGATCAAGGTCAGCTATCCATGCTTTGGTCCGAGTCAGTGCTAACAAAGCGCCGGCCCTGGCAGCAGATCACTTCATCTCTTCTATCTGTGCCGGTGTCATTGACAACTTGGCTAGTGTCTCTTTAATCAATGTTGGTGCCGGTTTGTTGTATGAGACTGCGCAGATAACTCATTGCGCACCAGTATACAGTTGCGCAATCAGCGTATATACTGCCTTCAGCTTCATCTGCATGTCAGAGCCCAGATGAGCAACACGGCTACCTATAACGGTTTAAGAATTTGATGTTAAACCGGCAATCTCAAAGATGGTTATTTAAAGAAATTGGGACAAAGAGTATTTACCAAATATTGCAGAGGTCATGGCATTTACTTGGCGCTTCAACCCAGCTAGCTCTTCCGCCACCGGTTTAAGAGCTGATTCGGCGTCTTCAGCCTATTTCAACAATGCAGCCTTTTCAGTTTCCCAGCTGGCACGTTCATTCTTGAACCCTTCTTTCAGTTGTTCCATGGCTGTCAAAGCGGTTTTAAGCTCATCCTTGGCCTTGGAAGTCTTTGATTGTTGGGACTTGATATTCTCTTGAAGATCAGCAATTTTGGAGTCTTTGTTGTTTATATTGGCCTGCAAAGATCAGATGATGATGATATTTTTCTGAAAGTCCCAAGCATATAACCAGTTATACACTTGGCACTTGGGGGCTAATGCGGAATGCTTTTTTCCTACTGCTTATTTAAAGTCCCAAGGCTCCATACAAGTATGAATCTTGCCACTTGGGGGCTAATGCATATTTGATCAAAAAGTACAAATGCAAAATGAAGTTTGGAGCATCAAGTCCCGGTTCACCTTGATAAGGTTAAACCGGCCCTTGGGGGCTACTCAGTTGAAGCATTCTTTATTCACAAGTCCTGGTTTGTCTTCAAGAGACAAACCGGCCCTTGGGGGCTACAATGGAGATATACAGAACAAGCAAGATTAAAGTGTTTGGAAGGTTACCTCATAGCGCTCCTTCATCATGTTCACCAAACCGGCCTCATAATCTCGGCTTGTGTAGAGGCGGTGTAAGAAGCCGGAATGAAGCTCTTGGGCAGAAAGGTTAACATAGCTGGATAAATCTGTCTTTTCTTTTCCCTTGCCCATAGCAACAAATTCTTCCTTGGCGGTATGCTTTGATAGGACAACCGGATTGCCAGGACTGGTGTGACCTGTACTGGTGATAATAACATCATCATCGCCACCTTTTGATGGACTTGGCGGATTGACGGTATCCCTGGCTGGGCTTGGTGGATTAACAGTATCCCTGGCTGGGCTTGACGGAGGGATAGTATCTCTAGCCGGGCTTGGCAGGTCTTCATCCCTGGCCGGGCTTGGAGGATCAGCACGAGGACTAGCCGGGTTAGCTTTCGGCGGATCAGCATCAGTATTTTGACCCTGTGGGGCAGGATCATCCATGACGGTATTATCAGCATTTCCACCAGTGCCTTCTGGGGTCCTCCCCGGTTCAATTTCTTCAGTGGGGATACTAGTTTTAGCTTTCTTGCTTAGTCGGGCTTTGGCGCTACAATATCAGACAAAGTTTTAGTATGATAAACCAACGCATGAAGAAAAAATCTAAAGGGTAGTATACTTACCCAGGGATGGTTTTGACGGGAGGGAATTGAGTGGTTGATGAATCGCCAGATGAAGAATTGGAAGACACCTGGTAATTTGGATTAGACGGATTAAGTGGGTATCGGAAGCAACCCTTCAAAGGATAATTTTTTTTGGGAGAACAAGAAACCTCTGGACGATGCTTTCGGGTTGGTGTATCCGGTAAACCGGAAGAAGTGACTTGCTAGCCACTGTGCCGGGTTGTGCGACGACCTTCAGTTTGCTGTGTCTTCAAAGAAAATTACGGATCCAAATGAGCAAGAGGGTGAGAGTATTTTACTTTCCGAACTGCACGGCGGAATTTTTGAACCGGCACAAGATCTGAATCGGAGGAAAGAGAGATTACCTCTACATGGTCCACACAGCTGGCCTCCGCATCATCCTGGGAATAGTCATTGTCAATAAGGTGTATGAAAAGGAACCAAGGGAGTCAAGTTCTACCTCTTGATCCGATTCATCAACGTCTTCTGGCGGATCAGAAGACTCGGCGGTTTTCTTCTTGGCTGCTCTCTTTGTGACTTTGCTTTTCACACGAGGAGCCCTTGCCAGTTTATCTTGAGCTTTCCTCTTCCAGAAGGAGCTATTGGCCTATGAAGTTAAACAAAGGATTATTAGAACATTTTTAAAAGCGGAGGCGGATCAATAAGCATAAAGTTAAATTTTTTACCGCTGGCAGTTTGTTGGAGGCATAAAAAGGTCACAACCCAGTTTTGCCGCATTCGGCGATTGGTTCATCCAGCATCTTCTTGGCAGATTCAGTGACTTCATCATCAGTCATTTCTATTTCATGATATTGTTGAGGATCCTTGACGTTGTCAGTATATTCATGCATTAAACCGAGGCGGCGGCTTAAGGGCAGGATACCCCAAGAAACCCAACAGCGGACGAGGTCAATGCCGGTTAAGCTGTTCGCAAGGAAAGCCCGGAGCTTAGAAAGTTGAGGAGCATAGGCTTGTCGTTGTCTGGCAGTAAGCCGTAGAGGCAGTGGATGGCCGTTGCTGAGCCGGTGAGCATGGTGACCCGACAGAGGGTTTTCATCAGCAGGAGCGGTGTTCTGACAATAGAACTAGGTTTGATTCTAGTCTTTTGGATGGCTGTGATGTTTGGCGTGGGGAAAATCAACTTCTTTTCTCTTCTGAATCGATACGCCACCAAGTTCAGTATTGGGGCCGTCAGAGAATTCAGTTCGGCAGTTTAAGTGGAAGAAATCCCGGAAGAGCTCAACAGTCGGTTCTTCTTGAAGGTAAACTTCACAGAACACTTGAAAGTTGCATATGTTGGACACAGAGTTTGGCCCAATATCTTGAGGATGGAGTTGAAAACTAGCAAGTACATCCCGGAATTTTTTTGATCCGGGAGGGCTGAAACCCCGGTCTAAATGTTGCATAAACACGATTACTTCTCCATCTTGAGGTTGAGGAGGGCATTTAGGGCCAGGGACTCGCCAATGAAGGACACTTTTCTTGGCCAAAGCGCGAGTCAGAACATATCCATTGAGTTGAGTTTCTATGATCCGGGAAGGAACCCAGTTGCAAGCGGAGAATTGCTTGGTCATTTTGGAAGACAAACTGTAAAAGAGGTGTGAAGGCCGGTTTAGGAGTCAAGGTTGATGTGCACTAAACCGGTGTTAAACTGGGAAATTTAATCGAGGCAAATTTGAAAGTTAAACCGGATACTGCTACTCAAGTCAAGATGGCGGTTTAAGTGAGGGCTAATGGTATCTGGCGGATTACTAACTACTAAAGGTTAAACTGTTTTTACACAGAAGAGGCAGAGCTGAAATCTACTAAGTGTTGAAGAAACAGTTTTCACAAAATGATAGTATAGTTTTGGATCTACCATGGTTCAATAAAGAAGTTTTTTCTGAGCCCTACAATGGCGCTAAGCAGAACAGAGAAGGTCCAGATGGGATTTTTTCAGAGACAGCAAGATGCTACAGTATGGCAGATTAAAACTATGGATCTAACCGCAAAAGAAAACTGTCAGGCCTAGCTAGATTCAGTAAAGAAGCTAAGGGAAAGGCGGAGAAGCACTAACGAACACAGACGAACACGTTGAACCCGAAGCACTAATGGATATCTAGGGTTACGGGAAGAAAACTTACCAGGGCCACACAGCAGCGGAGGAGTATCGCAGGATTTCTGGTACGAATAGGGTGATGCAGCGGCCTAGTCGATGCAGATTCGAGGATCGACGATGGCAGCGGCGCTTGAGCTCTTCGGGTCGCGAGGAGGAAGACGAGAGGCAAGGAAAAAAATGAAAAGACCCCCCGACCGTATTTATAAAGAGAAGAGGATAACCGGCAGGCGCGAGGATCGAGGAGCCTAAAGCGGCAAAAGAGGGCATAGCTGTCGCCTTGATCTCCGGGATACAATTAATAAAAGGAATCTTTTTTATCTTTTTATACAGAGATGACGTCATGGCAATCCGCTGCCGTGTCCAGAGGATGACGTCACGACGGTTTAACAAAAGTTTACATGAGAAGACATCATGGCGGTTCACGAGAAACGTAAGAAGATGTTCATGGAATTTCTCTAAGTATTGGAGATTGACATGAACTGGTTCAAATCAACCTAGGGCCTAATGTTGGGGATATAACTACTAAGTGTAAACCGCCCAGGAGGGGCCGGTTCACCCTCAACTACATTAAAGCCCATAAAGACACCGAAGATGGCGCTTTACTGATGAAGCTTAGAGGCCCAGAGCCCAAAGGTGGATTAGGGCCCATAGTTGTAAACCGCTATGATTGTATAACTTGTGTTGTAAGTTAGGAAAGGGGAGACCGAGCCGGACGCTTGTATGAGCCAGCCTCGGGACTCTGTAAATCGTCCAGCCGTCAACCTGTGTATATAAAGGGACGACCCGGCGGCGGTTCAGAGACAAGAAACAACAACTCGAGACCCAGGCAAAGCGTATTTGCTCCCTGGTCATCGAAACCCAATCAATTCCATCACAACTAGATGTAGGCTTTTACCTTCATCGTAAGGGGCCGAACTAGTATAAAACTCCCGTGTCCTTTGTCCGGTTTAACCCCTTCAAGCTAACCCGTCACGATGGCTCCACGACTAAGTCCTTTCATGAGGACATCTGACGTGATATTTCCACGACAGCTAGGATGTCATATTGAACACAAACCATGGATTTACTATCGCTGCTTATGTAAGACTTGATGAACATGGTCACTCCTATTTTGGCACGGGCCTTTGGACAAAAATTTGAAAGTTTTATGTAGTGAAAGTTGGCACTAAAATTGCACTGCACATAAAAGAGTCTGGTTATGATATATATGCTAACTTTCCCGACGATATCATCCGTCCAGACTTGTTCGAAGTAAGTGTTCTTCTCAATTATCTTCATGTTGACTTACATAGCAATATCAAAGGAATTGTGTAGTATTTAAGCAACCAATTGTTATTCCATTTTCTTACTCTCTTCCTACCTAGTAACTTCTAGTTACCAATACACTTTTCTTTTGCTCTGTTTGAACTAAATATTCCCTGTACTCCCACTTCTATCACAAAGCACCGCCGACGAGGAGACCCTGGAGGTGGAGAACGAGGTTGCCAACAAGCGAAGGCGGATCGAGCAAGAACCACAAGTGACTCCGGCAGGCCTAGACTTCATCAGCAGCCTCCCCGATTATATGTTGATAGTCATCATCTCCCTCCTCCCAATCAAATATGGGGCACGAACAACCGTCTTTTCCTGGTGGGGGCGTCCCCTATGGCGTTCCACCCCTTTCGACCTCATCGACGTCCACAAGCTTTGCCATGGCTATCCCAAAATCTTGGACACATTGTCCTTGATCCTCGGCAGGCACCATGGCCCAATCAGACAAGCTTGATGGGTGGTTCTGATCCCCTGCCTTAGATTAGCTCTAGGAGCTTAGTTTTAATGATGGTCATATGTGCTTGCTACCAACGTCCGCGCTCTGCCTCGCACCCATGTTGCACCCTCGCCAGGTTCATGAATTGCCATTTCCCCCTGATTAATGACGCGCTCGCACGTTTTATACCACGATTGAAGCACCTTGAGGTTGTCACCGGCTGCATCCCAAAGGATGACATGGAGCGCCGACTCCGTGATTGTACGTCACTTGAGTACCTTCGTCTTCAGGCGATCAATGGGTTGAGTAGCTTTCCACATCACATCCATGACTCTCGAGACTATTTATGTGTGTTGCTGGTGCTATAGCAAGAGGTCACACCTTCACTTGAGAGATTACTTGTAGTTTCTCAACAAGGTCCAACAAGAATCAATGTCATTTCTATGCCAAAATTGACAGTCGTGGGCTAATGTCTGTCAAATACTCTGAACTTGTTATTGAATCCACACTATTCAGGTACAACAGTCGCCTTCTTCCTCTCCTTCTTGAAATTAACATTATTTCTAATTTTAAAGATGTATATTCGTATGTCATCTAGAAATTGTTTCTGACAATCTTGATCCCGAATCTGCATGCAGTAAAGGTCTTGGCACTAGAATCTATAGGCCCCAACCTGGACCAAGTTGTCAGTTTCCTAAGATGCTTTCCGTGCCTAGAGAAGCTATATATCGAGGTGATGTTCCTTTAATTTTAAATGTTAACCATAAGGTGGTTCAATTTTTGATACCTTTTCCCAAGTTTACAATGACAATGTGCTAAAACTTTTGAAGGAATTTTGGAGGATTTCTATAGATACATGTTTTCCCCATATTGGTTGCTTCATTCATATGATTACAATCCATAAGCATTTCTCCTTTGGATTCATCTGTACTAGTTTTCATTGGGAAATTTCCATCCACTCCAACCTCATGTGAGGAAGCCTACATTTTGCTAGATTGTAATCAAATGCCCATGTTAATCATGTACATTTTTCTAGATTGTAATGAAACGCCCATGTTAATCATGTAGGATCGAATATGGTACGTCACTCTATTAGTGTATTTTAGAAATCCTGCAAACCAAATAGGCATGTAGTAGTGTTCAAAACTGCATGTAGGAACTAATAGGTTATCTTCTATTGCACATAAGATTAGGCCCGGTGGTGGATAATGTGATACAGTATAACATTGCATCTCTCAGAAATTACTTTGAACTCCTATCGAGGGATTACCAGAGATTATATTCATGGGGTTCTTTGTTGTCATAGCAAGGGTGCTGAAGGTAATGAGGTTTTCCCTACATATATTTCACAAAAATGAATGGTCTGTTGACTAGCGTCGGCGGCTTGGGCAGAATGGAAAAGGCTCTAAAGAAGGTGAATTTCATTTTGGAACTTCAGTTGACAGAGTAACCGGAAGTCATTATGTCAATCACATACATGACTTGTCACTGGCTAATCCCTTTGCAGAAATGACGAGGTTTCGAAACAAGCCTTAAAGTGGTAATATCAGTTTAAACCTCTCTTATATCCATGTTCAGCTTACAAGCGCAGGCTTCTGCAGCAGCATGAGCTGAATTTCATTTCTAATATCATTTTGAACCTTCTAATCTTCGAATTTGAGCCATATAACTCTGGAATTTCAACCTTATAATATTTCAGGCTTTTGTGGTACAGTCATTTAAATGGAATCGTATGAGACTCGTATATTGGTAGTACTATTTTGACCTTAATATGCAATGGACTTAGATTTTATTTACCATTCTTGAATGTGTTTCCCCTATCGATCTCATCGCAAACGATCTGTGTAGCTTACTCGACTATGATCTTCGACATTATTGAACACTGTTGGTTTCTTCAACTGTGTGCCCTGTAGAGCACATAATTAATTATCGCACTCGAGTGTCCATCATTATCCTTCTGAGTAACTTTGACTTCATCACCCACGGGTAAACTTATGGTCGAAGTGACTCCACACACTTCACTTTTGCAAAGCTTTTTGCCAATAAACACCCATGATTTGCCCCTCTTCTAGCCGAAGCATGGCCAAACTAGCCGGGCAGGAAGCTTGCACGGTTGTAAACCATAACCTGCATAGTTGCATGGGAATAGGCTCCCAATGATACATTTGGCGCCTCTTCGAGCCCACACGTTGTAGCGACCAGACCTCAAACAGTCTGATCTCTGTGCATCAGTGTCATCCCTGGATCGGTAATGCTGACACGCACAATACTTGAACGATTTATAATAGAGTAGCAATCACACACTTATTACATCGAATGTCTCAAAAGAGAACTTATTACAAATAATATGCCTTAAGGCCATCTAATAACGATAACAACGGAAGGCTTGGAAGATAAGCGAGTCGATCAACTCCAACAACATCACCGAGTATAGAACCACAACCTAAAAACTCCTTACTCATCGTCTGAAAAGTCTGCAACATGAACGTTGCAGCCCGAAACGGTTCAGCACATGGAATATGCTAGCATGTAACACATAGAGAGTAATGAAAGAATAATGCTATACTACATGCATATATGGATGGTGGAAAGCTCTATGGTTACAGTTTTTGCATAAAGCCATTTTTTCCCTACTGCAAAGGAATAAAATTTTATTTAACTATCATGGTGGTTGTTAAACATCGAGAAGGGTACTCCAACTCAATCCCAATTAAGCATCATCATTAAACCCAACATTATTAATTAAGTAACATGATGAGATTCACATGATAATCCAAGTACTAGATACTCAAAACATCCATACCCGGAGACACGGCTAACCATGATTAGCTTATACACTCTACAGAGGTTTGCGCACTTTTCCCCGCAAGACTCGATCTCCTCCGCTTGATTTCTCGCACTACATGTTGTTTGAGAAATGGATGACCGAGACACAGTCTTTCAGAAGCATTAACTCTCTACTCCGGGTAGACTGTACCAACCTACATCCCCCACATCTGCTAGTCTACCTCTTCAAGAGCTCACGCAACTTAATCAACTATGCTAGAGCCCATAGTAGCTTGTGGCTGCACACGGAAGTTTCTAGCATGAATAATCTCATGATCCCTTTGAGCCTGGGTGGCGGTCCATAGGAGAATCACACGGTACCCCGGGATTTCCAAAAATACAGGCAACACTGGGTTCCCAGGTGCCTCAATCCACCCAGATGTGAATTTAAGTTGCCACCTTAAGTAAACCATTAAATTTAAACAATTTCACATCTGTCATGGATACACTCACCCGATCCACGTCTACTAGCATAGCATGGCAATATAAGCAAATGTAGAAGTAACTCCCAAAGGTTTTATAGTAAACAGGTAATAGGTTCTACCTCATCTACTTCCCAAACCCACATATTAATCAGATCCTAACATGCAATTATTTGAGGATTGATCTAATGCAATAAAACTGGGTAGTAAAAAGGTATGATCAAAGTGTTACTTGCCTTGCTGATGATCCGTGAAACCTAGAGATTCGAAGTAGCAAGCGGCGCGCTAAGGGTACTCTATTGCCAACAAACAAGCATACAATAAGCACTCATCTAATGCACAGGTAAAACTCAAATAAGAGATCTAACCAGAAAGTTCAACTTAAGAACTCCGGTTTGCAAAAATAACCAAATCAAACGAAGCAACGAAAGTCAAATGGCGAAAGAAACAAGCTTCGTTCGCTAATCTGGACCTAAGTCAAATTTTACAGTAGCAAAAACTTGTTTGAGTTGGTTAAACAGAAAAAGGGTTTCGAGATGAAACTCTAGGCGCTTGAATCGCCTGATTCTGACAATAAGCGGAAAGTTATATTAAAACAAAAATCGGAACAGAAATCGCGATCAGAAATAATCGCGAAAAATCCAAAAAAAGCAAAACGGACGAACAGGCTAACGAACGAACGTTCGCTGTCTGCGAAAAAAAATCTTTCGTTAAAACGAACGAATGAACGGGCGTTCGCTAAATAACTAAACCGGGAAAAAAATAAAACCGACCTAAAAAAATAAACCACGGATCTAAAAGAAAAACCGTACAGTTTTTTGAAGAAAACCGGCGGCGGTGGCGGCTACCTCCGGCAAGTCCGGCGAGGGCGTCGGTGGCGGCGGGCGGCTCCAGCGAGGCGGCGGGTCGGCGGCGGGGCGGCGGGGTGCGGCGTGGCGGCAAGGTGTGGCGGCGGCGGCGACGGCTGGATCCGGCGTCGGCGGGGCGCGGCGTCGGCTGGATCCAGCGGCGGCGGCGCGGGTCTCGAGGCGAGGCGGGGTGGCGGCTACGGTTTTGGCCCCGGGGAGGGCTGTTGGCCTTTAAAGGCCGCCCGGGCGTAGTGTCCAGGTCGGACACGGCCCGGTAAGGCGGTAACCTCTTTTAAAAAAAACATTACACGCAGAAAAACAATTAAAAGAAATACTAAACGGACTCCAAAAAGCCCGAAATAAATTTTTCCCGACTTATAAAATCAAGCCGGACAAGATGAACATTTATTTGGGGCCCAAATGCAAATTTGAAGAACGCACATTTTTCCTAAGTTCAAATAAAATAGCCATAAACTCCAAAATAAAATCTTATTTGATTTTATTATTAAATCCTCAAGATTTCTTTTTTTTGGGAAAGTCATTTTATTCCCTCTCTCATATTTTCATAATAGAAATAATTGAAGATAAAATAAATAAAATCAAATGATCCTATTTCCAAAATTTGAGAAAACTCATATTTGAAAATAACGAAATCCCCAACTCTCTCCGTGGGTCCTTGAGTTGTGTAGAATTTCTAGGATCAAAGCAAAATGCAATAAAATGTGATATGCAATGATGATCTATGTATAACATTCCAAATTGAAAATTTGGGATGTTACAAACCTACCCCCCTTAAGATGAATCTTGCCCTCGAGATTCGGGTTGGCTGGAAAATAGGTGAGGCTAGTCCTTCAGTAGATCTTCCTCTCGCTCCCAGGTGGCTTCATCCTCGGTGTGGTGGCTCCACTGAACTTTGCAAAACTTGATAACCTTGCTGCGGGTGACTCGGCTGGCGGTGTTCAAGAATCTTGACTGGTTTCTCCTCATAGGTCAAATCACTATCCAACTGAATCGCTTCCAGTGGTACTGTATCTCTCAGTGGTATATCGGCCATCTCTGCGTGGCACTTCTTCAACTGGGAAACGTGGAACACGTCGTGAACTCCTGACAATCCCTCAGGCAATTCCAACTTGTAAGCAACTTCTCCCATACGCTCCAAAACTTGGTATGGTCCCACAAAACGGGGCGCTAACTTTCCCTTAACTCCAAGCGCTTAACTCCTCGAAGTGGAGATACACGAAGATAAACTCTATCTCCGACTTCATAAACAGTCTCCTTTTGTTTAGAATCTGCATAGCTCTTCTTCCTGCACTGGGCTACCATGAGCCTATCGCGAATCAACTTCACTTTCTGTTCAGACTCCTTAATTAAATCCGGTCCAAACAACCGGCGGTCTCCAACTTCATTCCACGATAATGGGGTCCTGCACCTCCTTCCGTACAGAGCTTCGAAAGGGGCCATCTTCAAACTGGATTGATAACTGTTGTTGTAAGAGAACTCTGCATATGGCAAACTGTCGTCCCAACTAGATCCATAATCTAGCGCACAAGCTCTCAGCATATCCTCTAAAATCCGATTGACTCTCTCGGTCTGTCCATCTGTCTGTGGATGAAAAGTTGTACTGAACTCGAGCCTGGTACCCAAAGTTTCGTATGACTGATTCCAGATCTTTGAGGTAAACTGGGTTCCTCTATCCGATACAATACTCCTCGGAAATCCATGTAGACATACGATCATGGTCATATATATCTTAGCCAACCTAGCACTGGTGTAGGTGGTCTTCACTGGGATGAAATGAGCTACCTTCGTCAAACGATCGACTACAACCCAAATAGAGTCATAGCCTGAACGAGTCCTGGGCAATCCCGTGATAAAATCCATGCCTAGATTATCCCACTTCCATTCGGGTATCGGCAATGGCTGTAGCAATCCTGCTGGCTTCTGATGCTCTGCCTTCATTCTCTGACATACATCACATACTGCTACATAGCCTCTCGGAACTATTTCCAAACATAGTTCACGAAGGTCCTCGGCCAACTCCTTTGGTAATCCTCCGGTCATGAGTGTGTTTACATGGCTCTTACGGCTCAACGCATCGGCTACTACGTTAGCCTTTCCGGCGTGATAATGCAATCTCATATCATAATCCTTAATGAGTTCCAACCATCTCCTTTGCCTGAGATTCAACTCCTTCTGTGTGAAGATGTACTTCAAACTCTTGTGATCCGTGTACACCTCACAATGGTTTCCGATGAGAAAATGTCTCCATGTCTTCAATGCATGCACTACGGCTGCTAACTCCAAACCATGTGTAGCATAGTTCAACTCATGCGGCTTAAGCTGTCGTGAGGCATACGAAACAACTCTTCCTTCTTGCATAAGCACTGCTCCAAGTACTCGACGAGAAGCGTCGCAATATACCTCGTAATCCTTGCGCTGATCGGGCAGAATCAATACTGGTGACGTAACCAAACGTTTCTTCAACTCCTGGAAACTGGCCTCACATTCTTCAGGCCATTTGAACTTGGTGTCTTTCTTCAACAACTCTGTCATGGGCTTCACAATCTTTGAGAAATTCTCAATGAACCTCCGGTAGTATCCTACGAGTCCTAGAAAACTCTGGATCTCTCCAACTATTGTTGGGGCTTGTCAATTTGTTATAGTGACCACTTTGGTGGGGTCTATTGCTATTCCTTCTCCGGATATAACATGTCCGAGGAACCCAACTTCCTTCAACCAAAACTCACACTTGCTGAACTTGGCATATAACTGATGTTCTCTGAGCTTCTCAAGTACCAAACGCAAATGCTCCTTATGCTCCTCTTCATTCTTCGAGTAGACCAATATATCATCAATGAACACCATGACGAACTTATCCAGAAACTCCATAAACACTTTGTTCATCATGTTCATGAAATAGGCAGGTGCGTTAGTCGGACCAAATGACATAACGGTATACTCATACAACCTGTACCTAGTGGTAAAAGCTGTTTTGGGTATATCCTGCTCTCGAATCTTCAACTGGTGGTATCCTGATCGCAGATCGATCTTGGAAAATACCTTAGCTCCTTGCAATCGGTCAAACAAGTCATTGATCATCGGTAGTGGGTACTTATTTTTGATTGTCACCTCATTTAATCCTCGATAATCAACAACCATCCTCAATGATCCATCCTTCTTCTCCACTAGAAGCACGGGCGTTCCCCAAGGTGAAGAACTTGGGGCGAATATAGCCTTTATCCAGTAACTCCTTGATCTGCTTCTTAATTTCTTCCAAATCTTTTGCAGGCATCCTGTACGGTCTCTTAGATATCGGCCCTATGCCTGGCAAAAGCTCAATCAAAAACTCAATGTCTCTATCCGGTGGCATGCCTGGCATCTCTTTTGGAAATACGTCAGGAAAATCCTTCACCACTGGTACTTCCTCCTGTGCAACTCCTGATAAGGAATTTACTTGAGTCCTCTTCGACAGATGCTAGGATACATACTTGATCCTTCTTCCTTCTGGCGTGGTAAGCAAAATCGACTTACTGGCGCATTCAATGTTCCCTCCATACTTCGATAACCAATCCATGCCTAATATCACATCCAGTCCTTGCGATTCCAATACTATTAGGTCTGAGGGAAACACGTAGTTACCAATCCTTAATGGTAACCGATCACACCATAGACTAGCCATATACTCTGCTCCTAGCGAGGTTACTAACATGGGTGACCTAAGGGCTTGGGTTGGCAGGTTGTACTTATCCACAAATCCCCTTGATATGTATGAATGCGATGCACCAGTATCAAAAAGAACGATTGCAGTAAATGACTTAACCAAAAACTTACCTATTACTGCATCTGGCTGGGCTTCAACCTCCTCCACGCTAACGTGGTTCACCTTTCCTTTGTTAAAAGGGTTGGGATTCTTCCCAGAACTTCCATTGCCATTTCCATTCTTCGCTTCAGGACATTCAGTGGCATAATGTCCGGTCTTCTGGCATTTCTAACAGGTGATGTGGCTCAGATCCCTCTTGGCTGGTGTTGATGGGTTGGTGCGGTTCTGTCCGTTGCTTCCTCCATTCCCATTACCATTCTTGGGGCCACTATGGTTGTGCGAACTACCTCCTCCATGGGTATGCTAAAAATGTCCTCCCGAGTTCAGGGTAAAATGAGGCTTCTGCTGAGCTCCCGAATTGTACTTCCCTTGTCCATACTTCCTCTTGCGGCTGTCAATCTGCTGCTGCTTCCCTTCAATCATAGAGCTCTATCTACCAACTCCTGGTAGTTGTTGAAGGTTGCTACCATCAACTGCATACTCAGCTCATCATTCAGTCCTCCCAGAAACTTCTCCTGCTTAGTTGCATCCGTAGCAACGTCATCTGGGGCATAACGTGCTAGCTTACTAAAGTCATCCACATACTGGCCAACAGTATGTCCTCCCTGGCGTAAGTTGTGAAACTCACGCTTCTTCATGGCCATTGCTCCTGCTGAAACATGGGCAGTACGAAAAGCTTGCTGAAACTGATCCCATGTGACACTGTCGATAGGATAAGTGGCTGTGAAATTCTCCCACCATGATGTTGCGGGTCCATCAAGCTGATGTGCGGCAAAACGCACCTTCTCCGCATCTGTGCATCCTGCAGTGGTCAACTCCCTTCCCATCTTGCGGAGCCAATCATCTGCAACTATCGGCTCGGTGCTACTGGAGAACACCGGCGGATTCAACCTCAAGAAACGGGCTAAGTGGTCAACAGGTGGTGGTGGTGGTGGGTTGTTGTTGTTGTTGTTCCCCTGATTCTGATTCTGGACTAGTATCTGCATCAATGCATTTTGCTGCTGGATCATCTGGGTGAGCTCCCGTGGGAAAGAAAATCCATTGTCACGTCTCGGAGGCATCTGAGGTTTTAGAAAAGATGAGAAAATAGAATAGAATGAGGTCTATAGAGAAAACACTACCCATATGCACGTGAGACAAAAGCAAACAATATCACTTCAATCAAACAAGGGCATACATCAGTCTAACTATCATTACAAAAGTGCTCGGACTATACTATATACATGGGGGAATACTACTACTGTTATGGCGGTCGACTAGAAAAAACTGCTCCGATGAAGACTCCATGATATCTGCTCCAGCTTCATCAACATAGTCATCATCACTATCATTTGGGTCCAAGTTGGTGTCGTCGATGATGATGTAGTTCTCCGGGCAAGTGCAATCATCGTCTCCCCCTCCAGTCGCGGGAAATCCCATGAATACCTTTAGCTTCTTCTTCAGATCATCATTCTTCTCTATGAGTGTCGTCATTTCCTCCTCATATCCATCACGCGTAGACTTGAGTTCTTCCTCCAGCTCCGTGATCTTGGTCAATGCCTTCTTCAGATCCATCATGCCTGCGCACATCTGGTTCTCCTGGCGTCGTATGTGCTGGTTTAACTCCTGGATGAAAGCTGCAATTGATCTATCCTTCCTGGTGCTGATCATCTCCCATTGCTCATCTCGGCGCCCACAAATCTGGTAGATAGTATCCTTGAGATCCTTGTGGTAAACTTCTCCAATGCATCCCATGGTGATGTGAGCTGCCATGCTCTTTCCTAGACTCTAGGTTGGTGCATCAAAGGAAAACTCTATGGGCTCAGTGACTGGCATGAACGTTCTTCCTAGAACTTGAACTTGAATCATCCTGTGCTCTTCTTCAGGTAAAGTGGCGATGTAGGTCCCAGTGAAGCTTGGTACTCCGATGTTTAGGTATCTAGTGACTTCCTTCAAGTGGCGTCCAAAGGGTGTATCTTCATCCGGTTGCGTGAACTTGTTCCTTGCATCCGCCATCACAAAAGAATAGAAAAGATGAGGAGTCAGAAGTGAGAAGAGAGAGTAGTAATCTAAGGTTTTATCTTAGTGGTCGTGTCCTACAGTCTGCGTGTGCTCTGATACCATCTTGTAGCGACCAGACCTCAAACAGCCTAATCTCTGTGCATCAATGTCATCCCTGGATCGGTAATGCCGACACACACATTACTTGAAGGATTTATAACAGAGTAGCAATCACACACTTATTACATCGAATGTCTCAAAAGAGTACTTATTACAAATAATATGGCTTAAGGCCATCTAATAACGATAACAACGGAAGGCTTGGAAGATAAGCGAGTCCATCAACTCCAACGGCATCACCGAGTATAGAACCACGACCTAAAAACTCCTTACTCGTCGTCTGAAAAGTCTGCAACATGAACGTTGCAGCCCGAAACGGGTCAGCACATGGAATATGCTGGCATGTAACACATAGAGAGTAATGAAAGAATAATGCTATACTACATGCATATATGGCTGGTGGAAAGCTCTATGGTTATAGTTTTGCATAAAGCCAATTTTTCCCTACTGCAAAGGATTAACATTTTATTTAACTATCATGGTGGTTGTTAAACATCAAGAAGGGTACTCCAACTCAATCCCAATTAAGCATCATCATTAAACCCAACAATATTTATTAAGTAACATGATGAGATTCACATGATAATCCAAGTACTAGATACTCAAAATGTCCTTAACCGGGGACACGGTTAACCATGATTAGTTTATACACTCTGTAGAGGTTTGCGCACTTTTCCCCGCAAGACTTGATCTCCTCTGCTTGATTTCTCGCACTACTTGGTGTTTGAGAAACGGATTACAGAGACACAGTCTTTCAGAAGCATTAACTCTCTACTCCAGGTAGACCGTACCAACCTACATCCCCTACATCTGCTAGTCTAGCTCTTCAAGAGCTCACGCAACTTAATCAACTATGCTAGAGCCCATAGTAGCTTGCGGCTGCACACGAAAGTTTCTAGCATGAATAATCCCATGATCCCTTTGAGCCTATGTGGCGGTCCATAGGAAAATCACACGGTACCCGGGATTTCCAAAAATACAGGCAACACTGGGTTCCCCAGGTGCCTCAATCCACCCAGATGTGAATTTAAGTTGCCACCTTAAGTAAACCATTAAATTTAAACAATCTCACATCTGTCATGGATACACTCACCCAATCCACGTCTACTAGCATAGCATGGCAATATAAGCAAACGTAGAAGTAACTCCCAAAGGTTTGATAATAAACAGGTAATAGGCTCTACCTCATCTACTTCCCAAACCCACATATTAATCAGATCCTAATCATGCAATTGTTTGAGGATTGATCTAATGCAATAAAACTGGGTAGTAAAAAGGTATGATCAAACTGTTACTTGCCTTGCTGATGATCCGTGAAACCTAGAGATTCGAAGTAGCAAGCGGCGCACTCCGGGTACTCTATCGCCAACAAACATGCATACAATAAGCACTCATCTAATACACAGGTAAAACTTAAATAATAGATCTAACCAGAAAGTTCAACTTAAGAACTCCGGTTTGCAAAAAGAACCAAATCAAACGAAGAACGAAAGTCAAACGGCGAAAGAAACAAGCTTTGTTTACTAATCTAGACCTAAGTCATATTTTACATTAGCAAAAACTTGTTTGAGTTGGTTAAACAGAAAGAGGGTTCGAGACGAAACTCTAGTCGCTTGAATCGCCTGATTCCGACAAACGAGCAAAAATTTATACTAAAACGAAAATCGGATCAGAAATCGCGATGAGAAATAATCGCGGAAAATCCGAAAAAAGCAAAACAGACGAATAGGCTAACGAACGAACGTCCGCTGTCTGTGAAAAAATAACGAAAATCATTTGTTAAAATGAATGAACGAACGGGCGTTTGCTAAATAACTAAACCGGGAAAAAACCGACCTAAAAAAAATAAACTGCGGATCTAAAAGAAAAGCCGTACGGTTTTCTGAAGAAAACCGGCGGCGGCGGCGGCTACCTCTGGCAAGTCCGGCGAGGGCGTCGGCGGCGGCGGGCGGCTCCAGTGAGGCGGCGGGTCGGCGGCGGGGCCGCGGGTGCGGGGCGGCGAG